>NC_041385.1:463630125-463682462 GCF_002162155.2 Triticum dicoccoides | reverse complement strand
GAGAGAGAGAGAGAGAGAGAGAGAGAGAGAGAGAGAGAGAGAGAGGAGACAAACATGAGAGAGAGGCGATGGACGACTGACGGTGGGCCATTTGCATGTAGAAAATAGCGTCGGAGCCCCCCAAGTGCCCCCCGATGGGTTGGGTTTGGCCTAGGAGCGCCGGCCCTAATTTTGCCCAAATCCGGCGAAAAGTGAGGAGTTGGGGGCACGACTAGGACGTTCTCTTACCGCCGGAGCAAAAAAAGTGGTCCGAGGGGGGACGAGTGGAGATGCTCTAAGCCATCTCAGGTGAGTTCTTCAGCCATACATGACGTGATTAAAGTATAAGAGATGTGATATATGTATATACAAGGCATCAAGCCCATTTGAGCCAAGAAAAACCAACAAAAATGAAACTGAAATTAGCAAAAGGTGGAAATATACGTGGAGGAGAAGCAAGAAAAAAGAGAGGCTATTCAAACTTGTAATTTGGCACTTCATAATGCAATCAGTTATGCTGTGTCGTCATCAAAACAGAAATGAGCCAAATAACTGGAGCTATACATTTAATACACGGACCAAGGAACTATAAGATAACTCGAGGAAAAAATAGCACCAAACATATCACCACAAGCTAGTTCGAAAAGGGCGTAAGAACATATGTTTATAACGTAGACAGAACAACAAGGACAGAGACAGGTAGACATCAGCAAACTTCATAAACTAATCAATAATTTATACAGCTTGAAATTTCTTCCACAATAATGCACCCTTCTGTTGGAAGCTTGATAGCCTCTTCACCGCCTCCATTCTGTTTTGATTGCTCTATCTGCAGATAGTAGGACGAAAGAAGTGGAATTTAAGTAACGAAGAGCAAAACAGAATGTTTAGGTTTGAGAAATCAACAATTTATACAGCTTGAAATTTCTTCCAAACATGTAGTTCCAACTTATAAGCTGCAAAATCTGAAGTAATCAGATGCATACAGATAGACATTACAACATCAGCAACCATACATATGAAGATAGCTAATGAGTTGAGTAGCCATTGCCACCCCTTTATGATGACATATATCACTTTTTAGCGCATCATTGCTGTTGGCTACCAAGGGATTTATGTCATCGTTTGGGTGGCGGTTTTTATAACTGCTTATGTAATGTTTGATTTTGCTCTTGATTAAGCAGTTTGTCGCTATTGTTATCACATATGGCGCAAAATACTATAATGACTAATAATTTGGGTATGTGAATTGTAGGATGCAGAGGGTGGGGAGTATTCGCTGACATTATCTAGAAAAGGTATCTATCACTTCTAAGAGCATCCCTATTTTGAACTGATTTTTGTGTATGTGTAAATTATGTTTTTCAGGGGAATTCAAATGGGGAATAAAACGTACTGTTTGCAGCAGAAGGAAGAGACTGACGGCGAGTGAAGGCATTCTTGTCCACTGGTAGATCAGAGTCTAATCTGGGTGGTCCTCGCAATTTCGCCTTTAACGATTCTGTTGGAGCCATATAGCTTGGCTTCCTTGATGGAACTGGAGTGTTCTTGGTTCCACTCTCAGGGTATTCTGAATTAGAGAACGAAGACCTTCTCTTGGTTTTAAGGCTTCCATTAGGCAGAGGTTCTTCCTTGGACCTAGTCTCTTCTTTCCTTTCTATAATATCATATCCGTTATCAAGGTTCTGCAGTTGTATGACTTCATCTGCTTGAGCGACAGTAGTGGGTTCATTAACTTTGTCCCCTAAGAATGATGCTTCTAGATCATATTTTATGTCAGGTACCAACTTACTTATATTTGAATTTTCCAAAAGATTGCCACTGTGAGAATATTGAGTTTCAAGAGGAAACACAGCCTCACGTGTACTCTCTAGTGCTTTCTCGCATTCGCTGTCTTGATGGTCAGAGATACCATTTGGTATGCTGGATTTTTTTGATAGTTCAGCCATGGAACCAAGTATCTTCAGCTCATCAGCTATGGAATTAGGTACCTTCAACACATCAGCCTTGGTAGATATCTTAGAGGCTTCAGCCATGGAGTTAGCTGCCTTCTTAAGGTTCCTTTTAACCTTCTCAAGTTCAGATAACTGGCTGTCTGGTACTGAATCAGCAGGTGAGCCATTCAATTTCCGTGGGTTTCTTTTCCATTTTTCAGATTCAACGGTATTTGCCTGAGTCTCAACAGTGGCAGTAGAAGACTTCCGAACATTGCGCTTTAACTTTGCTGAGTGAGTTTCCATGGCATAACTGGCCCTCCTTACTTGTGGTTTCCCGTCAGTAACTATTTTTGGTTTGGAAACAGGCTTCCAGATGCAGCTTATTGTCCATCTCTCCAGCCAGTTGAGGGCTGAATTGGGGTTTGTCTCATCATACTGAACGTGAAGAGCTTGTACCAAAATTGGTGAAGACAGAAGCTATAAGTATGCAAAAATGAGTTAGAACAACTTAGAAATAAATAGAAAGTAAGTTTGCTGTGATGACATGCATTTCTTAGATAAGAATGAGCAGGGTCAAGATTATTTTCCTGACCAGTAATTATTTTTCTCAAAACTATTGCATACCTTTCGAACATATGGATGTGAAGATAGCTTCTCCTTCCATGCATCCGACGACTTGTCACCCTAACAACAAAGATATGTTTAGATTCTTGTGCCATACTAGCTACCAAACAGTAAAAATTGCATAAGGGGAATGCAGAGTTACGTTTTAGACTTTGAGCAATCACCTTCCGGCGAAAAGAAAGAGGAAGCATGATAAATAATACAATGATATGCTCAACATAAACAATTCAAACTGTAGTTTTGCAGAATAATTCCATGACCTTTTTTCAACAGATGGGCAACTCTTTTAATGTTAAATTTCACAAGAAAACACATGACTAGTGAGCAATTTCTAACTGTTGGTACTTCTGTGTATTACCAAATCGTGTTAAATGTCACAAATATGGGACGTTATTTAGTGGTCAGCATATCAACAGTGACAGTGAAAGCTCTGCTGAAACCATCTATGGAATTTTCCGATAAAACCATTATGTGTCGATCGTAAACTAATGATAGGGAACAGAGTATGTTGAGTTGCACTAGGACCAAGTGAACAAAGCCTGTTGGGGTCCAAAGCACCCAGGGAGAAAATTCTAAAACGACCTAAGAAAATAAGTTATTAACCTAAGAAGAAATATCTAAGGGTAAAGGGCAAGTTTTCATTACTATCCACGACAATACAATAATACACTGAACTTGCACATAACCATGACCAAATAATGCAGAACAAGATGCAGAAAGGCACACAATTAACACTATTTTCTTGCTATTTGTAGTAATCCAAGTACAGAACGTTTACTGAACACTTAGTTTTGTATGCTACTCGTACTTTATATGCTGGGGTCTGGTTCAAGGTCACTGTGCTGCTTTGATGTTGAGGCATGCATTATTTTGTGCAATAAGTGATTTAAAAATAGTGTGGCAGACCACACTTTCATGGGCGCAAGCATTTATTGTCTACAACAGTGGTAAACTGAGTAGAAAGGAATCAGGTCTCACCCCATACTTATGTTGACAAAACTTCACAGCTAATTGCGTGGCAGCACTAGAAAATCTAACATTTCTTCCACGAACTAGAGCTTGAAACTTCACAATCAACCATGTTCCACGAAGGGTTGAAACGGCCTGCCTCCTTACAAGATGCCCTCGAATCAGTGCCTGAAGTCTGATGATACCTTTTAATGCGCGGAAGGCCCTGCGTGCCTGCACCACAAGTTCACAACCGTTCCAACATTAGCACTGTGCTGCTGCAACTAAATGAAAATGAATATGTTTGCTGCAGCAGAGAATGGATGATCCCCAGTACACCCAGATAAATGCATCTTTTTATAGTTGTCCAAACCATGTATGCCTTTCCAGATGCCCAGGATTCAAAATGCATTTTTTTAAACAATAATTAATGTAGGGAGTCGGGACACATTATTGCAGAGGGTGCTTTCTATAGTGTCCTGAAAAAAATTGTGAAGGTGTTAAAGTAGCAGAAGCTACTAATTGTTTGATGGAGATCAGCCAATAAGCCCATCAAACTTTTTATCACGTTTGAATTTCTTTTCGTGAGGCTGACTATTCTTGTTTCCTTTTCTATTTTTTTTATGAGCCACTACAGCACTACATAAAAGGTTTAGAAGCTAGGAGCAACACTTGCAGAGTTTTGCAGTCAGCAGACGCATCACCAAGATGGCATGAACTGTACAAATACTGTATGAATCAGTTGATAAGAAAGGTGCTTAGCACTTACCAGGTAACCTCGAAAAGCGGCTTGCGCCTTCACTGCTGCTAGTTCTTCTCTCAGTTTCTCTGGACTAATTTGCGTGTCGGACCCAACTCTAACCATGTTTTCGATTGCCCTCCCATTGGGCAAGTTGGAAATTTCAGACACATTGTGGGAGCTAACAAGTACCGGCTCCGAGATGAGGGGAGAATTATCAGAGGATTCAGGCTCCTTCCCAGCAGTGCATCCGTTGCTGTTTGCAGCCTTCTATATTTCAGGGAAGAGATATGATTAACTCAACTAGTCATCAAAAGTAGAAGAAAAACACAATATTCACTTGAAAGCAACCCGAGAACATGAATAAAGCAGAGAGGAACATGAAAAGCAATGCATCTAATGTTTCTTCAATGTGCAATCCAGTCAAGGAGACTAGAATTTGATGTCCTAGTACAAGTATTGCCTTCAAGACCATTATTGTGGAAGAGCTAGCTAGGATTTTCTTTCAAGCTAAAATAGAAGAATGCATCGATAAACCCAAAATTGGACCAGAAAAAATATATAACTAGTAACATTTGTTAACTTGAACTAAAATTACGACACTTATTTTGGACAAGAGGGGGTAATTTTTTTTACTGCGAATTGCGTAACTCAACTGTCAAACCCTTAGGAAAACTAGCTCTTAATTAACAAGATATGTGCATTATTAAAGTTCTTACTGCTGGAAGATCCTTTGCCTTGGTAGAATTGGATTTTGTTGATTTCTTCCCGAGGAGCACGGACTTTATCCACTTGGCCGGGGACTTCCCCATAGCAGCCTACTAAAACTGCTCAAACACCGGAAATTCTGGACCTGCAGTAGAGCAAGTCGTCAGCAACTCAGCACACAGATCCAAACACCACACCGCTCTTTTTAATCTTGGATTGAAAAAAAAAAAAACATAGGCGGCACGCCGAAGTAGCCGTAACCAGCAAACGTTACACTGGAAATCTTGTAAAAAAAAAAGCAGGGACACACAGTGAAGGAAGACGACGATGTCTGGAATGCCACGGCAGGAAAAGCGCGAAGGCGAGCAAGCAAGGCCCAAACCGGCAGGAGAAAACGGATCTGAAGAAGCAGCAAGCACAAGCCCAGCAACTCCACGAAAAGCGGCAGCCACGACCACGAACCCCACGACCAACACAACACAGGCAGTTGGCGCAGAACGCCGGCGGTCTCGCGCGCGAGCACGCAGCGGAAACACGGGCATAATGCGGCACGAGGATTCCGCGGAAACAAAAGGAAAATGCAGCACGGGAATGGCGCACGAACCTGGGCTGGACTGGGCGGGGCGTCGGCGCTCTCCCGGCAGATTGCTCACCTTCCCTGTCCCGCTACCCCTCTATCCGCGCCAACCATCACGCCTCCATTGCGGGACGCAGACGCTCGCGGCCGAAGGAGAGCGCTCCTCCTACTGTTTGTTCTCTTCTGTGGCGTGGAGCAGAGGAGAGAGAGAGGTTCTGGGGAGAGAGACGAAGGCGCAAATGGGGAGCTGGAGAGAAGAAGAGGAAAGGAGCGAGTGACAGACTGAGACGGTGGGCGGGGCCCGCACCGCAACGGAATGCACCGTCGCCTCACCTGCCGGGACGTACATATCCGCAAGCTGACGAGTGGGGCCAGCCGGAGAAACCAGCCCGCCGTGTCCTTGCGCTGGTGACTTTTAGCTGCGGGATGCGCTGACACGCCCACGCAGTTGGGTGCCGGGCGGTGGGGCCAGCAAACCTCCAGGACGAGATGTCAGTGAGGCGTCGGGTTTAGAGCGGTTGGTTGAATAAAAAGTGGAGTTGCCGAAGGCTGCTGTAAACTGGCACGGCCTCAACTTTTCCAGTTTTGGTGGCGTGATGAGCTGGCTGTCCTTCATCGGTACGTGCGCGCGTCGGAGCGGATGGTGGTGTGGGACTGGGAATGCACGTACGGGACCATTTGTCAGTGCAGGTGTGCGTCCGGGAGCCGGTGTTAAAAGTGTGGAAGCGGGTTCAGTGGGGTTTAGCATCTTCATTTGCGCTTATGCTGACCCTACTGACGTGACGGATAATACTGCGCCGTGATTCAGAATTCCCATCGGAAATGTGCACTGAATCATGGGAATTTTTTTTTTTCGAAACGGAATCATGGAAATTTCAATATGACGGTCAACCAAACAATAGCCTTGCCCTTGCATGACCACCCAAACACCTACTCCATCTTCCCTACTCTGCTTTTATTAGTGTCTCGTCTAAGCCTGCTAGTACTTGAAAGAAAGAAAGTAATGAGCTAGTTTAAGCTTTGAATCGATCGGGTGATGATGCAGAGGGCAGGCGCATTGCTCCGCTCCGCTGCAACGGACACGTCTCCGGTTTGGTACCACGATCAGCCAGCCATTAACATAAGCACGCACGGCCGGAGCAGATGGCCATCTACAGCAATTGCTATCCGCCACGACAGTGCGTGCGGTCGGTAGCGCGTGCACTTCCTGCCCTCCGGACGTGTTAACGATAAAAATGGTCCGCTTCAATCAGGACGATTGGTGCTGTGCAATGTGCCATGTCCAGTCACCATCACTTCCTTCGACGCCAAAAGACACGACGTCCCAAAGCTTAAGCAGCTAGCGGCGACGGACAAATGCATCTCTCTCCTCTTCTCCTTTCCTTTGCCGCGTCCGGCGTCCCGTTCCCAAGTACTAGTACGGGAGAGTGGAGGAAGCACGGAGCGGGCAAACAGGCCGGACGTAGAAAAAGAGGTTAACCAATCCAACCATTGCCCCGACGATAATGCCGATCGATCGACCAGGACCAGCCAACAACCACCAACCGTCGGCTCTCTGCTGCCGCTGGGAACCAGGTTGGGCCACCGCCCGCGCTGGCCGCCGGTACAGGGTGAACAGCGAATCATGCCGAGATGGGGTTGGATTTGACGTGCGTGCAATTGCACAATAATGATCTACTGTAAGGGTTAGTATGGGATCGGACCGTATAAGAGACACTCCAACCCCACAATTCATGGTGCGTTATTTTTCTTCTCTACAACGATGATTTTGCCACAATTGATGCAACACGTGATTGTATAGTCCTACTCATTTTCATCACGTACTAATAAAACCAATATTTTTGTGACATACTCGCACTTGCCATGTCGCTGCCGTCAGAAAAGCACGCCGTGTCACCGCGGCAGGCAGCTGTCTCGCGGTTGTAAGGTAATGCGTAACGGATTCTATTATCCGGAGGCCGTTTCTCTCCACTGAAATGAATTTCTAAGTACTTGACCTAACCAGAGTTGAAAATAATCACAACTAGTACTTTCCTTGAATAAAAGAGAAGATGGAAAGAAAAAGATGGAGCAAAGCGAAGGGAGGGAATAAAGGGCGAGAACATGATCACAGGCTCAATTATGCTTAGCAAAAGCTTTCAGCTGAACTCACGCAAGATATCTCGCCGTGAAATTAGCTGCCACCCACAAGAATGTGACGCCGATCAAAATGTATCAAAGACTTCACATCCGGAAGCGACCAGAAGAGGGTGCAGTACTCAACTGCCAAATTAAATGCCCCGCTAGTTTTATAAAAATGGCGACGCAGCAGATTTTTGGTTGAGGTGGGGGAGAGGGAAAGAACGGCAAGCCTACGACGCAGACCAAAATGTATTGTGTTTGTAGACGAGTTTGCATCTACATCAAGCAATTTGATGCGGAGATGTTGGTGGTATGCATTAACGACTAGCAATTCTTGACAGGGATGGTACTCCCACACGTTTAATCAATAAAAAAACAACAGAGATCGTAGTATCTGGGACATTATTTGGAAGGCGAAGGTGCCTCAGAAAATTAAGATATTTGGGTGGAGAGTAGCTACTTGCACTATGGCTACAAAGAAGAACAAATGAAAGCGCACACTGGAAGTGGAAAGCACTTGCAATATTTGCGGGAACGGCGAGGAAGATGAATTTCATGCTGTAATTTCGTGCACAAAGAGCAGGGCACTAAGACATGAAATGAGAGCAGCTTGGGAGCTACCTAGCGAGGAAAAATTCAGATACTCAGGTGATGATTGGCTACAGATCCTCCTTAACCCATGCAAACCAGAGATTAGAACGAAAATTTTACTGCTGCTGTGGCGGTGTTGGTTCCTCCAAGACGATTGCACCCATAATGCAGGGAAGGAGCTGGTTAGCCGATCCGCTATGTTCTTAAAACAGTACGTGGAAGAACTAACCTGCGGAGGCTCGGGGGAGGAAACTGATAGTAAGGGGAAGCAGAAGGCGCTGCAGAGCGGGGGTGCTTTGGCGAAGGGGTTTTCTCTGTTCCCGCTGTCAACAGGGATAGATGGACAAGAGGTAGGAGCCACTGTGGATCACACCATCAGTCACTGGAGGCCCCCTATGGCGGGAACAGTCACACTGAACACTGATGCAGCGTTTTTAACTGGTAGCGGTGATTCCCACTCGGGTGCAATTGCGAGAGACCATGATGGTTCTGTCATCTTCTCGCTGTCTGAACATGGCTTACGCTGCAAGTCTGCGGAGGAAGCTGAAGCGCAGGCATTGCTGACAGGGTTGCGACACTTGTCCGCCCTTTATACTGGTCCGATGATCGCGGAAACAGACTGTATGTACATTGCGAATGAGCTCAGGTCGGGCACCAGTAGTTTGTCTGCATGCTATCCAGTACTCGCTGATATCAAGGTGGAGCTGGCGAAGTTTGCTGCTGCTCAGGTCCAACATGTCAGCAGAAATCAAAACAAGATGGCTCATCTACTGGCGGCCCGGGCTAGGAAAATGGATGGAATGTACTTGGTAGCGAGTGTTCCGGCTGATCTGAGCGCTGCGCTAGTTGCCGACCTTGTGTTGGCTGAAGAGTAAATTGTACTCTTTTCCCTCAAAAAAAAACAACAACAGAGATGCTGTATATAAAAGTAAAGCAAACGCATGAAGAAACGTCAACGGGCAAAAACATAGAAGCCCCTCTCAGGGTCTGAACGTCATGATCGAAAGCCGAGACGATGCCGTCCTGCTGCCTACGGCAAGGGGCGCGGAACTGGGTATCGTGCCTAGCTGTTCCTGTTCGGTACCACTAGAGGAATATGTGCCACGACGCGCGGAGCTGTCGGCCTTTGCTCGCTTTAAGGTGCACTACAAAGCACGACACCTCACAGGCACGACTCCGGGCTTACCAGCGAACTACTCGTGTAAATTTGGGATGGATCAATAGCAGCAGCAATATCTATCAGTGAAACTGACAACGTGATGCTTTTTCTTCTTTTTTTTTTGCGGGGAACGTGATGCTTGAACGAGAGAGAAAGAGAAAACAATGAAACTGAACGGCATCCTTCTCTACAACACAACAATGGAACTGTCTGAACTTGATCACGGTTTTGTGATTCATAAAATGCGAAGTTGGGAAATTTCAAGGGGACACTCTTAGTGATTGCCTTTCGCTTGCTAACCAAACAGATTAGCTTATTAATATTGACTGTATAACCCAGATAGAAGGTACTGGAAAAAAAATGAACAAGTTAATCAATTGCTTGTCCTTCAACAGTGCTATGACAATGTGGCTAACTAATGGCTCTGTCGCTCCAACAGAAAAGAGAGGCAATCATTTGCCTGGGCTTTTGTGCATGGCTGAGAGAAGCATGGTATAGCCAAATTAAATTAGACTATGCATTTCAAGAGATTATAAATGATACTAATATGCAAAAAGAAAGCTCATGATTAAAGGGAAAAGGAAAAGGCGTTCCCTTTTCCCTTTTATTTAGTGAAGCGATTGGGCATAGCTGTATAGGTTGTATTTCTGTAGCGCGTCCAACAGTCCTACGACTACCGTATGATCATTTGCCTCATTCTTATAATATTATACTCCCTCCGTCCGAAAAAGCTTGTCACTCAAATAGATGTATCTAGCACCAAATTAATGCTAGATACATTCATTTGAAGGACAAGTTAGAAAGGTACCCGGATCTGGGAGAAATAAACTTAGCAAGTTACAAAAAAGGAATAAGTGGAGTTGAGTTGTTTGGTGCTCGGTCAACTAGAGAGCAGAGACTGGCAGTTTAGAACATGTTTCCATTGGTTTTAGCACCATCATGTTATATATGTTCAAATATTAATAACTGAAGAAAGCTAAATATATTCATGCATTATGGGCTCCTGCAGTAGTGCCTAACTGTCTATACATGAAACAAAACATTCCGAGTTATAATTCCTATTCCTAATCCAACACTTATCTGAAGATAAGAATATCTTAGTAACATAGATGTATCTGAAACTCCAAGGATGAAGGTGGGTGCGTAGTAAGAGGTTGAGCAGATACACTGTTAAATTGCGTAGAAAAGTTAGTATGTACCCTAATTTACTTTCAGTACTCTTTTCGTCCAACTCAAAGCATTCCAAAAGTCCATAGTGCTATCAAACAGAATAACATTTTGCCAACAGCACATTTAATCTTATCTTACAACTTGCTATTTAAAATATATAGGATATAGGAGTAGCAATCCCAGACAAGAACAATCACATGAAATCGGGGTGTACCTCATCATCCACCACTACCTCAGTAGTGGGAGCACTTTCATCAAGGTCAGTCCAATGGAGCCCAGAACCCTCCTGATTTCTATCTTCAAAGAAGCTACTGTCCAAATACTTGCTGAACTTTGATCTTTGTGCTGCACAAAACAATAACGATTATTTCAACTCTCCTATTTTGATCATGACAGGTGTAAGAAAGTGTGATCAGGATTTTTCATGTTACCTTCAGCAGTAGAAGTTGCAGAGCAGACAGTTGAGCAAGTTGGACCTTGTTCCATTTGCTGCATCTTGGATAAAGAGGGGTTGATTGGTGGTTTGGGCCTCTTTCCAGCTACACCCAATTGGGCTTTTCGGGGCCTCTTCAAGGAAGGAGCTTTAGGTCTTTCCTGGGGTAGCTCAGTTGTCACTTCAATCCCTGTTTGTAAATTGCAGCATGAGAACAATTAGGCCATTACCATTCAAATAAAAAATAATTGGACTACGCATTGGAAATGAGGCCATTCCATGCCTGGAAATGGGATGCTAACAAATTCTGAGGATAAATAGAGAGTATATTGCGATTTTCACCATCTAATTTGACAACATCTGCGCAAAACACCAGGGTTTGTTTTCTTTGCATATAACATGTAACGTATTGCAATATGCAACATTTTGTTTTGAAACAGAGCATGATCAAACCCATGCCACCACAGACAGAGCCAGCCATACACGGCCCATCACCCCACATCACCCGCTTATGTTGCATCAGCAGCCAGGCACGACGGTCACAGGTATGAATGTATGATTAGGTCGGATTGGAAAAGCAGATGCAAAGTGCAACACGTAGTCGACCTGCATTGCGTTATGTGCAAAGAGAAGCAAACCCAAATGTTCTGCGCAAACAATATTACACTAGGTAATGGAAAATACAATTTGCTAATGAATAAACATGAATGCAACTTAGAAGCATACTATACAACCTTATCCTGATTCCTGAATACAAAATGCAGCGACTTAACCATCTGATTCCAGTTCCAGGAGAAATAATAACAAGCAATCGAGCATTTAAATGCAGGTTCATTATACTAGGAACTTGTGAAATGGTTATTCTAATGCTGGCATAGGTAATGTTGTATGAATTGCTCCAATAACATCTAAATGCATGTCAATTTCAGACAGCAGCCGGGCAGGCCCTACAGGTTTACATGATTCCAGTCCAGGAAGGTCTCTGTTAGATTAAACCTTGAAAGATACATTAGCAGATTTGGAGCAAGCAAGCAGTCAGGCATTACATCAAACATGATTGAACCATACCATCATCACGAGAATCGGCAAAGCCGCGGCCGGCATGACGCTCCCCGGTGTCGTCCAGGTACTCGGACCAGTCCATCCGCTTCTTCTCCCTCGGGGGCTCGTCTTGTTGATCCCCGGCCACCGGCGGGTCCCAGTCCGCCTCGCGCACGGGCGCGCCGCGGCCGCGTGCGAGGTTCGCGTCCTGGACGAAGCGGCGCAGGTCGGCGGCGCGGTAGCCGCGGGCGTGCACCCGGAGCACGGACTGGCGCCGGTTGCACACCACGCACGCCCACTTGTTGCTGCTCTTCTTCTGCTGCTTCACCTGGGCCGTCGAAGGGCAACACAGAAACAAAATCGGATCAGCGGTGGAACGAACAGGAGCGGAAATCGGCGGCGGCCGTCTGGTTGAGGCGCCCACCTGCATGGTGGAGCACTCCACGCACTGCAGGGCGAGGAAGAGCGTCGCCATGGCGGACCCAGGTTCTCGAGCGGGCCGGGGAGAGAGGAGCCGAGAATGATTCGAAGAAGGTGGAGGCGGATTGGGGGAAAATTTTGCGTTTCTCCCGCTCTAAATGGAGGTTCTGGCGCGGCAGGTGGTGTTTCGTTTCATTTCACGTTCGGTATAAAATTTTGCGTCATCCCCTCTGTTTTATTATTAATACCAACTGTTGATATTAGATCGGACGGCTGAGAAGGGGCTCCGGGCTCCACGAGGAAAAGCCCCTCGAAGGCTCTACCGCGACGTGCAGCCGCTTCCTCCACTCGGTCCCCTCCCATGGCGACCACTCTCCCAACCTCCGCTGCCGCCGCCACCGCCGCCGTTCGGATCTTCCAACCGACCGGATTCCGCCTCCCTAGAACCTCTTCCGTGTTTGCCCCCAAGCGTTCCGCTAGTCGCCGCCTCTCCGGCATCACCTGCTCCCCCGGGATTGCCAGCGTCGCCGGCCAAGCCACGTCCCCGGAAGACGCCGTCCGCATCGTGGCCGTCGTTGGCGACGGAAGCATCAGCCCGCTCAAGGATACGCCCTGGGACGAGGTTATGCGCCATACGGTAGGGCCTCGCTCTTAACCCATCAGTTCGCCCCTCACACCGTTCTGAAAGGGGGAGACATCGCGGCCTTGTGGGAGTTACTTTGGAACGTGAAGTGATTTTACTGATCTCCTACTGCGCATACTTTACAATTTTACATACAGTAAACAATTAGTACCATCTGTATACAGTAAACAATTAGTACCATCTGTATGACCATAACTGTCTGAACTGGAAGACCAGCTTCATTTTGGACACTGCTAATGTTTGAACTAGTTGTTTTAGCCTATGTTTTTAAGGCGACGCCTTACCGCCTTAGGGAGGGGGGGCGCTTTGGCGCCTAGGCGACGCCTAGGCGGGCGCTTTGGACGCCTAGGCGCCCAAAGCGGTCGATTTTCCAAAGCGGAGGGGGAGCGCTTCGACGCCTAGGCGTCGCCTAGGCGTCGCCTTACGGACGCCTTTAAAACATAGGTTTTAGCCTCAATTGCTAATCTTGAATTCTTAAGCATAGGAGTACTATCATTATCTCGGTTCTAAATGCTTCCATTATTTATTATTGAATAATATGGAGTGGTACGGGTCAGATACATTTCTGTAGGTGTGCATGAAATGTGCATTTTTTGCTTGCTTGCTTTGCTAAAATCTGCATGTTAATTTATATAATGAAATGAATCTCATAATATCAGTTTACTGCCTATAATCTTGTATCTTGTTTTTTATTAGGCTGATAGGTTGAAGTGGGTTGATGAAGGATTTGAAATGCTTGTATTCACCGACAAGTCGATTGACCATGATGATCTTAAGAAAGAGTTGTCTCACTGTGATATGCTAGTCAATGTTGCAATAACAGGCCAGGAGTCTGTTCAGTGGCTTATACATAGCAGTAAGAACATTCCAAATGTACTTTGTTTTCAGTCATCTCCGTCCTTAATAAACAAGTTAGGAGCCACATTTGTTCAGTACACTGGAGAGCAGGACCTCTTTGGCAAGCTAATCAATGTTGGAAAACCAAGTGGAACAGAGGAATCAACTGAAGTCCTCAAGACGATATCCAATGCGTGGGAAAGGCACAACTCAGATGACATTAGGTTTTGCTTACTTGTTGTGGTTAATGCATACATAAGACCGGTGGCTATGCTGAAAAACCTTAGGGCAAAAGGTCTGTCTACCCTAGGCTGTATGATAACAAACTGCGGTCCTCAAATACTGAATTGTTTGTTTGATCCCGACTGTAGGAAAGCCATTCAGTGTCTAAATTCTTGCTCTCCAACCGACCAGGTCTGCAACTATCGCTGCATTGCATCGTACGAGAGTCCGCATCTAGAGGCCTTTTCCCTCTGTGTTTTGCAAAAGCACAACTGCCTTGAGCTCAATGCTGAGATCCCTAGTAAGCCCTCTGTGACCCCACTATCAATGTTCAGAGAACAAAAGCTTAGCCATGAAGTTGCAGAAGACCTGTTTGTCGGCTGGCTGGACGGCTTGGAGTGGAGCTGGAGAGTTGTAGCTGGACAGAATCCAGCATATGACCAATTCCCATGCCAGTACCAACTATTCTACAGAGGGAAAGCTAAAGGTTCATTTTGGTATGAGCCAATTTTTCAAGTCAGAACCCTGGAAGGGAAGCTGGTTTGGAGGCGTAGAAAGTACAGAGTGAGAAGAGCTAGCGTACCTGGTACATTTTATTTCAGTGTGCTGGATAATGGTGTGGTTTCGAAAGAGTTTTGGACAATTGTTGATGTTTCAGATGATTTCAGCTGGGGTCTGTTCCATTACCATGGAGCTGCTCAGGCTGCTGGACAATCATACACTGGAGCAGTGCTTGTTACCCCTGATGGGTCTTATCCTGACGGGGACAACCCAAGATTGGACTCTGCTTTGGAGAAATGTGGTATCAAGAAATGGGAGCTTTATATGGTTGACAACTGCTCCTGCACGGGTGCGCCTTTGGGAACTCCCGAAGGTTCACGGCTGCATTACCAGATCGCTCCAGGAAAAGAAGCTGGCATTATGCAGAGAATATGATGAAGTGTTCACCCAGCATGAAAGGGGCAATTCTTTTCCCAACTGATGTACATGTGCACCTCTACTTACAAAGATGTAAAGAATGACAGCCGCTATTGTTAAATGGAGCTTATTTGTAATTGGGAGGTATATTTTCTTAGTCTTGTACTCCCTCTTTCCCAAAATAAATGTCTTAACCTTAGTATAACTTTGTACTAAAGTTAGTACAAAGTTGAGACACTTATCTTGAGACGGAGAGAGTATATACTTGTTGTCATATAATACCTCACCTCTTCTGCTGCCATCATCATGCCCAGTCTTTAACAAGTATAGATACAAAGATTGTTCAGTAATAATACTCTTGTGTGTCTAAATTGTCAATTTGAATTTTCTGCTTTTCTCATCATGACAGGTCGACGTTGGATGCAATGTTCAAGGGGCGTCTTCATCACTTGTATAAATCCTGGATCCTCACACATAACAGGACAGAAGGGTTCATACTGTGTCTGCTATGCCAGTCCCACTGTCCCCAATTCTCTGCTGGTTTTCCGTTTCGGTTGCTGTACAATTATCTTGTGCAGTCAACGTTGCTCGTAGAACTTGTACTCCCTCTGCAAACTTTTATAAGCCTTTTTAGATCAGTGAGGTATATGCTCTAAAAAGTCTTATCGTGTAGACAACTAGGTACTACTCCCTCCGTCCGAGAAAAGTTGTCCAGCGCTTAGTTCATTTTCAAATTTGCAAAAAAAACCTTCCATCTTCGAATCTCTTGCTAATCAGCCCCCGGTTGCTTCTTCCTCCTTTCTTCGTCCGCCGCCCAAGCCACCGTCGGCACCGGTTGACGACGGCCACGACCTGCGCCGCCGCTGTGAACCACCGCCGCCCGTGCCCACCTGCGCCGTCCGAGGCGAGCTGCACCACCGCTGTGAACCAACGCCGCCCGCGCCCACCTGCGCCGCCCAAGGCGAGCTGCGCCATCCACCTACTCCTCCGCGGCGACCACCTCGACGGGTGGCGGCTCCACGGCTGAATGGCGCTGCACCGCCGCCATCCTCTCCCGCCGTCACCCCTTACGCCGCCCAAGGCTGCGCCTCTATCCCCTCCCGCCAGCCAGGACCTGCGCGCGCCTGGGTCTCGAGCGCCTGGACCTGGAGCTCCCGGCGGGCCTGGAATTGAAGCTCATCCTCAACCTCGAGGCCCCTGTCGTCTCCCCCACTCCTCTCCTCGACCTGCTGCTCGTCTGCAAGTTGCTGCTCCTCCCAGGCGGGCCTGCTCGTGCTGCTGCCTGGAGCTACCCTGCTTGTGCTGCTGCCGGTGAGAAGAAGCTCCAATTTCTGATCCTTGCACTTGTTCATTAATTTCAAACACAATTGATCATGCTGCCGGTGAGAGTACTCTGCAGAAATGTTGCAAAAAAGATTCAGTTAACACAGAAGTAAACTGAATGTGTCCCTCAATGTCCAAAGTTCATCAGTTAACTGAATGTTAACAAAAGTTAACTGAATCTTTGGATAATTTCTGAACCTCACCTAGAGTAGAAGCAATTTCTGATCTACTGTTGCTTTCAATTGTTCTAGTTAACTTGTGAGAGATACTAGTAGCATCTTCTCTGCATCAAGATCAAATTGCAGTAGATTATAACGCTATAAGGAATGATGGCTAAGTGGTTGGATGATGATTAAGGCTCGATAAGTCTGGCTAAATTCTAAAGATTGATTATGTAAACAATAAAGCAACTCTGAAGTCTAAAGCAACAACATTCAGGTGGGCTCTGCATTTATAATCATTTATCCTATGTCAAAGATGTAAACAATATTGAAACTCTGAAGTCTAAAGCAACAACATTCAGGTCAGCTCTGATTTGCATTTGGCTAAATGTTTACCCCATAGTACTTCCCCTTTAGGCGGGCACTAATATTGATTATGTAATTTCCTCAAGATAAAAGAACATTATTCAGGGATTTAATATATGATCACTTTTTTTTGAGCTGTTAGAGCACCCACAGAAGGAAAAGCTTTCAAAATGTGAGCACATAAAAGCAGGGTTATTAAGCTTATTCTCTACAAGATTACCTTCGTAGAACTATTACACACGATCGAATGTGAGCACATAAAGTGAACTTTCCAAGATTAAGTTAACTTGAGAGATACTACTAGCATCTTCTCTGCATCTTCAGTAAATTGTCATTTGGCAGTTTAAAAAAACTCATAAAGTGGAATAGGAGCATAAAAAATTCAGGGGAGTATATGTTCAGTACTGTCATGGTCACTACTGTCATGGTCTCTACTGCCATGGTCTCTACTGCCATATTGTACAAAGAAAAAAACAATAATGCTTGCAAATATTGCAAGCACTAGCTTGGAAAATGAAACATAGACTCATGTTTCAGTTGACAGTGACAAATTTTGCAAGCACTAACTTGGAAAAATCCTACTGCAGTTTACTAAAATTTCCTTGATGTTCATGGAATGTGCTTTCATCAACTAAATTCCTTGTTTCTGAACTGTAGCATTAAAATGATCATGGTCTAAAATGAGAGAAGGACAACATCTCTGAAAACATCCCCAAATCCTTCCTGATAGAAAGACAGAGAAAAGACAACACAATAAGAGTACAAAGTGGCTTATATGATGAGCGCAGAGTGAAGGTCTTCACATGCAAACCTGCATCACATAGCTTTTGTTTTCAATTAACCAAAATAACAAAATGTGGATGTTTTAACAGCAGTTTGCTGTCAATTTTAGACCGAGTTTAGTGAACTTGGTAATTTTACTGAGCATAATCCATCACTAGTGACTGAATTTTTTATTTTATTTGAATTTATTTGGAATAATATCAACAGGGATAGTACAAGGACTAACAAGAAGCTGCTCCTGTAGAATAAAGACCAGGAGCAAATCTGCTCCTACAGAGAGGAAAACAAAAAAAGCATCAATAATTGGCATGTTCTGGTATTGATCTTAGCTTATTTGAATTAGTTAACATTACGAATTGCATATACTAAAGCAAACTTGTGACTAAATTTTTGTATAGTCACTTTTGACTAACTTTATTTGAGTTTATTTGGAATTATTCTTATTCTACTCTTACTACTAGTGTCAACATGCAATTTTGACCTGGAAACAGGGGACTAGGTGGAAAGAAATCGTACTGAATTAAATTGATTATAAGTTGGAATCTCTCTTTTCTATAGGAGTTAACTGATTTTGTACTGAATCCAATCTACAGGAGTTGATTGAAATAGTGAATGCATCCATGGATGATGCTACCTAAAACATGAAAGCAGAGATGTACTCCAATTCATGAACAGTAAAGTGTCCCAACGATGCACACAATTGAGCACACAGTAAACTGAATTCATAGACTGAATTTTACTGAACTTGGTAATTTACTGAGCACACAATTGAAGTGCTTGTGCATTTAATCTCCACTTCTTTTCTTTTGATAGTGAAATTCAATCTGAATTTTGTAAGCAGAGAAGCAATGTAGTGACTGTACTCCCAAGTTAAATTCAGTCAATGTGTACACAAAGTAGTGATTTTGTCACCAACTGAATTCAATTATCACCAATACTGTTTATACTGAATTTATACTGTATGCTTATCTACTTTATGTTCACCAATACTGGAAGCATGCAAAGTGCAAGGCTAACTGAATCTATACTGTATGTTCATCTATTGTACTCCATGGCTAACTGAATTTTGTCAGTACTTTACTCGTACTCCCAATACTCTATGGCTCACAAAAGAAGCAGCACCCATTCCTCTGCAATACTCCATTCCTCCTCCAATCGCTGCAAAAAATCAGCTCACCTGCTTGCTTCAACAGACAGACATCACCTGTAAATTCAGAAGACAAACCTGCGCTGTGGGTGAGCGGGGAGCAGAAGCAGAAGCGGCAGCGGCTGCGCTGGTGGAGCCAAGAGTGCAGGTCCTCCATCATAAGCCCACCAGCTCGAGGAGTAAGACAAGCTTCTGGAGCAAGTCTTCGTCTTCCCCATGCCCTGGTCGTGTTTCCCACGCCACCGCCGCCGGAGCTCGAGGTCTGGAGGAGGTGCTCGAGGATGAGGAGCTCGAGGACGAGGAGCGGGTCATCGAGCGCCGCTGCCGGAGCTGGAGGTCTGGAGGAGGTGCTCGAGGATGAGGAGATCGAGGACGAGGAGCGGGTCATCGAGCGCCGCCGACGGAGCCGGCAAGGCGCGAGCTTTACAGAAAAGGGGATCCCTTCCCTCTTGATCTCCTAGTGCGGACGGAGAGAAGCGGCGAGACGAGGGGGAGAAGGCGGCCGACATGCGGCGAGGCGACGGAGCAGGCGGCCGGCGCGTGGCGAGGCGACGGAGCAGAGAAGCAGACGGAGGGAGGGCTGCGTAGTTTGTCGGAAGAAAGGGGAGTTGATTTTCGCAAAATGTCGTTGGGGACAACTTTTCCCGGACGGAGGGAGTAGTTAATACATGTGTTGTTGCGATGTTTAAGCATCTTGAAGCGTTCCCACTTATGGCTGCTGGAGCATCTTGTGGATGTTCAGATAGTTCAGTTCGGTGCATACAATTATGTTGGCGAAGCAAAAGTGATGTGCTTCACACAAGCTAGAGCAAGCAAAGTCTCCTACGTCGGGTTGACCTGCTTTATACCCCAATCCACAGGTTTCATTCAGATCTGATGCGTTCCAATGCTTTTAGCACATCATTCCATAAGGTTTGATGCACTCCCTGTTTTTACCCCTTGGATGCCTATTGATTCCATGTTGAAAACCATCTCGCTGCCGCGTTAACTTCGGGTTTCTGCTGCATCATATTTCTGCACGTGGTAGTGTAAAGTCTGAGAGAAAAATTGCTGCAGTTTAAGATTCTGAATCCTAGTGGATAACTCATGGCTGCCTTTTTATATGGATTATTATGTGACCACATTGACTTTGACTCTGACCTCCAAGGTGCTACGAGTTGTCTATAAATTCCATCCAGATCCAGCCCTGCAAGTGCAATTCGAGGCATTTGACAGACGGCCGTTGATTACAGCTGCAGCGCACAAGAATGGCGGGGCTGTATGAGAAACCGTCGGAGACGTACGCCAAGAAGCGGCCGCGGTACCCCAAGGAGTGGTTCTCCATGCTCGCCTCCCTCACCGCCGGCCACCACCGCGCCTGGGACGCCGGCTGCGGCAGTGGCCAGGCTTCCGTCAGCGTAAGCCTCCAACCCTTTAAGCCACTTCGTTTGATCTGAACTCTGAGTTGAGCGAGCACCTGAAAAGCGAAAATCCCCTCCTCAGATCGCGGAGCACTACGACGGCGTGGTCGCGACGGACGTGAGCGAGGGCCAGCTCCGCCACGCCATCGCGCACCCCAAGGTGCGGTACCTGCACACGCCGGAGGACCTCCCGGAGGACGACCTCGTCGCCCTGGTCGGCGGCGAGGGCTCCCTGGACCTGGTCATCGTGGCGACCGCGATCCACTGGTTCGACGTCCCGCTCTTCTACGCCGTGGTGAACCGCGTCCTCAGGAAGCCCGGCGGCGTCCTCGCCGTGTGGGGGTACAACTACGACATCCACCCGTTCGGGGACAAGCTGCACGGGACGCTGTACCCGGCCATGCGGCCGTACATGGACCCGAGGACGAGGCTGGCCATGGAGCGGTACCGCGAGCTGCCGTTCCCGTTCGAGCCCGTCGGGGTGGGCCGCGAGGGCGAGCCGGCCGACGTCGACATGGAGGCGGAGATGACGCTGGAGGACCTCGCCGGGTTCGTGATGACCGGCTCCGTCGCCACCACGGCTAGGGAGAAAGGGGTGGACCTGGAGGCGCTAGTGAAGGGTGTGATGAAGGAGGTGGAAGAGGGGTGGGGGGATGAGCCGACGGTGCCCAGGAAGCTTGTGTTCAAGGCCTTCATGCTGGCTGGGAGGCCCAGGTGATGATAAAACTGCTGGGTGGTAAATTGGGATCGGTACCGTTTGTTTTCTCATGATCAGAATAAGTACTCCCTTCATTTTTATATATAAGGCCACAAACTCATATTACAGGTACCAAGGTAAAAATCAATGCGTGTTTAAGTCAATTTTGCAAGCTAGTTTGTCACCTTGTTTGTCGTGTAATTAATGTGCTTTTTCTCTCTCACGCACAATAAGCCAACCCTTTTACTCCTCGTTATTGATTAATGTTGGGAATGCAAGCCAACCTTCTCACTCCCACATGCATGAAAGGGATATTAATGTTCTTGGGTGCTAGTACGAGGCAAACATCATCAATTTTACCTCGATTAATATTAGTGACCTTGTATAGTTGCAAATTATAATTTTGATAGCGGCCTTGTATACAAAAATGAAGGGAGTAAGTAAAAAATGTGAAGTTGGCTTTCGTTTCAAAATACTTTAAAATTCTAGGTTTGTCCTAAGTCAAATATAGTTAAGTTTCTTCGAGTGGTTATTCGGTGGTCCAAAGACCTTGATATATTTTTTATTGGAAAATGTTATCTTGCTAACGTTACCTTAGAAACATTGTTCTAGCGAACTACTCCATCCGTTCCTAAATATAAGTCTTTTTAAAGATTTCATTATGGTCTACATAGTAAGCAAAATAAGTGAACCTACACTGTAAAATATGTTTGTATACATCTGTATGTAGTTTATAGTGAAATCTTTAAAAAGACTTACATTTAAAAACGGAGGGAGTACTTAGGAACCGTGCATTTTGGGCCATGGATCTTGGCACACATGGTTTGTCCAGCATCGAGCGGTAGTTCGCTCTGGATGGAAATCACGTGAACGATTCAACAAGGCACAACGCGAACATCATGGTCCATCATCAATTCCTCACCTATTTCACTCACTTGTTCTCCATTCCTTTCTCATTTAGTTCACACTGAGTGAGAGCAGAGAGAGAAGGTCACGGAGATCTGGTCACTCGACTGTCGGTGATCGCGATGGGACTGCACCCGGCAACCGTGCTGCTGGCACTGCCCTACTTCCTCGCCCAACCTGGCGCTCCTGCTCGTAGCATCTCGACGAGGTCAACAAGAGGTTCATGCTCGACCTCCGAGAGGTCTTGGTGGCAGCCGCAAACGAAGACTAGCCCTCCTCCCTGGAGATGGCTTCTTCACGGTCGTGGTAGGCGCTCAACCAACGATGTCGTCTCCCCGCGAGTGCGTTGCCCCAACTGCCGGAGGCTGGTCTGCGCCGACGCTCGCACTCCCGGGTCGCCTCTACGACAAGTCTCCTATCTTCGCCCAACGACCGCAGGAAGACGGGATGCACACCTGTGAGGTACAACCCTGACCGTGCACCCTTTTCGTCTCTCGCAATGCATGTGCCTGCGCTGCTCCGTCGGCCACTACATCTCGTGGTTTGATCCCGCGGTCAGCTTACTCTCTCTGTTGGGCCGCTCTAGGGGAAACGATAATGAGGTCTCGCGGCTACAGGCTAGACGACAACCTAGTGGTGTCGGAGGGGCATCCACGTCAAGGGCTAATCAAGCACATAAATGCCCACATAAGTTAGCTAATCGAGCACGATATCGAGTAATTCTACCTGGTTGATGAATGTCATCGAGGATCATGTCAACGTCCACTCAATTTGCAAATCGACGCATGGGAGGATTAGCATTTCCCTCGGGTTGTTCTTCCTCATTAGCATTTGTGAAAGTGCGACGTCGACTAGAGGGGGGGTGAATAGGCGATTTTTTATGAATTCTTCACTGAGGAATTTCAGGGTGAGGAAATTCCTAAGCGAAGAACTACTTGCAGCGGAATAAGTACTCAGGTATAAGGATAGCAGAGCAACAACATAGTCATCATGATGAAATAAAAGACAAACACAGAGTACAGAAAGCGTAAACACAGGATAAGCAGGATGAAGACTAAACAGACTGAAGAAATAGGATTGAGGAATTAGAGAAAGTCTTCAGTCAAAGTATTCAAACAGTAATGATCGGATACATCAACACATAACTGAGGAAATGAAAGGGTTGAGCAAATAGAACCAGTAGGCTTGGTGAAGACAATGATTTGGTAGACCAGTTCCAACTGCTGTGACAGTTGTACGTCTGGTTGGAGCGGCTGAGTATTTAAACTCGAGGACACACAGTCATCACCGTATTCTCCTTGAGCTAAGATTACACAGACCTCGCCCAACAGCAGTGGTAAGTCTTCACAGGTGACTTCCAAACCTTCACAGACTTGGTCACTCGGCAATCTATAATTCCTCTTGGATGCTCAGACCATGACGCCTAACCGTCTGGAGGATACACATTCCTCAAAGGTAACCAGCGTCGGTTCCACACATGAACAATCTCTTCAGTGATGCTCAATCACTTGGGGTTTGTAGGTTTGAGTTTGGGATTTGGGTTTTCCTCACTTGATGATTTTTGCTCAAAGTCCTCGGAGGAATGGGATGCTCTCAATTGACAAGTGTCAGTTTCTCTTAGAGCAGCCAACCAGCTAGTGGTTGTCAGGGGCGACTATTTATAGCCTAGGGAGTAGCCCTACATGATAAGACATAAATGCCCTTCAATGATATGACTATTAGGTGGTAGGATATTTTGGGACAGCTGGCGCGCCACACATCAACGGTCGAATTTGAGGTTCGAATTCATCAGGGCTATCATGTTTCTCATTGTGTAGGCAATTCACACTGGCGAATTCCTAACTCCTCGGTCAGAACAAATTCCTCAGAGACCAGAAGATCTTCGTCTCTGTCACTGAAGAAATTGACTGAACAAATATGAGATTTCCAATGGCTTCACTCAAAGGATTGGGTAGGTGTAGGATTTTGAGATGAGCATCACATGGAAATCAGTTTCCTTAGTATTACCTCGACCCCCTTTAACAGTACGGTGTTTCCTATGACTCAAGAAGAAGAAAAATGAAACTACCAAAACAAAAGTCTTCACGCTTCAGATTCCTCGTATGAATATCCAAGTCTTCAAGGTCACACCAATTTCTTCACTTTCAAAGTCTTCAGGAGAACCAAAGTCTTCAGTCGAAGACATTCATTTTTAGGGGTCGACTTTCACTGTAAATATCGAACTCCTCATTGACTTATAGAGCCTGTGTACACTCACAAACACATTAGTCCCTTAACGTATAAGTCTTCAATATACCAAAATCATTAAGGGGCACTAGATGCACTTACAATCTCCCCCTTTTGGTGATTGATGACAATATAGGTTATGTTTTCAACGGGGATAAACATATGAATTGAAAGTGCTCAATATTGAGGAATTTGATTGCAAGATATAGAAGAACTCCCCCTGAAGATGTGCATACTGAAGAATTTGATTTTGAAGCAATGCACATTTGAAGAGTAGAACCATGGAGATCTCCCCCTATATCTTGTAATTAATACACGCATTTAACATATGGTATGAAGAATTTGAAATGCATGATGAAATATGGTGATTGATGTAATTCAGCATGCGTGCATAACATTAATGAGGAAATGGCATGCAGAAAACCATAGCGAAAGTATCAGGTCACCATCGGACTTAAGCTTACAACTCATTCAACAAACACTTCAGAAGAGCGAGAGTTGCAACTTAACAAAAAAACGCCCATATATATAGACCCGCTTGAAGACTACCTCAAATTTCTCCCCCTTTGTCATCAAATGACCAAAAGGGACAAAAGAGTGAGGACTAACGCCCCTGAAGAGTTTCATTACGAAGTCGATGGAGGAGCGCTAGTGTTGTTGGGGTCGGTTATTGAAGAAGGGCCTGCCGTAGTGTCGTCCAAGTCTTCATTTTCATCAGTCTCATGGGATGAGGAATATGAGCTGGGCACCAAAGGAGGAACTTCGACCTTCTTGAATTTCTTCGGAGGAGGCTTAGACCAGCCGAAGTACTGCTTGAAGCCCATCTGCTTGAGATCTTCATCACCGTAGAGATGAGTCAGGACAGCCCAGGTGCAATCAAAAACTTCATTGAGGTAGTAGTGGTTCTTCTTCACTGAATTATATGTGGCAGTCATGTTGTGAAGAATTGAACCAAACTGACGTTTGACCCCCAATGTTGCTGATCCATCGCACATTGAGATTCCCTCGGGTGAAGCATCTGCCCAGCCGACTGAAGGACATTCCAGCACCACTGATGAAAATCAGGCTACTGATGAAACTGCTAGCACCAGGGCTGAAGAAATATCAGTCACTGAAGAAACTGCCAAGGCAACCACTAGTGTTGCGCCTAAAGAACAAGTCAAGATAGCTGAAGAATCTGAAGATGTGCCTGAAGAAACTGCACAAGTCAGGCTAACTGCATCAGTTGCGCCTTAAGAAATTGATCCAATTCCCTCTGCTCCGCCTGCATCAACACCAATCCCAATTCTTCCTTCTGCTCTGGAAGTGAAGAAAACAAAAGCCACGGAGAGAGCCGCTCTAAAGAAAAGGAAAGCATCTATTTCCTCAGAATCTTCTGCACCCAAGAAGGCAAAGATTTTGACAAGCTCTATTGAGAACCCTATCGATGTTGTTCCTCTCTCAAGCATGCCATCAAAGGAGCTTGTTCCTTATGGCGAAGATTATGAGATTCCTGATGAATCTACTGAAGAAGATTCCTCTTTTGCTTCCACAGAGCAGATGGATGAAGAAATTGAAATGGATGCTATCACTTCAACTCCCCAGGTATCATCGCCAATGCCTCAGTTCACAGCTGAAGAGGCCGGCGTTGAAGAAATGGAAGAGGATGAGGATGTGGACATTGGGAGCACCACTCCAGTGATGAACGATGATTTTTGGGACAGTCAGCACCCCAACTCTCCTCTGTTCACACCACTCCAACAAATTCCTCAGTCCCCAGCACCAACTGAAGTTCTGATGGGCTCTGAAGAACTTCATGCTACCCCTTCCATCCATGAAGAAATTCCAGCCACTAGTGCTGATGACAAAGCTGATGAAGAAATGGAGGCCCAGGCTGCTACTGAAGCAGAAGCAGATGTTCCTCAGCCTGCGGCTCCGGAGGTTGAGATTCCTGAGGTTATTCTTCAACTGACTAATACTTCTTAGCCAAAGCCGAAGAATCCCTTCTCCAAGACTCCAAAATTCAAAGGCTAATGTTTTCTTCAATGAGAAGGTGTTCTTCACTGAATATAATCCATATGACTCTACTCGTTTGAGAAAGAAGCGCTTCTGGACTGCCAGCCAAGCCAACTTCTATTCCTCGGTGCTCTTCAACAAAGACAAAGTCTTCGACCATGAACATATTCCTCATGTTGATATGGAACAACTGCCTTGCTTCACACCGGTCCTCGCTGCTATTCATGATGCTGGACTTCTTAACTTCTGCACAGACATCTATGGTTGGAATGAAGAACTTATTCTTCAATTCTATGCGATGCTGCACATCACTGGCAATGCTGAAGATGTGAACTCATGGGTGTTGGACTGGATGATAGAAAAATACTCACTATAAGGCATCGGTAACTGAATTGCTTCGTGCCATGCCTGTCAGTCCTCCCCCAGAAGGTACACATTTCATCTACTTTGAAACTGAACTGTCTGATCACTTCATGCAAGTCCTGATGAAGCCATTGAAGCCTGGTCAAGCCTCAAGGACGAAGTTCCTTGTGAAGGAATTGCAATATGTGCCAAGGACAGTATATCGCATTCTGACCAAGACTTTCAATCCTATCAAAGGCCACGACTCCAATGATGAAGAAGTTGTTGGCATCATGAAGAATCTGCTTTTCAATATCATGCATGGTATTCCAGTGAACTACCATGACTTCTTCATGAGGACTTTGGCAAATGTCGTGATGTCTCCCTTTGAGTTGAAGCCTTATGCTCCTTGGATCATGAGATTACTCAGATCAAGGTCTTCACTCAACTACAAAGCTGATACACTCAACCATGGCAGTTACTTGCCCCCAATCGAAGTCCTCAAGCAGACATTTTCCTCAACTGATGAAAAGGGCAAGGACACTGCTATTATTGATGAGGGCAATCGACCATTGGATGGACAGTTCCGCAAAGATTGAAAATGTGTTATGTCGACTAGAGGGGGGTGAATTTCTTTGCCATTTTGACGAATCTGACTTTGGCTCCCAGCCATTCTACCTTGTAGGCGTCAAATTCATCACTGGGCTTCTTGATCTCAGATTGTAGTGCAATGAGCTGCTCAGGCGATAACCTCGGAACGTTATCCTTCAGATAGCGTTGCTTCTTGTACTGGGCTCTCTTTGCAACTCTGGCTTGATCATATTTCCACTTTTCTTCAGCTATGAATGCTGTCACCATGTGACTTGGTCCAGGAGTGATGCCGATCTCTGGCATTGGAGTATTGGGATCTTTGTGCCCGAGGTCGATGAAATCCAAGATCTTCTTTGGATCCAGTAGAAGTGGCAGAACACTCCCTTTGGCTCTAGCGGCCCGCTACTATTTGTCATTGATGATATCAGCTAATTCATCATCATCAGCCTCATCATCATCAGAGGGCACTTGAAAAGCAACTTGTTTCTTGTGAGGACTAGGTCTAGTGCCTCGTCCTGCAGTGGCCTTAGTCTTCAGCAGAGTTGGGCTCTTTGAAGACAAATGAGGAGCTGAAGAACTTGCTGAATCTCCTGAGACAATTGAGATGCCAGTGGTCCTTTGGCACGTGGCGAGATGCACAGGTGCTGAAGACTTTGCAGGAGGAGCTGAGGGTTTTTAAACCCGAGGAACTGGTGCGGTTTGAGGAACAGGGGAAGCTTGAGGATTTTGCCTTTGAGGCATAGAGGAGCTTGGCCGTGAGGGCATTGCCGAGGAACTTGGCCATGAGGGCATTGCTGAGGAAGTTGGCTGTGAGGGCATTGCTGAGGAAGTTGGTTTGTGAGTAGACTTCTTAGGCATAGCCTTCTTGCTCGTGGTGGCCTCAGCAGCGGCAGCAGTAGAATCTTCGTTGAATTTCTTCACTGCTTCTTTGGCCTACTTGGCCAACTTAGCTTGCTGCCTGGCTCACTCATCAACATAATCCTCACCATGTTTAAGGCTTGTTGGATCAGCTCTTTGGCCAGGTGCCAAAGGAGGTCTTGAGCATGGAGGGTGAAGAGCGAATTTCTTCATGTATTTAGGAGTGACATATCTGTACTCCCTCCATTCTCGTGCCCATCTTATTTGAATCCTCTGTATGCGCACTTTGCGCTCATTCTTGGTTTGTTTGCTGTGGGTTGCCTCATCAAGCGTGCAGTACCCTGAGTAAATGTCTTCAGGGATCTCAAACGCAGTGTTGACTTCCAATTTCTTTCCTCCTTTCTGAGGCCTTTTACCATCTGCCATTTTCTTCAGCTGAGGAATTTGAACAATAGAGTTCTCTGAAGAAGTATGCAGCTTTTCTTCAAGGAACACTGCAAATGAATTAAGTTGATGAGAACCTAGTGATTCAGTAGCTGTCATGTGTACCTGTGAACAAAGTATAGGTGCGAGGAATTTGGAGAGGTCATGTGCGTTCTTAGAAGTTTTTGCAAAACAGAACAAGTTTGAGGAAATTGACCAGGTGTGTCTTGAAGAATTTCACTAAGCGTTCTTTGTCTTAGATTCCAGAGTTGTGTGGATTTGTGAGATTCACACAATTGAGGAATCATGAAGAAAAACGTCACTTTAGAGAAACAGATCAAGAGCAGAAGATTTGTGCTAGGTGTTTAGAGTGTGGAAGTTGAGGAATAAACACCTTTTGAAGATTTGATGAAAATCATCAGTAGTAATAAAGGCACTAAAAGTAACTTTTAATTACCCTTAACAAAGAACATGACGAACTGGAAGTGTAGATTGGGAAGTTCGCCGGCTCAGATCTTCCACGCCCTAACTTGGCGGAGGAAGACGTCTACGGCGGCGGCGGAGAGAAGATGTCCGCGGCTGGCGCGAGTACGATTGCGACGAGGTCGAGGCAGTGAAGCTCTTCCTCACCGGCGATGATGGACGTAGCGGCGTCGCTAGGTTTTGAGAGCTCGAGCGAGGGAGTGAGGTCAAGCGGAGTAAAAACAAAGTGAGGAGGGAAGGGGGTATTTATAGCGGAGGTGAAAAACCGCTCATCCGAGGAAATTGGACGAACGTGCCCCTGACCCTTCTCATCCGCGCGACATGTGTCACCCACGTACTGAGAGGTGGCGATCGTGTGAGATCGTGGGTGAATAGATAAGTATATCGTGGGAGGTGTAACGGTTTGAGCGGCAAAAGCCGAAAATCCAGATAAGAATATTTTAATTGTTTCGTTCGCAATTTCTTCAGCTGACAAGGACACAGTGAAGAATTTGAACGAGTTTCACATAGAACGCACATGAAGAATTTGTGAGTGGACTGGATTGAGTTTAGCATAGAGGGGAAAAGGGTCCGATCACATTCACTTAGCAGAAAAGTCAACTTGAAGAATTAGCAATAAGTGAATGTTGTAGAGGACATAAACTCAAATATATATGTATAGTCAATGAAAAACAATGATGGAAGAAGTGAAGACAATGCAAAGTTGAAGAATTTGAAAAACCGAGGAATTTCAAAGAAGAAGAAAAACTCAAATTGAAGATTTTCAACTTTGGTTGGTGGCGTAACCCACCGTATAAGAAAGCTGATTTCAGACACCGCGTACAATTGTCGTAGGATTCTGACAATCAATTTCTTCATTAATTTCTTCACACTCAGAGGGTTAGTCTTCATTGATTGAAGAAAAACGTTACTTCTGTGTTGCACATCTAAGTCATCAAGTCAGCATAAGTGTTATGATGTGTGTACTTTTCAAAGAACATTCGAAGATTCTGGGATATTTAGCTCACACCGCAACTTGCTAAATCTCTTCTCATCCAGGGGCTTTGTGAAGATATCGGCCAGCTTGTCTTCAGTATTTGCGTGGTCGATGGAGATGTCGCCCTTCAACACATGGTCACAAAGAAAATGATGACGAATCTGGATGTGCTTTGTCTTTGAGTGCTGAACTGTGTTGTGAGCAATCTTGATAGCACTCTCATTGTCGCAGTAGACTGGCACATTCTTCACATTGATGCCATAGTCCTTGAGGGTTTGCTTCACCATGCAATTGAGCACAGCAAGATCCAGCAGCAATGTACTCAGCTTCTGCAGTGGAGAGTGGTATGCAGTTCTGCTTCTTCGAGAACCAACATACCAAGGATCGTCCGAGGAAATGACATGTGTCTGACGTTGACTTGCTGTCCACCCGATCACCAACATAGTCAGAGTCTGAATATCGAATGAGATCAAAGGAAGAGCCCTTGGGATACCATAATCCAAGTGTCGGTGTGTGAGATAGATATCGAAGAATATGCTTCAGAGCCTTATGGTGTGATTCCTTCGGTGTAGCTTGAAATCAGGCACACATGCAAACACTAAGCATAATATCCGGCATAGATGCACATAGGTACAATAAGGAGCCAACCATGGAGCGTTATAACTTTTGATCAAAGTCTTTACCATTTTCATCAGTGCATAGATGGCCACTGTGGGCATAGGGATTTTGACGCCTTTGCAATCTTGCATGCCGAATTTCCTCAACACATCCTTGAGGTGTTTCTCTAGAGATATGAATATGCCATTGTATTGTTGACGAATCTGAAGACCTAAGAAGAATCTCAATTCTCCCATCATAGACATTTGATATTCTTCACTCATCATATAGGCAAATTCATCACTGTAACGTTGGTTAGTACAGCCAAAGATAATATCATCAACATATATTTGGCACATGAATAATTCATCATCATATGTTTTGGTGAAAAGATTTGAGTCAAGTGAACCGGGTTTGAAGCCTTTCTTCATGAGGAATTCCTTCAGTGTGTCATACCACGCCCGAGGTGCTTGCTTGAGGCCATAGAGGGCCTCTCGAGTCTGTAGACGTGATCTGGAAATTTCGGATCCTCAAAACCTGGTGGTTGAGCAACATATACTTCTTCCTCAAGCTTACCATTGAGGAATGCACTTTTCACATCCATTTGATGTAAGATGATATTATGATGGTTAGCGTAAGCAAGCAATGTGCAAACAACCTCAAGTCTAGCAATAGGTGCAAAAGTTCCATCAAAATCAATTCCTTCAACCTGTGTGTAGCCTTGAGCTACAAGACGAGCCTTATTCCTCACCACAAGGCCATTTTCATCTTGTTTGTTGTGGTAGATCCATTTGGTACCGATGATATTGTGCTTGCATGGGTCTGGTCGCTTGACAAGCTCCCACACATTGTTTTGCTCGAATTGATGCAATTCATCTTGCATAGCTTGAATCCACTCAGATTCCATGAACGCTTCATCAACTTTAGTGGGCTCTGTGATAGAGAGAAATGCAAAAATTCCCACAAAAGTTAGATAGATGTGAAGCTTTTGAGCGTGTGATAGGACCTGGTACATTGATGTCATCGATGATCTTCTCGATCTGCACTTCGTTTGCAACGCGAGGATGTGCGGGTTGATGACTTTGCTTAGGCCCAACAGTTTCTTCAGCAGCACCAGCGGGATTTTCTTCACGATCCGGAATGACTTCTTCAGCAGATTCTTCGGTAGGGATGATGTCCTCAGTTGCTTTGAACTCGATAGATTCCTCAGGTGACATTTCATCTAACACAGGAGGTAGATGCTCTCTTTGCGAGCCATTAGTTTCATCAAACCGTACATCTATAGTTTTAACAATCTTGTGATGATTGATGTTGAAGACTCTGTAGGTGTACGAGTCCTTTTCGTAACCAAGCATAAAACCCTCATGTGCTTTCGGTGCAAATTTAGAGTGATGGTGAGGATCTCTAATCCAACATTTAGCACCGAAGACTTTGAAATAACTTACATTGGGTTTCTTATCAGTGAGGAGTTCATATGAGGTCTTTTTGAAGAATTTGTGAAGATATACCATGTTGATGATGTGGTACGCAATATCAATTGCTTCAGGCCAGAAGCACTGAGGTGTCTTGTATTCATCAAGCATGGTGCGAGCCATCTCAACAAGAGTTTTGTTCTTGCGCTCCATGACGCCATTCTGCTGAGGAGTATAAGGAGCAGATAATTCGTAAGTAATACCAAGCATATCAAGATATTCATCGAGGCCAGTGTTCTTGAACTCGGTTCCATTATCACTCCTGATATGCTTGATCTTCACACCGAAGTTAGTGGAAGCCCTTGAGGAAAATCGTCTGAAGACTTCGTGCACTTCATTTTTGTAAGTGATGATATGCACCCATGTGTAACGAGAATAGTCATCAACTATGACAAAGCCATATAATGATGCGGAACTAGAGAACATGGCATAATGAGTAGGGCCAAAGAGATCCATATGAAGTAATTCAAAAGGACGAGAAGTGGTCATGATAGTCTTCGAGGGATGTTTGGCTCTCGTGATCTTTCCAGCCTCACAAGCCCCACAGAGATGATCTTTGAGGAATTTGACACCCTCGATGCCAATGACATGCTTCTTCTTCGCGAGTGTATGCAAGTTCCTCATCCCAGCATGACCAAGTCGTCGATGCCATAGCCAGCATTCTAAAGCTTTTGCAAGTAGACATGTGGCAAGTTGTGGTCCTGCAGAGAAATCAACAATATACAAGTCTCCTTTCCTAAAGCTGTAAGTGCATCTAGTGCCCCTTAGTGATTTTGGTGTATTGAAGACTTATAGGTTAAGGGACTAATATGTTTGTGAGTGTACATAGGCTCTATAAGTCAATGAGGAGCTTGATATTTACAGTGAAAGTCGACCCCTAAAAATGAATGTCTTCGGCTGAAGACTTTGGTTCTCCTGAAGACTTTCAAAGTGAAGAAATTGGTGTGACCTTGAAGACTTCGATATTCATGCGAGGAATCTGAAGCGTGAAGACTTTTGTTTGCGTAGTTTCATTTTCTCTTTCGTAAGTCATAGGAAACACCATACTATTAAAGGGGGTTGAGGTAATACTAAGGAAACTAATTTCCAAGTAATGCTCATCTCAAAATCCTACACCTACCCAATCCTTTGAGTGAAGCCATTGGAAATCTCATATCAGTTCAGTCAATTTCTTTAGTGACAGAGACGAAGATCTTTTGGTCTCTGAGGAATTTGTTCTGACTGAGGAGTTAGGAATTCGCCAGTGCGAATTGCCTACACAGTGAGGAACATGATAGCCTTGAGGAATTCGAACCTCAAACCCGACCGTTGCTGAGCTACGCGCCAGCTGTTCCAAAATATCCTACCACCTAACGATCATATCAGCCAAGGGCATTTATGTCTTATCATGTCGGGCTGCTCCCTAGGCTATAAATAGCCGCCACCTACAACCACTAGCTGGTTGGCTGCTCCGAGAGAAATTGACACTTGTTATTTGAGAGCATCCCATCCTCCGAGGACTTTGAGCGAAAATCATCAAGTGAGGAAAACCCAAATCCCAAATCCCAAACCCAAACCTACAAACCCGAAAAGTGATTGAGCATCACTGAAGAGATTTTTCATGTGTGGAACCGATGCTTGTTACCTTTGAGGACTGTGTATCCTCCGGACGGTTAGGCATCATGGTCTGAGCATCCAAGAGGAATTGTGGATTGCCGAGTGACCAAGTCTGTGAAGGTTTGGAAGTCACCTGTGAAGACTCACCACTACTATTGGGCGAGGTCTGTGTGATCTTAGCTCAAGGAGAATACGGTGAGGACTGTGTGTCCTCGAGTTTAAACACTCAGCCACTCCAACCAGACGTACAACTGTCACGGCAGTTGGAACTGGTCTACCAAATCTTTGTCTTCACCAAGCCAACTGGTTCTATTTTCTCAACCCTTTCATTTCCTCAGTTATGTGTTGATGTACCTAATCATTACTGTTTGAAGACTTTGACTGAAGACTTTCTCCAATTGCTCAATCCTATTTCTTCAGTCTATTTGTCTTCATCCTGCTAATCATGTGTTTACGCTTTCTGTACTTTGTGTTTGTCTTTCATTTCATCATGATGACTATGTTGTTACCTTGTTTTGCTTATACCTGAGTACTTATTCCGCTACAAGTTGTTCTTCGCTTAGGAATTTCCTCACCCTAAAATTCCTCGGTGAAGAATTCTTAAAAATCACCTATTCACCCCCCTCTAGTCGACGTAATGCGCTTTCAATTGGTATCAGAGCAAAGTACTCCCTTGTTCTATGTGAGTTTGGTTTAACCGCCTGGAGTTTTAGCTATGTCGACTGCAGGTATGATCAAGGTCTCGGCTGGGTGTCCTACCTTTGATGGGACGGACTACCCCTACTGGAAGAACAAGATGCGTATGCATCTTGAGGCAATTGATAACGATCTCTGGTACGTTGTGGAAAATGGCGTTCCCTCAGTCACTCCGTCTCTGAATGCTACTGATGTGAAGAGATTCAAGCAACTCGATTGTCAAGCGAAGAATATCATATGTGGCCATCTGAGCAAAGGTCAGTACGGCAGAGTGAGTGCACTGGAAACTGCTAAGCTGATTTGGGACAGGCTGTCCAAGGTCAACGAAGGAGTCTCAACTCAACGTGATTCCCGAGTTGATGTTCTTTGCAATCTCTTCAACCGCTTCAAAAGACTCAACAACGAAAATGTTCAGCAAACCTTCGATCGCCTCACTGACATCTCAAATGAGCTTCAAGCACTTGGTGCCACTGATATCACCAATCATGAGGTGGTGAAGAAATTCCTGAGATCACTTGACACCTCATTTGATACCCTTGCACTGATGATTCAAGAACGACCTGATTACAAGTCACTTGATCCCGCTGATATCCTCGAGAGGCTAAACACTCATAAGTTCCAGCTTGCTGAGAAGAGAGATCTCTATGTACCGAGCTACGGAAGATCACGTGCACTGAAGGCCAAGGCAGTATCGGAGTCTGAAGCTGAGGATTCTGGTAGCAGCCTTGGTATTCCTGAAGAATTCAGCCAGGAGCTAGCAATGCTCATGAGGAAATTCCAGAAGTTCACTCGTCGCGGCCGTTTTGGAAAGTCTTCAAGGAATGATGATTCCTCATTCGGTGACTACAAAAAGAGAACTTGCCACAAATGCAAGAAACCTGGTCACTACATGTCTGATTGTCCTCTATGGGAAAAGGAATCAAAGAAGAAGAAGTAAAAGATGATGATTCTGATGACTCAAAGCAAAAGAAGAAATCTTCAAAGTCTTCATCATCAAAATCCTCAAAGTCTTCATCTCACAAGAAGAGCAGTTCCAAGAAGGCCCGGGCATTCATTGGCAAGGAAATGGACTCTGAAGCGGAATCTGAGGATAATGTGGAAGAGGAGGAATCTGAGGAACCTGACTCTGGTGTGGCAAGCCTAGCCCTCGCTACTGCTTACGTCAGCAAGTCCATCTTCAACACTGAAGAAAATGACATCTCCGACTCTGCTAACAAGAGCATCGATGACTATGCTCCCACCTATTGCTTCATGGCTAAAGGTGCCAAGGTACTCAAACATTCCCCCTCTGACTAGTGAGGATGAATCCGATGACAATCTTAAGCCTAGCTATTCAAAACTTGCTAAAATTGCTGTTAAACAACAGAAGGCTTTAGAAAAGATTCAAAATCAACTAGAAAAAAGCGATGACCTGTTGGGTGAGGAATTGAATCAAACTAAGACTCTGACATATAATCTTCAGAGACTTCAAACTCAGTTTGACAACCTTCAAAATCATCATAACACTCTCTTAACTGATCATGAGAAGCTTTCTTATGAATTTCTTCAGAGAATGCAAGATCTTGAGAAGTTAAAAGCGAGTTATGAAGATCTTCAGAAGGAAAATGATTCATTGCTTGCTCAACAGATCAGTTCCGCTCAGGAAGAAATTATTCCACCATGTCTTAAATACATTGAGCATGAATCTACTAATTCATCACCTGAATGTTCAAATGCTTCTATTGCTGCAAATTCTTCAACTGTCTCTGTGGTCACAAATTCCTCATATGAGGATACCACATGTATCACTGACGATAATGCAGGGTTGAAGGAATTGTATGTGATAGGAATTTACAAAAGCCTCAAAGGGCATCAGACTCTATGTGATGTGCTCAAAAAGCAGATCTTGAAGAGGAACCCTAGGAAAGAGGGTATTGCCTTTGAGAGGAAACTCAATGCTGATGGGACCTACTGGAAACCTGAGCAGTATCCCAAAACCTCATGGGCTGCTCCAGAAGGACCTCCTGTAGATCCATGCAATTTATCTGGCTTTACCTCTGATTTTTCATATTCCTCTGATGAGTCATTTGACTCCAACTATAAACTGTTCAAGAATCAGAACGGTGAAGTATTTGCTTGATATGTAGGAACTAACTGCAGGAATGGTCCCCCTATGAAGAAAATCTAGGTTCCTAAAAGGTGCCTTGAAAATCTTCAGGTGAATGCCATCATGACACCACCCATGAAGAATAGGAACCCTAGATCAGATTCTTCATATGGATCAAAATCTTCATATGGACCAAAATCTTCATATGGACCAAATTCCTCACGCGGATCAAAATCCTCATATGAACATCATCGTGCTAACACTTCTGTTTCGCAGGGAAAGTCTAAGGGCCATGAATATGTGCATTATTCTTTAAACCATTATGTTCATAAGTCCTCGAAGAATTTCTCTGCTTATTCATATGCTTATCCTAACCACTCTTCTGTGAAATGAAGTGCACTGGCTTCTATGCCATCATTTTCTTATGGAGCTCGCAGAATGATGAACTCTTTGCCACCCCTCTAGATGTGGGTGGTGAAGAAAAAGAACTAATCTCTTATGCAGGGTCAGGTCTCCAGACGAACTTACTCGTCTAAAGAATTTGCTGGAGACCTGAATGTGCTTGAAAGGACGTAAGCTAATCATGAAGAAATGAATTATTCATTTCTCACGTCCTCATATTGCTATATCTGTTACTGTTGATGAAATTGATATCATATTCTTCACTCATGAAGTATATGGGTTCGTAAGTTGCACTAATTCATCTGCAGGATGAACAACCCAAAGCTACTGAGTGGGTCCTCGACAGTGGATGTACAAATCACATGACTGGTGACAGGAGCTTGTTGATGGACACTGATTTGTCACCATCTCATTTGAAGCATATCACCTACGCTGACAAAGGCAAAAGCAAGGTATTGGGTCTAGGTAAGGTTGCAATCTCAAAGGATAAACACATGGACAAGGTCATGCTTGTTGAGTCCTTAGGATTCAATCTTATGTCTGTCTCAATGCTTTGTGATCTTGATATGGTTGTTGTCTTTGGCAAATTTTGCTGCCTTGTGCTAATGGAATCTGACAACTCCAAAGTCTTCGAAGGCTTTAGGAAAGGAGACTTGTATATTCTTGATTTCTCTGCAGGACCACAGCCTGCCACATGTCTACTCGCAAAAGCTTCAGAATGCTAGTTATGGCATCGATGAAAACTTGGTCATGCTGGGATGAGGAACTTGCATACACTCGCGAAGAAGAAGCACGTCATTGGCATCGAGGGTGTCAAATTCCTCAAAGATCATCTTTGTGGGTCTTGTGAGGCTAGAAAGATCACCAGAGCCAAGCATCCCTCGAAGACTATCATGACCACTTCTCGTCCCTTTGAATTACTTCATATGGATCTATTTGGCCCTACTCATTATGCCACGTTCACTAGTTCTGCATCATTATATGGCTTTGTCATAGTTGATGACTATTCTCGTTACACATGGGTGCATATCATCACTTACAAAAATGAAGTGCAGGAAGTCTTCATACGATTTTCCTCAAGGGCTTTTATTAACTTCGGTGTGAAGATCAAGCATATCAAGAGTGATAATGGAACCGAGTTCAAGAACACTGACCTCGATGAATATCTCGACATGCTTGGTATTACTCATGAATTGTCTGCTCCTTATACTCCTCAGCAGAATGGCGTCGTGGAGCGCAAGAACAGGACTCTCGTTGAGATGGCCCGCACTATGCTTGATGAATACAAAACGCCTCATCATTTCTGGACTGAAGAAATTGATATTGCATGCCAACCTTCACAAATTCTTCAAAAAGACCTCATATGAACTCCTCACTGACAAGAAACGCAATGTAAGTTATTTCAACGTCTTCGGTGCCAAATGATGGATTAGAGATCCTCACCATCACTCTAAATTTGCACCGAAAGCACATGAGGTTTTTATGCTTGGTTACGGAAAGTACTCGCACACCTACAGAGTCTTCAACATCAATCATCACAAGGTTTTTGAAACTGTAGATGTGCGGTTCGATGAAACTAATGGCTCGCAAAGAGAGCACCTACCTTCTGTGTTAGATGAAATGTCACCTGAGGAATCCATCAAGTGCAAAGCTACTGAGGATGTCATCCCTACCGAAGAATCTGTAGAAGAAGTCATTCCTGATCGGGAAGAAAATCATGCTGGTGCTGCTGAAGAAACTGGTCCTGAAGAAAATGTTGGGCCTAAGCAAAGTTGTCAACCCGCACATCCTCGCATAGCAAACGAAGTGCAAGTTGAGAAGATCATGGATGACATCGAAGCACCAGGCCCTCTCACGCGCTCAAAAGCTTCACATTTATATAACTTTTGTGGGCATTTTCCATTTGTCTCTATCACAGAGCCCACTAAAGTAGATGAAGCATTCATGGAATTTGAGTGGATTCAAGCCATGCAAGATGAATTGCATAAATTTGAGCTCAACAATGTGTGGGAGCTTGTCAAGTGACCAGACCCACACAAGCACAACATCATCGGTACTAAATGGATATACCACAACAAACAAGACGAAAATGGCCTCGTGGTGAGGAATAAGGCTCGTCTTGTAGCTCAAGGCTACACACAGGTTGAAGGAATTGATTTCGATGAAACTTTTGCACCTGTTGCTAGACTTGAGGCTATTCGCATATTGCTTGCTTATGCTAACCATCATAATATCATCTTACAACAAATGGATGTGAAAAGTGCATTCCTCAATGGTATGCTTGAGGAAGAAGTATATGTTGCTCAACCACCAGGTTTTGAGGATCCAAAATTTCTAGATCACGTCTACAGACTCAACAAGGCCCTCTATGGCCTCAAGCAAGCACCTCGGGCATGGTATGACACACTGAAGGAATTCCTCATGAAGAAAGGCTTCAAACCCAGTTCACTCGACCCAACTCTTTTCACCAAAACATATGATGATGAATTATTCGTGTGCCAAATATATGTTGATGATATTATCTTTGGTTGTACTAACCAAGGTTAAAGTGATGAATTTGCCTATATGGTGAGTGAAGAATATCAAATGTCTATGATGGGAGAATTGAAATTCTTCTTAGGTCTTCAGATTCGTCAACAATACAATGGCATATTCATATCTCAAGAGAAATACATCAAGTATGTGTTGAGGGAATTCGGCATGCAAGATTGCAAAGGCGTCAAAATTCCTATGCCCACAAATGGCCATCTATGCACTGATGAAAGTGGTAAAGACTTCGATCAAAAGGTATACCGCTCCATGATTGGCTCTTTATTGTACCTATGTGCACTAGGCCGGATATTATGCTTAGTTTTGCATGTGTGCCCGATTTCAAGCTACACCGAAGGAATCACACCATAAGGCTGTGAAGCATATTCTTCGATATCTAGCTCACACAGCAACACTTGGATTATGGTATCCTAATGGCTCTTCCTTTGATCTCATTGGATATCCAGACTCTGACTATGCTGGCGATCGGGTGGACCGCAAGTCAACGTCATGCACATGTCATTTCCTCGGACGATCCTTGGTATGTTGGTCCTTGGAGAAGCAGAACTGCGTATCACTCTCCACTGCAGAAGTTGAGTACATTGCTGCTGGATCTTGCTGTGCTCAATTACTATGGATGAAGCAAACACTCAAGGACTATGGCATCAATGTGAAGAATGTGCCACTCTACTGCGACAATGAGAGTGCTATCAAGATTGCTCACAACCCAGTTCAGCACTCGAAGACAAAGCACATCCAGATTCATCATCCTTTTCTTCGTGACCATGTGTTGAAGGGCGACATATCCATCGACCACGCAAGTACTGAAGACCAGCTGGCCGATATCTTCACAAAGCCCTTGGATGAGAAGACATTTAGCAAGTTGCGGTGTGAGCTAAATATCCTAGAATCTTCGAATGTTATTTGAAAAGGACACACATCCTAACACTTATGCTGACTTGATGACTTACATGTGCAACACATGAAGTAACGTTTTTCTTCAATCAATGAAGACTAACCCTCTAAGTGTGAAGAAATTAATGAAGAAATTGATTCTTGGAACCCTACAAGAATTGTACGCGGTGTCTGAAATCAGCTTTCTTATACGGTGGGTTACGCCACCAACCAAAGTTGAAAATTCTTTGATTTGAGTTTTATTCATTTTTGAAATTCCTTAATTTTTCAAATTCTTCAACTTTGCATTGTCTTCACTCTTTCTGTCGTTGTTCTTCATTTTACTATATATATATGAGTTTATGTCTTCTACAACATTCACTTATTGCTAATTCTTCAAGTTGTTTTTTTCTGCTAAGTGAATATGATCGGACCCTTCCCCCTCTATGCTAAACTCTGTTCACAAATTATTCATGTGCATTCTATTTGAAACTCATTCAAATTCTTCACCGTGTCCTTGTCAGCTAAAGAAATTGCGAACGAAACTTTAAAATATACTTATCCAAATTTTTGGCTTTTGCCGCTCAAACTGTTACGCATTCCATGGTATACTTATCTATTCACCCACGATCTTACACGATCTCCACCTCTCAGTACGTGGGTGACACATGTCACACGAATGAGAAGGGCCAGGGGCATGTTCGTCCAAATTCTTCGGGCGAACAGTATTTCCTCAGTTATAAATACCCCCTTCCCTTCCTCATTTCACTTTTACTCCGCTCAACCTCACTCCCTCGCTCGAGCTTCTCAAGCCTTAGCGCCGCCACTACCTCCATCACCGCCGGTGAGGAAGAACTTCACTGCCTCGACATCATCTCCGTCGTACTCGCGCCGACCGTGGAAATCTTCCCTTCGCCGCCGCTGTAGACGTATTCCTCCGCCAAGTTAGGGTGTGGAAGATCCGAGCGGACGAACTTCCAAATCTACTCTTCCAGTTCGTCATGTTCTTCGTCAAAGTTAATTAAAAGTTACTCTTACCGCTTTTATTCTACTGATGATTTTCATCAAATCTTCAACAGGTGTTTATTCTTCAACCTCCACACTCTAAACACCTAGCACAAATCTTCAGTTCTTGATCTGTTTCTCTAAGTGACATTTTTCTTCATGATTCCTCAATTGTGTGAATCTCACGATCCGCACAACTCTGGAACCTAAGTCAAAGAACGCTTAGTGAAATTCTTCAAGACACATCAGGTCAATTTCCTCAAACTTGTTCAAATTTTACGAAAACTTCTAAGAACGCATATGACCTCTCCAAATTCTTCGCACCTATGCTCTGTTCATAGGTACACATGTCTGCTTTTGAATCACTAGGTTCTCATCAACTTAACTCATTTGCAGCGTTCCTCGAAGAAAAGCTGAATACTTCTTCAGAGAACTCAATTGTGTAAATTCCTCAGCTGAAGAAAATGGCAGATGGTAAAAGGCCTCAGAAAGGTTTGGAACTCAATTGTGGATTGCCGAGTGACCAAGTCTGTGAAGGTTTGGAAGTCACCTGTGAAGACTTACCACTACTGTTGGGTGAGGTCTGTGTGATCTTAGCTCAAGGAGAATATGGTGAGGACTGTGTGTCTGGGACTGTGTGTCCTCGAGTTTAAATACTCAGTCACTCCAATCAGACGTACAACTGTCACAACAGTTGGAACTGGTCTACCAAATCATTGTCTTCATCAAGCCTACTGGTTCTATTTCCTCAACCCTTTCATTTCCTCAGTTATGTGTTGATGTACCTGATCATTACTGTTTGAAGACTTTGACTGAAGATTTTCTCAGAAAGGTCTGAGGAAAGGTTTGGAAGTCAAAGTCTTCAAACAGTAATGATCAGGTACATCAACACATAACTGAGGAAATGAAAGGGTTGAGGAAATAGAACCAGTAGGCTTGATGAAGACAATGATTTGGTAGACCAGTTCCAACTGCTGTGACAGTTGTACGTCTGATTAGAGTGACTAAGTATTTAAACTCGAGGACACACAGTCCCAGACACACAGTCCTCACCATATTCTCCTTGAGCTAAGATCACACAGACCTCACCCAAAAGTAGTGGTAAGTCTTCACAGGTGACTTCCAAACCTTCACAGACTTGGTCACTCGGCAATCCACAATTCCTCTTGGATGCTCAGACCATGACGCCTAACCATCTGGAGGATACATGGTCCTCAAAGGTAACAAGCGTCGGTTCCACATAGGAACAATCTATTCAGTGATGCTCAATCACTTAGGGGTTTGTAGGTTTGGGTTTGGGATTTGGGTTTTCCTCACTTGATGATTTTCGCTCAAAGTCCTCGGAGGAATGGGATGCTCTCAATTGACAAGTGTTAGTTTCTCTTAGAGCAGCCAACCAGCTAGTGGTTGTAGGCGGCGGCTATTTATAGCCTAGAGAGCAGCCCGACATGATTAGACATAAATGCCCTTCAATGATATGACCGTTAGGTGGTAGGATATTTTGGGACAGCTGGCGCACGGCACAACAACGGTCGGATTTGAGGTTTGAATTCCTCAGGGCTATCATGTTCCTCACTGTGTAGGCAATTCGCACTGGCAAATTCCTAACTCCTCAGTCAGAACAAATTCCTCAGAGACCAGAAGATCTTCGTCTCTGTCACTGAAGAAATTGATAGAATTGATATGAGATTTCCAATGGCTTCACTCGAAGGATTGGGTAGGTGTAGGATTTTGAGATGAGCATCACATGGAAATCAGTTTCCTTAGTATTACCTCAACCCCCTTTAACAGTACGGTGTTTCCTATGACTCAAGAAGAAGAAAATGAAACTATAAAAACAAAAGTCTTCACGCTTCAGATTCCTTGTATGAATATCCAAGTCTTCAAGGTCACACCAATTTCTTCACTTTCAAAGTCTTCAGGAGAACCAAAGTCTTCAGTCAAGGACATTCATTTTTAGGGGTCGACTTTCACTGTAAATATCAAACTACTCATTGACTTATACAGCCCGTGTACACTCACAAACACATTAGTCCCTTAACCTACAGGTCTTCAATACACCAAAATCACTAAGGGGCACTAGATGCACTTACAATCTCCCCCTTTTTGGTGATTAATGACAATATAGGTTAAGTTTTCAACGGGGATAAACATATGAATTGAAAGTGCTCAATATTGAGGAATTGGATTGCAAGATATAGAAGAACCCCCTAAAGATGTGCATAGTGAGGAATTTGCTTTTGAAGCAATGCACATTTGAAGAGTAGAATCATGGAGATCTCCCCTATATCTTGTAATTCATACACGCATTTAAGATATGATATGAAGAATTTGAAATGCATGATGAAATATGGTGATTGATGTAATTCAGCATGTGTCCATAACATTAATGAGGAAATAGCATGCAGAAAACCATAGCAAAAGTATCAGGTCACCATCGGACTTAAGCTTACAACTCATTCAACAAACATTTCAGAAGAGCGAGAGTTGCAACTTAACAAAAAAACGCCCATATATATAGACCCGCTTGAAGACTACCTCAAATTTCTCCCCCTTTGTCATCAAATGACCAAAAGGGACAAAAGAGTGAGGACTAACGCCCCTAAAGAGTTTCATTACGAAGTCGATGGAGGAGCGCTAGTGTTGTTGGGGTCAGTTATTGAAGAAAGGCCTGCCGCAGTGTCATCCAAGTCTTCATTTTCATCAGTCTCACAGGATGAGGAATATGAGCTGGGCACCAAAGGAGGAACTTTGACCTTCTTGAATTTCTTCGGAGGAGGCTTAGACCAGTCGAAGTCCTGCTTGAAGCCCATCTGCTTGAGATCTTCATCACTGTACAGATTAGTCAGGACAGCCCAGGTGCGATCAAAAACTTCATTGAGGTAGTAGTGGTTCTTCTTCACTGAATTATATGTGGCAGTCATGTTGTGAAGAATTGAACCAAACTGATGTTTGACCCCCAATGTTGCTGATCCATCGCACATTGAGATTCTCTCGGCTGAAGCATCTACCCAGCCGACTGAAGGACATGCCAGCACCACTGATGAAAATCAGGCTGCTGATGAAACTGCTAGCACCAGGGTTGAAGAAATATCAGTCGCTGGAGAAACTTCCAGGGCAACCACTAGTGTTGCGCCTGAAGAACAAGTCAGGACAGCTGAAGAATCTAAAGATGTGCCTAAAGAAACTGCACAAGTCAGGCCAGTTGCATCAGTTGTGCCTGAAGAAATTGATCCAATTCCCTCTGCTCCGCCTGCACCAACACCAAGCCCAATTCTTCCTTCTGCTTTGGAAGTGAAGAAAACAAAAGCTGCAGAGAGAGGCGCTCTGAAGAAAAGGAAATCATCTATTTCCTCAGAATCTTCTGCACCCAAGAAGGCGAAGATTTTGACAAGCTCTATTGAGAACCCTATCGATGTTGTTCCTCTCTCAAGCATGCCATCAAAGGAACTTGTTCCTTATGGTGAATATTATGAGATTCCTGATGAATCTGCTCAAGAAGATCCCTCTGTTGCTTCCACAGAGTAGATGTATGAAGAAATTGAAGTGGATGCTATCACTTCAACTCCCCAGGTATCATCGCCAACACATCAGTTCACAGCTGAAGAGGCTGGCGTTGAAGAAATGGAAGAGGATGAGGATGTGGACATTGGGAGCACCACTCCAGTGATGAACGATGATTTTTGGGACATTCAGCACCCCAACTCCCCTCTATTCACACCGAGGGAGTCCTGGATAAGGGGGTATCCGGACAGCCGGGCAATATACTTTGGCCGGACTGTTGGACTATGAAGATACAAGACAGAAGACTTCATCCCGTGTTCGGATGGGACTCTCCTTGGCGTGGAAGGCAAGCTTGGCAATCTGGATGTAGATCTCCTCCTCTGTAAACCGACTCTATGTAACCCTAGCCCCCTTCCGTGTCTATATAAACCGGAGGGTTTAGCCCGTAGGCCTCACGATCAACAATCATACCATAGGCTAGCTTCTAGGGTTTAGCCCCTCTGATCTCATGGTAGATCAACTATTGTAATACTCATATCATCAAGATCAATCAAGCAGGAAGTAGGGTATTACCTCCATCGAGAGGGCCCGAACCTTGGTTAACATTGTGTCCCCAGTCTCCTGTTACCATTAGCCTTAGATGCATAGCTCGGGACCCCCTACCCGAGATCCGCCGGTTTTGACACCGACATTGGTGCTTTCATTGAGAGTTCCTATGTGTCGTTGCTGCAAGGCTAGATGGCTTCTCCAACCTTCAACCATGATGTCCTGGGCGAGAATTTTCTCCCCGGACAGATCTTCGTGTTCGGCGGCTTCGCACTGCGGGCTAACTCGCTTGGCCATCTGGAGCAGATCGATAGCTATGCCCCCGGCCATCAGGTTAGGTTTGGAAACCTAAAATACACCGCCGACATCCGCGGAGACTTGATCTTCGTCGGATTCGTGCTTGTGTCAGGAGCGCCGAACAATCGCGACGTGCACGACCTGGATCGACAGTCGGACAGTATTCGGAACATCGCACCTGCTACCGCTCTGGACTTTGCTCCAGAGCGGGTCGCGCCTTCCAAGGACGGGTGGATGGACCCTGCCCCGGAGGCCGCACACTCCTCGGCATTGGAGCCGAACACAGACTCCTCTCCTAAGGGGATCTGTGTCTCCGGACCCCTGGACTCACCTCCGGCCGCTTGTTCCGGACCGCGAGCATCTGCACCCATAAAATCTAATTGGACTCCAGTCATGGAGTTCGCCATCGCAGATATCTTTCAGCACTCACCCTTCAGAGACATGCTGAATTCATTAAGGTCTCTCTCTTTGTCAAGAGACTCATAGCCGAACTATGTCCGGCTCGAGTGGGAAGCTGGCGACGAACAAATTCGTTTCCCACCCACCACCCACTTAATAGCCACTGTTGATGACTTGACCGACGTACTTAACTTCGACTCCGAAGACATTGATGGTATAGACGATGATGCAGGAGAAGAACAGGAACCACCGCCCACAGGGCGCTGGACTGCCACCTCTTCATATGACATATACATGGTGGATACTCCCAAAGAAACCAATGGCGATGAGGCAACGGAAGATAACCCCTCAGGGAAGAAACCAAAACACGGGCGTCATCGGTGCTGTCGGTGTCAAAACCGGCGGATCTTGGGTAGGGGGTCCTGATCTTTGCGTCTTAGGCTGATGGTAACAGGAAGTAAGGGACACAATGTTTACCCAGGTTCGGGCCCTCTCAATGGAGGTAAAACCCTACTTCTTGCTTGATTAATATTGAAGATATGAGTAGTTCAAGAGTAGATCTACCATGAGATCGTAGAGGCTAAACCCTAAGAGCTAGCCTATGAGCTATGATTGTAATTGTGATCGGCCTTCTAAGGACCATCCTCTCCGGTTTATATAGACATCGGAGAGGGCTAGGATTTACATGGAGTCGGTTACAAGGAAGGAAATATAATATCCCGATCGCCAAGCTTGTCTTCCACTCAAAGGAGAGTCCCATCCGGACATGAGCTGAAATCTTGAGTCTTGTATCTTCAGCTTCAATAGTCCGGACAATGTATATAGTCTGGCTGTTCGGATACCCCCTAATCCAGGACTCCCTCGGTAGCCCCTGAACCAGGCTTCAATGACGATGAGTCCGGCGTGCAGTCTTGTCTTCGGCATTGCAAGGCGGGTTCCTCCTTCCGAATATTCCAAGGTCATTATCGAACATGTAGGCCATGTCCGGATCTGCAAAATGATCTTCACATACCACCGTAGAGAGAACGATACTTCAGCTGACTACTTTTTAAACGACGTGTCATGTCCTTATGGTAGGGTCCTTATTCGAACCGTTTTCCCACAACCAGCCACAGCGTGTATTGCGAGGCGGTTTCCTTGACACGTCTTGTCAAAGCAGAGATCGTGTCCCCTTATCACTGGATTCTCATCAATACGGGTATGGGTAATCCCCTCATGCCATCAATCGTGGCGCTTGGGAAGTAAGCGATTCTCGACAGGCTAGTGGGGAGGTGCTCTGCTTTCTTCGCCTCTATAAAGGGATAAGAGTTCCCAATTTTTACCTACGCCTTCTTCCTCCTTTGCCCACTCTTGCCTCCTCGAGCTCTAGTGCCCTAGTCCAAGTCTTCTCCGCACAGCTAAACATGTCCGGAGCAGGAGGCAAATGGGTGGCTTCCACCGTGAAGGAGAAGAACATCGCAAGTCTTTGGGCAGCCGGATACTTGGCCACAGACATAGCGCACCGGCTACCAGATGGCGGGCAGGTCATTGCAACTCCAGGACCCCACGACAGGGTCGTGTTCCTTGCCCACTTCGTCCGTGGACTGGGGTTTCCACTCCACCCCTTCATCCGCGGGCTCATGTTCTACTACGGGCTAGATTTCCATGATCTAGCCCCAAACTTCGTCCTCAACATCTCTGCGTTCATCTCGTGTGCAAGGCTTTCCTCCGCATCAAGCCTCATTTCGGCTTGTGGCTGCAAACCTTCAGTGTGAAGCCAAAGATCGTGAGCTGCCAGCAAGCGGAGTGTGGAGGAGCCATGGTGGGCAAAATGCCTAACGTCACCTGGCTTGACAGCTCCTTTGCGGAAACCGTAAAGGGGTGGCAATCGGGGTGGTTCTACATCACCGAGCCGCGCGACGCCAACTGGGTGGCGGCCCCCGAGTTCTGATCTGGAACCCCTATGGGGCTCACCTCCTGGGAACAGAAGGGCCTGTTATGGGGCAAATCTACAGAGCTGGCCGGACTCATAAACTGCATCAAGGGCATGAAGGACAAGAACATCAAGCTTGTGAACGTGATCCAGGTCATGCTCATTTGCCGGATTCTGCCGTGCCAAAGGCAGGCATTTAATCTGTGGGAGTTCGTCCTGGCCGAACACCAGACGCTCCAGAGGCTCTACGGCATGGAGCACAAGAACGCGTGGAAGGCATTGTTCAAGGCCTCCGAAGTACCTCCTCTCATATCCGAGGACCGTGGGCTCCATGCCGTGCGGCACCCTATCCAGGTGAGTTCTCAGGCTGCCATCGGGTTTGGTTCTTCCCAATATATTCATGGGGAATCCTTAAGTGATTGTGTATATTAGTTCAGGATTATGTGGAGATAGCAGAGCGGATTGACTGTCCGGCTCCGCTGCCAGAAAGCCCAGCTAACGAGCTCCTGACGAAGATGCTGGTCCCGGCGCCCTATAAGGGCCGGAGAAGAAGGCCGATAAGAAGGCCCCGGGGACCCAAAAGGGTCTCCAACGTAAGGTTGCGCAAGCCTCATCCGAAGACGATGAGGCGCACTCCTCCCCCGAAGGGGAAGAAGAAGAAGAAGAGAAGGAGGCCGCCCCATCCAGAAAGGATGGGGGGCCTGAGACGGCGGACCAGGGGACCAGGAGAGGCCCCCGTCGCAAGGCCGTCATACCCTTGTCGTCTGATGACGACGAGGCAGATTCCTCCCGCGGAAGCGGGGGAAAACAAGAAGAAACTCCACCTCCCCGTACTAGGGGGGGGGGGGGAGAAAAAGAGGAAGGCCACCCCGGTGGGGGAGACTGGGACGTCCAAGAAGGGAAAGGCGTCCCTTCCGGACTACTCCGCCACTACCGCCGATAGCGAGGAATGGTGGCTGCCCAGGAAGAAGCCCCTAGTGCGATCATAAGTATCCGCACTCCATTGTAATTTTGCTTCATAGTTTTGTTATAACGCCGAACTCGTATGCAGTTCGGCCAGGGCCCATCTCGAGGTGTCGTATTCGGATGGGTCCTTGAGCGAGTTAGCAACGAACTCACTCTCGACGGCCACTTCTCCTTGGCCTGTGGATGACACGGAGGTGTTGTCCCAAAGGCTCCCAGAGATGGGGGAGGTGGCCCTGGAGGCGCCTCAAGGCGGCGTTCCAGACGTCGGACTCGCGGGGTTCAAGATCCCTGCGGATCATGTTGGTGAGAGTCGCAGTAAGCCGGACTCTCAGCCAAACACTATCCCGGAGCCTTCAGTGGTTCCGGATTCAGGCGGGCAACCCCTCATTAGGGAGGGAGGGCCGTCTGTATCAAGGACTTCCGTTGCACCCGAGGCGCCAGATTGTCTGTTGGAAGCACTTCGTGGCGCTGCCATAGATGAAGAGCACCGTACTCTCATGAGTGCGGTGATTCAGAAGGTTTCGTCTGCCAAGAGCGGACTAACCGAAGCCTGCACCAGCCTCCTAACAGGCTTTGAGGTAAGTAGTAAAAGTGTGTGAAATTACCACCCGATAGGTAGTAGCCCCTGATACTCTGTTTGGTGTTAGGAAGGAGAAACCAAAACCGAGGGTCAATTATAATCCGCAGGAGTCTAACAGTAAGTTTTGAATGTAAATAAGCAGGCTGTGCTGCTTGCCGCTGCGGTCTGTACAGCCGAGATCGCCGGACTGAAACAGGACCTGGAGCAGGCGCACGGAGAGCTCGACCTCACGAGGAGGCAGCTCGAGGAGAGCAAAGGTGAATGATTCCCCTCTCTCATATAGTAAAGTATAGATAAAATTGGTTATTCTAACGACGAGGCATCTTGATTTGGTAACAGAGGCCACCACCGAAATGGCGTCTCTCAAGAAAGCGATGTCTGAGGCCGAACACAAGGCGTCCCTGGAACGTAAGGAGCGCAAAAAGCAAGAAGCCCGAGTGGGCGAAGTACAAGAAGAGCTCCAGGAGCTCGGCAAGAAGTTCGAGTCCGTGGAGCATGAGCTTAAAGCAAAAGAGATCGAGCTTGCGAAGGCCCTTACAAGTATAAAAGACGCCAAGGCCGAAGCCGAGAGGGCACAACAGGATATCCAGGAGGCCAAAAATATAACGGCGGGTAAGAAATTCTTTATGAAAAGCAAACATGTGGAGGAGGCGTTTCTTTTGCTTACCCAAGTCCGGAGCTCTCCAGGGGCATTCGCAGATCTGCCACACAGCGTATCCGATGCCGCGGAGTTCTACTGTGCCCAGGAGGGGAGCTCAACGGAGAACCTGTTCTGGTCCCAGTACGCTGGGGCCGAACATCCAACGCCTCTGAGTGACCAACTGAAGCAGTTGGTCGAACTCCACAAGGCGGCCGAAGTGGCTATGAAGGATTTCATAGTCTGGATGTGGCCTGGTGAGCCCCTGCCCACCAGCTACTTCGGCCTGATCAAGCGGATGGTGAATGCATGTCCGTGACTAGAAGTCATCAAGCGATCCGTTTGCATTGAGGGTGCCCGTCGGGCCCTTGCCCGTGCAAAGGTGCATTGGGGCAAGCTGGATGCGGAGAAACTGGTGAAGGACGGGCCGCCAGAGGGCAAGCCGCATCGCGTTCCCGAGAAGTATTATGATGGCGTTATGAAGGGTGCTTGCCTCGTGGCCGATGAGTGTATCAAGGACATAATTTTTGAATGAATTCACTTCTATCATGTTTGTATTTTAAAGATGAAGTTATTTGCGCTATGTAGCGCTTTTGTTATTTAAAATATTACCTTCTGTGCGGCTATTTATCAAATTCTGAAAGTAGGCCAGTCGTCGGCTTCCGCCCCCATGTAACTAGTACTGGGGTGTTCGTGGAAAACCTGGACACTCTTTATCCAAATGTTTGGTCCCTTAAGGAGGTGTCCAGTGCAGCAAACAAGGCAATCGGACTATGCAGCTTTATAACCTTCACTTAGCCATAGAAGCCTACAATTTTAAATTTTGGCAAAGCCCCTAGAATCTGGAAGACCGAATTGGGGCACTATATACGCCTAGATCGGACAAAGCCGAATTATCACCTAAAGCGGAAAAAATCTTTAAGGATTTTAAGACCTCTCGAACAGCGACCAGCTCTCGCCACATCATGCCGGTCAGTTTTCGGCTTTCTCTACTGAGGTGCTCGTCTGGAAGAACCAGGGCACAATCGCAGTAGTTCTCCCTGCGCTACCTTAGCCGATATAATGGAACGTAAGGCACCAAAACAAGGGAGCCGGTCTATCCCAACTGTAGACCCAAGACATGATTCGGAGCTGATGCATATAATGCTATAAGTTCGGGATGCCGCACTGTTGAAAGTGTTTAGACTTGTTTTACCATATTATGGGGCGCCATAAGAAGCCCCTGGCAAACTGAACGTACCAAAGTGTTCGGATGCAAAATCAAATAGACATTTGTAAGAAAAATGCTCAAATAAGAATAATAAGGTGACGCTGTATATGATCTCCCATTGATGAATAATACGTTTAGGCGTATGTTTACAATGAATGCATTAAGCAGAGATAAAGAGGATTATTTGACATATCCTATCCAGAGGCAGGCTACATACAGATAGATAAAGTAGGTATAACGATCGTAAATAGATTCCACCTGGGTATTTTCTTTTCTGTGCAAAGCCTGTTGCCTCCTTGGTTCTCTCTCCTATATAAGTCCGACAATCCGGCTCTTCTGGAGAAGCTGCACTAAAGCAATGTCCTTAAGCAATGTCCTTAAAGGTAAAAGGAAAGGTTACGAAGCAATACCGTACTGTTGACTGAGCCACTGCTACGCCTCCGCCTGTGCCCATGGTATTTTGAGTGCGTAATTGTGTACGCATGGCACGAATGCTGCTTGGATGGGATTTGAGTGGAGGCCGGACTGCTAGTCATGCTTTTGGCGTGCCTGCTGATCCTGTTGCGGGGTGTTCCGCCCTCGCTTGACGGAGGTTGAGGTTGTCGTCACCGGATTGGTGGTTTGCCGGAGGAGGCCGCATTGTACTTCTGCCGCAAGGGCTGCAGTATGTTCTTCTGTACGGAGAGAGCGGTCCATATTTCCGTTGACTGTTATGACCCCGCGCGGGCCTGGCATCTTGAGCTTGAGGTATGCATAGTGTGGTACCGCATTGAATCTAGCGAATGCGGTTCGTCCGAGCAGTGCGTGGTAACCACCGCGGAAAGGGACGATATCGAAGATTAGCTCTTTGCTCCGAAAGTTATCTGGAGATCCGAAGACCACTTCCAATGTTATAGAGCCTGTACACCGGGCCTCTACTCCAGGAATTACACCTTTAAAGGTGGTTTTGGTGGGCTTAATCCTTGAAGGATTGATGCCCATTTTGCGCATTGTGTCCTGGTAAAGCAGGTTCAGGCTGCTGTCGCCGTCCATAAGGACTCGCGTGAGGTGGAATCCGTCGATAATTGGGTCTAAGACCAATGCGGCTGAGCCACCGTGACGGATACTAGTAGGATGATCCCTACGATCAAAGGTGATCGGACAAGCTGACCATGGGTTGAATTTGGGGACGACTGGCTCCATCGCGTAGACGTCCCGTAGTGCTCGCTTCCGTTCCCACTTGGGGATGTGGGTGGCGTAGATCATGTTGACCGTTTTCACCTGGG
>NC_041385.1:463573991-463630018 GCF_002162155.2 Triticum dicoccoides | reverse complement strand
TGTCCCCCCATGTTCGGACGCCGGGGCTCCTCGTCATCGTTGCTGTGCAGCCCCTTGTCCTTGTTTTTGGCGTTTATTTTGCCGGCCTGTTTAAATACCCAGCAGTCTCTATTGGTGTGGCTGGCTGGCTTGTCCGGGGTGCCATGAATTTGGCACGAGCGCTCCAGTATACGATCTAGACTGGACGGTCCCTGATTGTTGCGTTTGAATGGTTTCTTCTGCTGACCGGATTTGGATCCGCTGAATCCGGCATTGACCGTCGTGTCTTCGGTGTTGTCGCCGTTGTTCCGTCGCTTGTGTCTGTTGCGCCGTAGCTTGCCATTATTGTCACGGATGTCTGAAGTGCCAGAATGTGGCGTGGTGCTGCTACGAGCCAACCAGCTGTCCTCGCCCACGCAAAAGCGGGTCATTAATGTCGTGAGAGCTGCCATGGACTTGGGTTTCTCCTGGCCGAGGTGTCGAGCGAGCCACTCGTCACGGATATTATGCTTGAAGGCCGCTAGGGTTTTGGCGTCTGGACAGTCAACTATTTGGTTCTTTTTAGTTAGGAATCGAGTCCAGAATTTCCTAGCTGATTCTCCAGGCTATTGAGTAATGTGGCTCAAGTCATCGGCATCCGGAGGTCGCACATATGTGCCTTGGAAGTTGTCAAGAAATGCGTCTTCCAGGTTTTCCCAACTGCAAATGGAATTTGCGGGCAGGCTGTTTAGACAGTGCCGGGCGGGTCCTTTGAGCTTGATGGGAAGATACTTGATGGCATGTAGATTGTCTCCGTGGGCCATGTGAATGTGGAGAAGGAAATCTTCAATCCACACCGCAGGGTCTGTTGTGCCATTGTATGATTCAATGTTTACGGGTTTGAACCCTTCTGGGAATTCATGATCCATCACTTCATCGGTGAAGCAGAGGGGGTGTGCGGTGCCTCTGTGCTGGGCTATGTCGCGATGCAGTCCGGCTGCATTTGACTGGTTATATTCGGCCCGGTCAGATTTGCTGTTAGTGTATCCGGTATGACGGTCATCGTCATGTGTTGTAGCGCGCCCCCATGATCCGTAGATCGATCTTGGTTGTCCTGCGGCATTATCCAGTTTATCGCGCAAGTCCTGAGTATTGCCCCGGGCCGTAGTAAACTGGAGTGGGGGTGCAGGCTGGTATTCGGGCTGATATGCCGTTTTATCCGACCTCGAGGCGGCCGGTCAGCCGTGTGGCGCTCGAGTCCATATTCCTCAGCTGCCAGGACTTCTGTCCATCTATCTGTTAGCAGGTCTTGATTAGCTTGAAGCTGCTGCTGCTTCTTCTTCAGGCTTCTCGCAGTGGCAATAAGCCGGCGCTTGAAGCGCTCCTGCTCCACGGGGTCCTCGGGCACGCCGAACTCGTCGTCTCCGAGGCTAATCTCGTCTTCGGAGGAAGGCATGTAGTTGTCCTCCTCCGGATACCCGCCCGTCGCCTGTTCGCCTGGGCTGTCCTGCCCATCTTCCTGCTCGGCCTGCTTGAAGGCGGGTTGTTCGGGGTTGTATTCATCGTCGGCACCGTCCGGATTGTTTTCATCTTCGGTATCGGTATTGCCTTGGCGGGGCTTGGAGCGGCGCTGGCGACGGCCATGCTTTGCTTTTTTCTTGGAGGGGTTATCCTCCGTTGCCTCATCGCCGTTAGTTTCTTTCGGAGTGTCCACCATATATGTATCATATGAAGAGGTGGCTGTCCACCGCCCTGTGAGCGGTGGCTCCTGTACGTCTCCGGCATCGTCGTCCATACCGTCAATTTCTTCAAAGTCGAAGTCAAGCACATTGGTTAAATCATTGATCGTGGCAATGAAGTGGGTGGTGGGTGGGCAGCGAATTTCTTCGTCGCCTGCTTCCCACTCAAGCCAAACATAGTTCGGCCCAGAGCCTCCTGACAAAGAGAGAGACTTCAATGAGTTCAGCATGTCGCCAAAGGGCGAGTGCTGAAAGATGTCCGCAGCGGTAAACTCCATTACCGGAGCCCAACCTGGCTCGGCTGGCTCGAGAGTATGCGGACCGGGACCAACAACCGGATATGAGTCCGGGGGCCCGGGGATACAGGCCTCCACAAAGATGCGACCTGTGTTTGGCTCCATGGCCGATGAGTGTGCGGCCTGCGGGACAGGGTCTATCCCTCCGTCCTTGGGCAACGCAACCTGTTCCAGATTTAAATCCGGGGCTGTTGCAGGGATGATGTCCTGAGCATTATCCGACAGCAGGTCTAGGCCGTGCTCGTCGTGGCTGTCCGGCGCTCCTGGCACAGGCCCGAATCCGTCGAAGATCAAGTCTCCGTGAATGTCCGCCGTGTAGTTCAAGTTTCCGAACCTGATCTGGTGGCCAGGGCATAGCTGTCGATCTGCTCCAGATGACCAAGCGAATTGGCCCAGTGCGAAGCCGCCGAACACAAAGATCTGTCCGGGGAGAAAAGTCTCGCCGTGGACCATGTTGTTGGAGATTGAAGACGCCATCAAGCCTTGAAGCGACGACACAGAGGAACTCTCAATGAAAGCACCAATGTCGGTGTCAAAATCGGCGGATCTCGGGTAGGGGGTCCCAATCTGTGCGTCTTAGGTTGATAGTAACAGGAAGTAAGGGACACAAGTTTACCCAGGTTCGGGCCCTCTCGATGGAGGTAAAACCCTACTTCCTGCTTGATTAATATTGAAGATATGAGTAGTACAAGAGTAGATCTACCACAAGATCATAAAGGCTAAACCCTAAGAGCTAGCCTATGATGGTATGATTGTAATTGTGATCGGCCTTCTAAGGACCATCCTCTCTAGTTTATATAGACACCAGAGAGGGCTAGGGTTTACATGGAGTCGGTTACAAGGAAGGAAATATAATATTCGGATTGCCAAGCTTGTCTTCCACGCAAAGGAGAGTCCCATCCGGACATGAGACGAAGTCTTGAGTCTTGTATCTTCACGCTTCAATAGTACGGATGATGCATATAGTTCGGCTGTCCGGATACCCCCTAATTCAGGACTCCCTCAGGCGCCGCTCCAAGCCTCGCCACAGAAATACCGGCACTGGAGAAGAAAAGCCAGATGGTGCCGAAGAGGAATACGATCCTGATCAACCCACCTTCGAGCAAGCTGAACAGGAACACGGGCTGGCTAGCCCAGACGAACAGGCGACGGACGGATACTTGGAGGATGATAACTATACGCCTCCCTCCGAAGACGAGGTGAGCCTCGGTGATGACGAATTAGGCGTACTAGAGGATCCCATAGAGCGGGAGTGCTTCAAGCGCAGGCTTATAGCCACTGCAAGAAGCCTGAAGAAGAAGCAGCAGCAGCTCCAAGCTGACAAAGATCTGCTCACAAACAAACGGACTAAGGCCCGGGCAGCCGAAGAATACGGACTCACGTGCCGAACAAAATACTACCCAAAGCGCAGGTTACTACCTCAATTCGAGGAGGCGGCACTGAAAATCAAACGCAGGCCTACACCCGGCCGACAGAACACTGCGGCAAGGGGCTGCACACAAGACCAGCGTTACATACAAAACAACAACATAAAAAGTACCCCAGATGCATCAGCGGACAGAAACAGAGTCTACAAACCTTGGTGCAACAAATATAAGCGTCCCAAAACAAAGAATGGCGCCCGGGGAACGGCGATCAACACAGGAGCCCGTAATCCTCAAATCGTTGAGAGGGAGAAGAGACTTCAACATCTTAAACCGGGCCCCTCCAGCTTGAACCGCATACTTGACCGACCATGTCAAATCCATGGTACCCCAGGAGCAGCAGCCAATCATACAAATAGAGAATGCTGGGTCTTTAAAAAAAATCGGCAGGCCGGCACCGGAAGGAGCGTGAAGAAGCCCGGATCATCAAGTCCAGGGACCAGTAACTCGAGGATTAGACTCACCAAATAACTCATTATAGAGTGTCATAAATAGGCGTGATGGCCATCCAGGCCCCGCCACCCCAGAGCTAGTCTCCGAATAGCCAAAAGTGTCATACCCACTTTTGGTCTAACACCCCTAGGTAGGAGCCACTCAGCACCGCCAGGATACACTACGACTCGACGCATTACCACCAAGGACCCACGTGGAGAAGTCACAAATGTGGCCAAGACCGAGCTTCGCCTCGGCACCGAAGAATATTCGGCTACTTTCATCACTGAAGCAGTGAGTCACGGTTTTTTCTCAATCGAACTTAGATTCGACAACCGAACTCCTGAACACCGACAAGGGAGTATGAACTACTTCAGGATACCCCAACCCAATCATAGCTCATATAGACCCTTCAGCATAAGCTGGACGGATCACATCCACGGCTCAGCCAATGCTCACACATGCCTCTTAAACACTATTTGCAGGTTCACCCTGGCACACAACCGGAGGCGGCTTGGACTTAGCCCGGACGCATACAGGGGGGATGCCCACCCCACCTGAACACAATCCGGATATTCCTCCAGACCCGCGCACATCCAACCGCCTCCCGGCCCCAACAGGTTCTGCCGTCATGCCTCTCTTTTATAACATGCACCGTACCCATACGCATAGACGTATTACTTAAATACATCATGTGGAGTCATTTGACGCTTATCTGTTATTTTTTAATGACATTCTGTCACAACGGCATCCGAACATCTTGTTATGCCTTCAAAATGTCAGGGGCTTCCTCGCACCCGTACTACGGCGTCTAAAGTCCGAACACCTTCTCGGTCGTTCGGCACCCCAAACTTATAGCATTATATGCATCAGCTCTGAATCATGTCTTGGGTCATTGGTTGGGTTTGCCCGGCTCCCATGTTTTGGTACCTTATGTTCCGCAATATCGGCTAAGGTAGCGCTGGGAGAACTACTGCGATTGTGTCCCGGTTCTGCCGGACAAACACCTCAGTAGACAAAGCCGAAAACCGACTATCATGATAAGGCGAGAGCTGGTCAGGTGTTCGAGAGCTTGTCAAATCTTTAAGGATTTATTCCGCATAATGCCATAATAAAATGCAGCGTGCGAAGGATCGGTCCATCGATCAGGCGCTATTAGAGCCCCCCGTGCGGTCTTCCGAACATCAGGGGCTGCACCGCCCATACTCGAAATCCTATGGCTAAGTGAGAGTAATAAAGCATTATAGTCCGATTGCCTGGTTCGCTGTGCTGAACACCTCCTTCATGGACCCAAGAATGGGACAAAGAGTGTTCAGGTGTATCCCGAACACCCCCGTAGTTCCTACGTGGGGGCAAAAGCCAACGACTGGCCAACTCTCAAGACTAACATATTAAACGGCCGCACAGGAATAAAATTTACACATAAGAGGCACCTACATATAAGTGACTCTGTTTTTCCTTACAAAGCTTAGCACAATTGCTTTCAGGAAAAAATAATGTCTTTCATACATTCCTTAGCCACGAGGCGGGCGCCTTTCAGGACGCCATCATAATATAGTTCGGGCTTGCGGTGCTCCTTCCCCTCCGGCGGCCCCTCGGTCATCAGCTTCTCAGCATCAAGCTTCCCCCAGTGCATTTTTGCATGGGCAAATGCCATTCGTGCCCCTTCTATGCAAACTGACCGCTTAATAACGTCTAGCCGAGGGTAGGCCCTCCCAATCCGCTTCACGAGCGCAAAGAAACTGCTTGGTATGGGCTCGGCAGGCCACAGCTAGATAAGTAAATCCTTCATGGCTAGTTCGGCCGCCTGATGCAGCTCAATCAGCTGTTTTAGTTGGTGGACAAACGGCACCAGATAGTTCGACGCCAAATACTGCGACCAGAAGAGCTTCTTCGCAGTTTCCTTCTTCTCAGCTCGGCAGAATTGGGCAGCATCAGATATGATGCGTGGCAAATCTGTGAATGCTCCTAAAAAAATTAAGATTCAATGGGTCACCATGAATCTTCCCTGTGAAAGTGCAAGGCACCTTAAAAACAAAAAAAAAACCTTACCAGCCGCAATCTTCCGCGCCTCCTGAATATCCTTAAGCACGACATGGGCTTCCTCTCGAGCCTCACTCGCGGTCCGGAGAGCTTGGGCAAGTTCGGATTCTTTCAACGATAGACTCTGCTCCAAGCTCTCGTTTCTCCCTACGGCCTCCTGAAGCTCTTGTTCAGCTTCCACGACCCTCGCCTCGTGTTTCTCATGGAGTGTCCGCTCTGCTGCAGCATTCTTTTCGGCCAAGGAAACAGCCTTCTTGAGCGCCTCAATTTCGGCATCCGCCCTTGGAGCGCGCAATATACATACTTTAAGATAGTCACAACTACTTACTTGTGGCAAAACTTGCTAAAAGTTTTTCAAACATACCCTGTTTCTCCTCCAGCCGCTTCCTCACTCGGCCGAGTTCTTCTTCGGCCTGCACCAGACCCTGCTTGAGTCTGGACACTTCCCAGCATGGGAGGAGGCAGTCGCTGCAGACATCTGATTCAGAAATATATATATATGTCATTAGCTAAGTCTCCTGTGGACGGGAAGTTGATCCCCTGTACGGTTCCTGTCCTCTCCGAACAGTGTATCAGGGGCTACTATCTATACTATGACAGTCTTCTACACATACCTCCAAGCCTTTTATAAGGCTAACGTAGGATTCATTCAGTCCGCTCTCGGCGACCTGAATCTTTTCTATCACCACGCCCATAAGGGCGCAGTGTTCATCAATAATGGATGCACTCTCTAGTGCTGTCGATAGGCCGCCTGACGCCTTTGGTTGGACGGAGGTCGCAAGCAGAGTAGGACCGCCCCCTCTAGTCAAAGGGGGCTTCTTACCTGATCCTGGAGCCGTCTGGGTCTCCGGGACCGTGTCTAGCTGTGGGCCGGATCCACGATCGCCCCCGCCGTTGATATTCATGGGAACCGCCGCTCCCGCGCGTCTAGCCTCCAAGGTGCGCTCCCCTGGCTCAGGTCCTTTTTCGATGACACCTCGGTGTCATAGCCAGGCTTCAGGGAAGGGGCCCTAGGAGGGGTCTCACTTTGCAAAGCATCGGAACTCAATGAGTCCTCCGATGAGTCCTGTTGGGCCGGAGACCTCGCCGGACTATAAAAAGTATGGTGCGAATCAAAATACTGCATTCTAATAAGTTCTGGATACATGGATGTGTCCGGATTTCGGGCACTTACGATTTTACCAGGGGCTGGGCCCTGGGATCCCACTCCGGGCTACTATCGGTAGCCGTGGTGGACGCCTCGGGGACGGATGTTCTTCCCCTCTTAGGCGAATCTGCCTCTAAGGATGAGGAGGCTGCCCTTTTCCTCCTCCCCCTCGCAGGGGACTCGGGCTCTTCTTCCTCCTCCTCCTCATCCTCATCTTATTCCTCCTCATTCTCTCTGGAGGAGGGAGGGTTGCTGGAGTCTTCGGACTTCGTGTCTGAAGCGCCCCGACGACGGAGACCGCTCCTAGTCTCCTTGGCCTCCTTGTTGGCCTCTTTCTTCGGCGCCTTGTAAGGCCTGGGACCAGCACTTCGTCAGAAGAGGTCCCGCCAGTTCTTCCGGCAGCGGGGCCGGACAATGCATCCGCTCCGCCACCTTCGTCCATTCCTAAAGGCGATTGTGTAAAGACACGTTAAAAACAACTCCTTCGGGACGTATCAATGAAACATGCGAATAACCAAGGTATGATGGCGACTTATCGGACTGGCAGGGTGGGATAATTGATGCCCGTGGTCTGCGGCCGAGTCCGGCCATGGTTTGCCGGACTTAAAGAGTACCTTCCAGATGTCCTTGTGTGAGGAGCCGAAAAGCTCCCGCAGGGTCCAGTGCTCGGCCGGGTCGTACTCCCACAAGTTACAGCCTCTGTGCTGACAAGGAAGGATCAGGCGGACCAGCATCACCTGGACCACGTCAACAAGCCTGATGCCCTTGTCCTCCATACCTTTGACGCGCGCCTGGATCACTGACAGTTCGTCGAACGACGACCAGTTTATGCCCTTCTTGGGCCAGGATGTGAGCCGCAAAGGAGCTCCAGATCGAAACTCAGGAGCAGCGACCCACTTTTTGCCGCGCGGCTCAGTGATATAGAACCACTGTTGCTGCCACTCCTTGATGGAGTCGTTGAAAGTACCCATCGGCCATGTGACCTTGGGCATCCTGCTCACCATGGCGCCTCCGCACTTGGCGTGTTCGCCGCTCACCACTTTGGGCTTCAGGTTGAAGATCTTGAGCCATAGCCCGAAGTGCGGCGAGATATGGAGAAAGGCTCACTGTCGGTGTCAAAACCGGCGGATCTCGGGTAGGGGGTCCCGAACTGTGCGTCTAGGTGGATGGTAACAGGAGACAAGGGACACAATGTTTTTACCCAGGTTCGGGCCCTCACGGTGGAGGTAAAACCCTACTCCTGCTTGATTAATATTGATGATATGGGTAGTACAAGAGTAGATCTACCACGAGATCAGAGAGGCTAAACCCTAGAAGCTAGCCTATGGTATGATTGTTCTTCGTCCTATGGACTAAAACTCTCCGGTTTATATAGACACCGGAGAGGGCTAGGGTTACACAGAGTCGGTTACAATGGGAGGAGATCTTCATATCGTATCGCCAAGCTTGCCTTCCACGCCAAGGAAAGTCCCATCCAGACACGGGACGGAGTCTTCAATCTTGTATCTTCATAGTCCGGGAGTCCGACCAAAGGTCTTAGTCCGGCCATCCGGACACCCCCTAATCCAGGACTCCCTCAGTAGCCCCTGAACCAGGCTTCAATGACGACGGGTCCGGCGCGCAAGTTGTCTTTGGCATTGCAAGGCGGGTTCCTCCTCCGAATATTTCATAGAAGATATTGAACACCAGGGTAGTGTCCGGCTCTGCAAAATAAGTTCCATGCTGCACCGTAGAAAGAATAATATGTGCACCAATCAAATCTGCAGACGTACTCCGTGACGTTACGGCCAGGCTTTTACTCGAATTGTTTTACTGTTCCGCCCCAGCGCGCTTAGCGAGGCGGTTTCCTTGGCACGTCTTGTCAAAACAGAGATCGTGTCCCCTTATTCCGGGATTCTCATCAATACGGGCATGGGTAACCCAACCGTGCCTTTGGTATGACTCCCTAGTTGAAAGCGAGTCTCAAACGGTTACGGGGAGGGCTCTTGGTATTCACCTCCTTTATAAAGGAACCAAGGCCCGGCTCCCTTCTTCTCAAACCAATCAAATCCGCCCCTCGCTTCGAGTTCCAACACCCAAAGCTCTAGTTTTAGGCGCTTCGGACTTTTGACGATGTCCGGCTCCGACCTTCAAGGCCGGTGGATGCCTTCCTCCATTACGGAAGAAGATGTGCGAAAGCTGAGAGATGCCAGGTATCTAACCGGCAAAATCTCGCATAGAATGCCTGCTCAAGGGCAAGCTATTCCCGCTGCCCAGGCCGGTGAAAGCGTGGTGTTCGCATCTCACTTCCTTCGGGGGCTAGGCTTCCCGATCGATCCCTTCGTGAGGGGGCTTATGTTTAACTACGGGCTGGAGTTCCACGACCTAGCTCCGGAGTCCATCCTCCAGATCTCATCATTCATTGTCGTGTGCGAGGCCTTCCTCCATATCACTCCTCACTTCGGATTGTGGCTAAAAACCTTCAAAGTGGAACCGAAAATGATCGAGGGGCAGCACGCTGAGTGCGGAGGAGCTATAATAAGCAAGATGGACGACGCTCCATGGCCCGAAGGCTCTTTTCAAGAGGAGCTCGGCTTATGGCAACGAGACTGGTTTTAGATCACAGCCCCCAGGGGCACCACATGGTTGGCACCACCTACTTTTCGCTCGGGTCCCCCACCACGGCTGGCGTCATGGGTTAATGAAGGACTTATCTGGGCGCCGCCCAAAGACGTGCCCTTGCTGCAGGGCCGTATTCGAGATCTTCTGAAAAGAGATATCAATTTGACCGTAGTGGCGCAAGTCAAGGTGATTCGCCGCACACTGCCCTGCAAACATCGACCTCTCTGCCTATGGGAGTTTAATCGGGAGGGATCGCGAGTCCTACAACATTTCATGGGAATGACACCCGTGGAGATGTACAAATTGTTCTTCGGATCACAAGCAAGGTGTCCGGATTTGTCCGAGGACGCAGGTCTGAGCTGCAATCGCCCGGATGCTAAAGTAAGTAGCCCCGTATTTGGACACACCATCCATATTTTTATCAAAATTACCCTTTAACAGAGTTGTCCTTTGAACAGGAGTGGATAGCGAAGGCAAAGCTTATCAGGTGTCCAGCCCCCCTACTCGAGACCGTGCCGAATCCCATGCTGACCAGGATGCTGGAGGTTGCGCTTTCGGCGGAAGGCGAAGGGGGGAACCAAGGAGTTACCGCCTCCGCGAAGGAGGCTGTTAGGAAGGGAAGAATCGAAAATTCCCCCGACCAGGGAAAGAAAAGGACTGCCTCTGAAGACCCGGAGGTGATAACCTCAAAAGGGGGGAAGAAATCTTCGCCAGAGGGTTCGGCACCGGAGAACACCCCGACCGAATCGCCCCCTAAAGGGGACCCGCTCTCCCCCGAGACGTAAGTGAAGGGAGGGGTTCCATAATGAATCACACTCCTGTTTTATTCCTGAGGAAAATAACCGAAACATTATCTTGCAGTTCGGATCTCAACCCTTCTCAGCAGGACTCATCTTCAGGGGATCTTCGTCCAGAGATGATAGAGAGCGAAATGCCTCCCCTTGTTGCACCGTCTCACGAGGCTGGCAACCCTGAGGTATCGTCCTGGAGGGTTTTTCCAAGTCCGGACCCTAGAAAAGGTCGTCAGGCTAGTCCGGCACCCTCTGGCGCGCCGTCGGAGGGGCTGAAGGATCTGCTTGGTAGGGCGTCCATCTCAGAAGGACACCGTGTGTTGATGAATACGGTGATTGGAAGGATTTCATCCGCGGGAAGTGGATTGTACGAAGCTGCCAGGAGTTTACTAGCAGGCTTTGAGGTACGTAAAAAGGTGTACCATTTGGTCGAGCCGCATATTAAATGTGCCCTGTATGAATAGTAGCCCCTGAGACTCTATGTGTCGTCATGAGTGACGGTGCATAGAGGATCATAACCCCAGGTATAACATGTCTCCTATTCCATGAAGGTGGCGAGGCGTTCGGTGGCTAGCCGGACTGATGAATCTGCCAAACTAAAGCGGCAACTTGACATAGCAGATGCCGACATCGCGCTTGTAAATAAGCGGCTAGACGAGGCTCAAGGTATGTTCCAAAGACACCCGGTAATAGGAGCTCGATGCTCGGGCCTTACATATATGTGCTTGATGTAGATGGTGCTGCTGCCGTGGAGAACCTTTGGGCGGAACTTGCCCGAGCCAAGGAGCAAGCAAGGAAAAGTGATGCGGCTGCCGTTAAAGTGGCTGAAGAGCTAAAAGCCGAACAGGCTGCTCACTGCCAGAGCAAGAAGGTAATAGCCGAGATGGCCATAAAATTGAAGGATGCTACTGACCACTGTAAATTTCTTGAACAAGAAGATAGGGCGGCTCAGAAGGACCTTGAAAAGATCATTGCCGAAGCCAAGGATACTCGCTCTGCAATGAGAGCGATGAAGGAGGAGCTACGTCAGCCCGGAGATATCACGGCTGGAAAGCCTTATATGCTGCGGATGAAGTTTGGAGACCCCAAGTATGCTCCATTAGACCGGCAGTGGAGTGCGGAAAACGCTTATCTGGATTTGGCAGCAAGTGCGGCGGACGCGAACGAACACTTCCGTAGCCGAGGTGACCATGGATTGGAAGAGCTTTTTTGGTCGCAGTTCCACAATCCAGAACGCCCACTATCAGTATCCGACCATTTGGCCGCCTGGGCGGAGCTGAACAGGTTATCCGGACTCGCCATGAGGTATCTTGCGAGTCGTCTGTGGCCGGAGAAGCCGGAGCCGAAGAGTTATTTTGGCTTGGTGCAGCAGTTCCTTGGTTCGGTGCCACATGCTGATGCAATGAAGAGGACGGCATGCATAGAGGGCGCACAGATGGCTCTTGCCCGTGTCAAAACATACTGGGCAGATACGAAGGCCAGTATTGTTGCGTCCCGGGATTCGGACGAAAGCCGAGTACCTGCCAAGCACTATTTTGAGGAAGTTCTTCCTGGCGCTCGTACAATAGAGTCGCAGTGCTCGAAAGATGTTGTGTTCGAATAGCTTATACTATTTGTAAAACGATTTTTTTATGAAAAAAGCTTTTTATACTTGTGCTTGCAAGAATCATGATGCCTCCTGTGCGGCTGTTTAATATATATATTTGTATATAACCTGAAAGATGGGAGTCGTTGGCTTCAGCCCCCACGCATAGAATGCGGGGGTGTTCGCAAAAAGGCGCCTTTTCACACTTAATCCAACATCTTGATCCTACAAAGGAGGTGGTGGCGCGGCGAACTAGGCAACCGGACTATAATGCTTTATCACTTTCACTTAGCCATAGGAGTTTGATAGTGGGGCTACTGAATAGCCCCTAGGGGCACCGCGCTCGCCCGAATTTGGGGCGCGAGTGTGCCTGACCGGGAAGCGGCCCTTCGTTAATGCGGGGGAATCCTAAAGATTCCGAAAGTCATCGAGTGGTTGACCAGTCTCTCGCTATATCATGACAGTCAGTTTTCGGCTTTCTCTACTGAGGTGCTCACCTGGCCGAACCGGGGCACAATCGCAGTAGTTCTCCTGGTGCCGCGTTAGCCGATATAACGGAACGTAAGGCAGCAAAACACAGGAGCCGGGCAAACCCAACATTTGACCAAAGACATGATTCGGAGCTGATGCATATAGGGCCAAACTCGCGACGCCGAACACTCCCTAAGGTATTCGGTCTTTATGAGGACGGGCCGAAATAGAGCCCTTGGTAAAAAATCCCATGGTGTCCAGGTACGCGCAAAAATTCTGGCGTGGCCACATGCCAAGATGCCAGCCTCCTCCTCGGTTATAGAGAAAACCAGGGGATGTTATCAACAAGAGACAGTAAAAAAGGTTTACGCAGGGTCTTAATATGAAAAGAATCCTTGAAACGGGTCCCTGCTGCACGTCTGCCCCTGTGTCTTCGTTGTGCCGTATCCTGGACGGGCATAGCACGATGTTCGTCTGCGAAAGAGAGGAACTTAGTAAAAAAATAAGCGTGCGAGAAATCTATATTAAAATAAGCAAAATATAGTTGGAGCAAGAGTTGAGCCGTATTGCCTCCGGGCGTGAGCACACGGAGCCCCTTGTACGGGGTTATGCGGCTATTAAGCATGTTTACGTCGGACTCGTCGAGCCGTGTCCGGGATAGTAGGGCTGGATTTGTGGGCGGCTGTCCAGGCGGCCGCACCTTTGCCCGTACTTTGGGGGTCAATTTATGTTCCCCTGTAATGAAATGATGCCCTTTGGGCCGGGCATTTTGAGTGTAAGGGATGCGTAATGCGGTATTGCGTTAAAGCGGGCGAAAGCTTCACGTCCCAGTAGCGCTTGATAGCGACTTACGAATGGGGCGATGTGAAATGTTAGCCTTTCGCTTCGGAAGTTGTCGGGTGATCCGAACGTGACTTCTAACGTAAGGGAACCCATACTTGGGGTATCTGGGCCTGGCGTGACTCCTTGAAAGGAAGTGTTGCCAAGGTGGATTATACATGGGTTTACCCCGAGTTTGCAGACTGTGTCCTGATATAACAGGTTCAAGTCGTTGCCGCCGTCCATAAGGGCATTTGTAAATTGGAGTCTGTTAATAATAGGATTTACGACCAAGGCAGTCCAGCCCGTGTTCCGGTCTCCTTTGGAGTAATCCTGTTGATCGAAGGTTATTGGTTGTAACAACTAGTGGCGTTGCTCCTCTGGGGCTGGCCGTACGGCGCGTGTCTCCGTAGGTGCTGTTCTGCTCTTCCCTTTTGTCACATGAAGTAGATTTACTGTCTTGACTTCTTGTGGGAACTTCTTTTGTTCTCCGGTGTTCTGCTTGTGGGGTGCATCGTCATCTTCGCTTGGTGTGTCGAGCCCCTTGTGTTCGGCGTTGAGTTTGCCAGACTGCTTAAAGACCCAACAATCCTGTGGGTATGGTTTGCAGGTCTCCTAGGAGTGCTGTGGATTTGACATAGTTTGTCCAAGATTTTGTTGAGGTTGGATAGCTCGTCCCTATCGTCTTTGGGGGGGCGGCTTTTTCTGATTTTGCCGAGAGCTTTTGAATCCGGCGTTTACTGTCGTGCTCATCGGGCTGTTATCCTTGATCCGGCACGGTTCTTTGTTACGGCGCGACTTCCCGTTCCCATCTCTGGGTTCGGACGTATTCGGGTCGCTGGTGCTGCTTCTTGCCAACCAGCTATCCTCTCCTGCACAAAATCGGGTCATGAGGCTTGTTAATGCGGCCATTGTTCACGGTTTTTCTTGGCCGAGGTGTCTAGCGAGCCATTCGTCTCGAACGCTATGTTTGAAAGCTGCTAGGGCCTCTGCATCCGGACAGTCGACTATCTGATTCTTTTTGATAAGGAATCTGTTCCAGAGCTTCCGGGCTGACTCTCCGAGCTGCTGAGTTATGTGACTCAGATCATCCGCATCCGGGGTTCGGACATAGGTCCCTTGAAAAATTGCCCGGAAAGCATCCTCAAGCACTTCCCAACTTCCCATGGTGTTTTCAGGAAGGCTTTTAAGTCAATGTCGGGCTGGCCCTTTGAGCTTAAGGGGTAAGTATTTTATGGCGTGGAGGTCATCTCCTCTGGCCATGTGTATGTGGAGGATGTAGTCCTCGATCCAGACTCCAGGGTCCATTGTTCCGTCGTATGCTTCTATGTTCACGGGCTTGAATCCGGCTGGAAATTCATGGTCCAGCACCTCATCGGTAAAACATAGGGGGTGTGCGGCGCCCCTATATTTAGGCGTGCCATGATGTTCGGGTATTTTTTGCATTGCATCGCTCACTGGAGCTTGCTTTCTTGGCCTATAGATGGATCTGGTTGGGCCAGTTTTTTGATGCGAATTCTTGGACGGATCGCGCGCCGTATTGAGTGCGGCGTCCTTTGATGCGTGAGATTGATCGCAGGGTCGTCTATCTGACCTTGTGGCTTCCTTATTTTTTGACTGTGGGGGCTTTATGGCCTCTTCATCAAATTCCGGTAGTAGTTTCCGCTTCGGATAGCTCTTTGTGTGACGACTGTTGCCGTACTTGTATGCGGTATTGAGTACTTTGCCCCATCTAATCCTGAGTGCATCTTCCGCTGTTTTGAGCCTCCGCTTCTGCTTTTTCAGGCTATGTGCAGTGGCAACGAGCCTTTGGTGGAGGTTCTGATGTTCCAGCAATTTGTCCGGCGTGAGGTCGTCCGGGCTATTATCTTTCCCGGGGATTGGTTGTTCGGATTGTCCGCCCTGTTTGGACGGATGCTCGACGGCATGTTCGTCTTCCGTTGATTCACCCTGCTCTATGGCTGGGTCTTTGTCGAGGTGGGGCTTGGCCTTGCGCTTACGCCGTAGCTTTGATTGTTTTTCGAGGGAGCGATCCCTGGCCGCGTCCTTTTGATCCTCGTTGTCATTTCTGTTAGGTGTGTCCACCATGTATACATCGTATAATGAGGTGGCTTTCCTGCGCCCTATAGGTGATGGTTCCTGTTCATCTCCTTTATCGGCGTCCATACCGTTGATGTCTTCGGAGTCGAAATCGAGCATGCCGGTTAGATCGTCGACAGTGGCTACCAAGTGGGTGGTTGGTGGGGTTCGAATTTCTTTGTCGTCCGCATCCCAACCATGCTGACCGTAGTCCGGTCGGGGTTCTCTCGACAAAGAGAGAGACTTTAGTGAATTTAGAATATCGCCAAAGGGCGAGTGCTGAAGGACGTCCGAGGCGGTGAACTCCGTGACCGGAGCCCAATCGGGCTCGATCGGAAGAGGTGCGGGATATACGGAGTCCGGAGCGGAGTCCGGCACCTTGGAGTCACGGGCCCTGCGAAGGACTAGGCTGGTATCCGGCTCTATCGCCGTAGAGATTGCGGTTTCCGGGGCGGCGTCCAACCGTCCGTCCCCGACTGGCGCAGGGGGCTCCAAGCTAATGGTCGGAGCGGACACCTGAGCGACGCTCTGGGCGTTGTCCGGCGGCAAAGCTAAATCGTGCCCATCGTGACAGTGCGGCGCGCCCGGTTGTGGCTCGAATCCGTCGAAGATCAAGTCCCCGCGGATGTCGGCCGTGTAGTTTAAGCTTCCAAACTTGACCTGATGGCCAGGGGCGTAGCTTTCGATCTGCTCCAGATGGCCAAATGAGTTGGCCCGTAGTGCGAAGCCGCCGAATACGAAGATCTGTCCAGGGAGAAAAGTCTCATCCCGGACCACATCACGATTAACGAGCGAAGAAGCCATTGGGCCTAAAGGCGACGACACAAAGGAACTCTCAATGAAAGCACCAATGTCGGTGTCAAAACCGGCGGATATCGGGTAGGGGGTCCCGAACTGTGCGTCTAGGCGGATGGTAACATGAGACAAGGGACACAATGTTTTTACCCAGGTTCGGGCCCTCACGGTGGAGGTAAAACCCTACTCCTGCTTGATTAATATTGATGATATGGGTAGTACAAGAGTAGATCTACCACGAGATCAGAGATGCTAAACCCTAGAAGCTAGCCTATGGTATGATTGTTCTTCGTCCTATGGACTAAAACTCTCTGGTTTATATAGACACCGGAGAGGGCTAGGGTTACACAGAGTCAGTTACAATGGGAGGAGATCTTCATATCGTATCGCCAATCTTGCCTTCCACGCCAAGGAAAGTCCCATCCGGACACGGGACAGAGTCTTCAATCTTGTATCTTCATAGTCCGGGAGTCCGGCCAAAGGTCTTAGTCCGGCCATCCGGACACCCCCTAATCCAGGACTCCCTCACTCACACACGACGATAAATGTCGAGATGTTGAGGAAAGAATTGGGAGATAGATCATGGAAATCAACCCCGTAGTAATACATGATGTCGCGAACAAAAGGGTGGAGGGGAAACCTGAGCCCGCGGACGAAATGGGGGAGGAAAACAACTCTCTCGTGGGGCTCCGGAGTAGGGACAATCTGTCCTGCCGTTGGAAGATGGTGGCCGATTTTCTTAGCCAGATATCCGGCCGCTCGCAACTTTTTGATATCCTTCTCCTGGTTAGAGGAGGCCATCCACTTGCCCCCTGCTCCAGATCCGGACATTTTTGGAGGACCTTTTTTGGTGGGAAGGATGAATGCTTGGGTGCTAGGGCTCAGACGAAAGGAAAGGGGCGAGCAGAAGCAGAAGAAGGCGTGGGTACAAAGGAGGAGGCTTCTCCCCTTAATAGAGGCGACAAAACTTTATGCCTCCCCGCTTGCCTAATGGAGCCTGCTCGTTCCCCACTTACCGTAATTGATGGTACGGTTAGGCTACCCACGCCCGTATTGAAGAGGATCCTGTGATAAGGGGACACGATCTCTGCTTCGACAAGACGTGCCAAAGAAACCACCTCCCTATGTGTGCGGAAGCAGGTTGAAGTAAAACAGTTCAAATAAAAACTGGACCGTGGCGTGGTGTTGCTTTTCGAAGAATTGTCAGCAGGCTGAATTCGTGGATTATTATTATTCTCTCTACGGTGGTATATGGAAGGATTATCTTGTAGGGCCGGACACGGTCCTTGTGTTCGGAAATAACTTTGGAGTATTCGGAGATGGAACCCGCCTCGCAATGCCGAAGACAATCTACGCGCCGGACTCATCGTCATTGAAGCCTGGTTCAGGGGCTACTGAGGGAGTCCTGGATAAGGGGGTATCCGGACAGCCGAACTATATACTTTGGCCGGACTGTTGGACTATGAAGATACAAGACAGAAGACTTTGTCCCGTGTACGGATGGGACTCTCCTTGGCATGGAAGGCAAGCTTGGCGATCCGGATGTAGATCTCCACCTCTGTAAACTGACTCTGTGTAACCCTAGCCCCCTCCGGTGTCTATATAAACTGGAGGGTTTAGTCTGTAGGACTCACGATCAACAATCATACCATAGGCTAGGTTCTAGGGTTTAGGCTCTCTGATCTCGTGGTAGATCAACTCTTGTAATACTCATATCATCAAGATCAATCAAGCAGGAAGTAGGGTATTACCTCCATCGAGAGGGCCCGAACTTGGGTAAACATCGTGTCCCCAGTCTCCTGTTACCATTAGCCTTAGACGCACAGTTCGGTACCCCCTACCCGAGATCCGCCGGTTTTGACACCGACACACACCACTCCAACAAATTCCTCAGTCCCCAGCACCAACTGAAGTTCTGATGGGCTCTGAAGAACTTCATGCTACCCCTTCCATCCATGAAGAGATTCCAGCCACTAGTGCTGATGAAAAAGCTGAGGAAGAAATGGAGGACCAGGCTGATACTAAAGTAGAAGCAGATATTCCTCAGCCCGCGGCTCTGAAGATTAAGATTCCTGAGGTTATTCTTCAACTGACTGATACTCCTCAGCCAAAGCCGAAGAATCCCTTCTCCAAGACTCCAAAATTCAAGGCTGATGCTTTCTTCAATGAGCATGTGTTCTTCACTGAATATAATCCCTATGACTCTGCTCGTTTGAGAAGGAAGCACTTCTGGACTGCCAGCCAAGCCAACTTCTATTCCTTAGTGCTCTTCAACAAAGACAAAGTCTTCAACCATGAGCATATTCCTCATGTTGATATGGAACATCTGCCTTGCTTCACACTAGTCCTTGCTGCTATTCATGATGCTAGACTGCTTAACTTCTGCACGGAGATCTGTGATTGGAATGAAGAACTTATTCTTCAATTCTATGCGACGCTGCACATCAATGGCAATGCTGAAGATGTGAACTCATGGGTGTTGGACTGGATGACAGAAAATACTCACTATAAGGCACCAACAACTGAATTACTTCGTGCCATGCCTATTAGCCCCCCCCCCAGAAGGTGCGCATCTCATCTACTCTGAAACTGAACTATTTGATCACTTTATGCAAGTCCCGATGAAGCCATTGAAGCCTGATCAAGCCTCAAGGACAAAGTTCCTTGTGAAGGAATTGCAATATGTGCCAAGGACAGTATATCGCATTCTGACCAAGACTTTGAGTCCTATCAAATGCCATGACTCCAATGATGAAGAAGTTGTTGGCATCATGAAGAATCTTCTTTTCAATATCATGCATGGTATTCCTGTGAACTACCATGACTTCGTCATGAGGACTTTGGCAAATGTCATGATGTCTCCCTTTGAGTTGAAGCCTTATGCTCCTTGGATCATGAGATTCCTCAGATCAAGGTCTTCACTCAACTACAAAGCTTATACACTCAACCATGGCAGTTACTTGCCCCCAATCGAAGTCCTCAAGCGGACATTTTCCTCAACTGATGAAAAGGGCAAGGCCACTGCTATTACTGATGAGGGCAATCGACAATTGAATGGACAGTTCCACAAAGATCGAAAGTGTGTTACGTTGACTAGAGAGAGGGGGGGGGGGTGGATTTCTTTGCCATTTTGACGAATCTGACTTTGGCTCCCAGCCATTCTGCCTTGTAGGCGTCAAATTCATCACTGAGCTTCTTGATCTCAGATTGCAGTGCAATGAGCTGCTCAAGCGATAACCTCAGAATGTTATCCTTCAGATAGCGTTGCTTCTTGTACTGGGCTTTCTTTGCAACTCTGGCTTGAATATATTTCCACTTTTCTTCAGCTATGAACACCGTCACCATGTGACTTGATCCAGGAGTGAGGCCCAGCTCTGGCATTGGAGTATTGGGATCTTTGTGCCAGAGGTCGATGAAATCCAGGATCTTCTTTGGATCCAGTAGAAGGGGCACAACACTCCCTTTGGCTCTAGCGGCCCACTGCTGTCTGTCCTTGATGATATCAGCTAATTCATCATCATCAACCTCATCATCATCAGAGGGCACTTGAAAAGCAACTTGTTTCTTTTGATGACTAGGTCTAGTGCCTCGTCCTGCAGTGGCCTTAGTCTTCAGCAGAGTTGGGCTCTTTGAAGACAGATGAGGAGCTGAACAACTTGCTGAATCTCCTGAGGCAATTGAGATGCAAGTGGTCCTTTGGCACGTGGTGAGATGCACAGGTGATGAGGACTTTGCAGGAGGAGTTGAGGGTTTTGAAACCCGAGGAACTGGTGCGGTTTGAGGAACTGGGGCAGCTTGAGGATTTTGCCTTTGAGGCATAGAGGAGCTTGGCCGTGAGGGCATTGCTGAGTAAGTTGGTTTGCGAGCAGGCTTCTTAGGCATAGCCTTCTTGCTCGTGGTGGCCTCAGCAGTGGTAGCTGCAGAATCTTCGTTGAATTTCTTCACTGCTTCTTTGGCCTGCTTGGCTAACTTAGCTTGCCGCATGGCCCACTCATTAGCATAATCCCCACCATGTTTAAGGCTTGTTGGATCAGCTCTTTGGCCAGGTGCCAAAGGAGGTCTTGAGCATGGAGGGTGAAGAGCAAATTTCTTCTTGTATTTAGGAGTGACATATCTGTACTCCCTGCATTCTCGTGCCCATCTTCTTTCAATCCTCTGTACGCGCACTTTGCGCTCATTCTTGGTTTCCTTGCCGTGGGTTGCCTCATCAGGCGTGCAGTACCCTGAGTAAATGTCTTCAGGGATCTCAAATGCAATGTTGACTTAGAATTTCTTTCCTCCTTTCTGAGGCCTTTTACCATCTGCCATTTTCTTCAGTTGAGGAATTTGAACAATAGAGTTCTCTGAAGAAGTATGCAGCTTTTCTTCAAGGAACGCTGCAAATGAATTAAGTTGATGAGAACCTAGTGATTCAGTAGCTGTCATGTGTACCTGTGAACAGAGTATAGGTGCGAGGAATTTGGAGAGGTCATATGCGTTCTCAGAAGTTTTTGCAAAACAGAACAAGTTTGAGGAAATTGACAAGTTGTGTCTTGAAGAATTTCACTAAGCGTTCTTTGTCTTAGATTACAGAGTTGTGCGGATTTGTGAGATTCACACAATTGAGGAATCATGAAGAAAAACGTCACTTAGAGAAAGAGATCAAGAGCAGAAGGTTTGTGCTAGGTGTTTAGAGTGTGGAAGTTGAGGAATAAACACCTTTTGAAGATTTTATGAAAATCATCAGTAGTAATAAAGGCAGTTGACGGTGTCCTGGACTAGGGGGTACTCAACGCGTCATCTCCCAATCAGTTGGATTGGGCCGAGGACCCCCATGGCCGTATACTCATGGGCCAGTCCGGACAGCTGCCGCATACAAGGAAGAATCCACAAGACTTGGCGATCAAGACAAGGACTCCTCCCCCACCGGCGTATTCGGCTAGGACTCTTGTTATCCTAGGCCTCTGGTGCATTATATAAACCGGGGCCAGGCTAGTCGATAGACATATACAACAACAATCATACCATAGGCTAGCTTCTAGGGTTTAGCCTCTCTGATCTCGTGGTAGATCAACTCTTGTACTACCCATATCATCGATATTAATCAAGCAGGAGTAGGGTTTTACCTCCATCGAGAGGGCCCGAACCTGGGTAAATATTATGTCCCTTGCCTCCTGTTACCATTGATCCTAAGACGCATTGCTTCGGACCCCCTACCCGAGATCCGCCGCTTTTGACACCGACATTGGTGCTTTCATTGAGAGTTCCGCTATGTGATCAGCGAAAGGATCAATGGCTCGACTGCAGGTCAACTGCGACATCGGCTTCTTCGTCACCAGCTCGACTGGTCACTTTGGCTTGATTAAGGACTGTGCCCTACCTCCGATCGTCATGTTCGGATGAAGGTCTTCATCAACACCAACTCCGACCTCTATCAAGATCATGGAGGAGTCATCCATGGAGCTCGGGGGCTCAACGTCAACATTGCCCTCAGGCGACCGTGCTGTTTTTCTGGACAGCAAACTTGTATCTGCCGCCACCGCCTCCTCGAGTGTCATTTAAATGATTACTTCGGTGGAATTATGCGGAATTAAGTCTACAACAACCCTGCAAAAATTTTGTCGAGTTCCGATGGAGGAATCTCCGGCAATCTCCGATATACCAGAGCCCTGTTGAATCTGGACGAGAATCTGGACGAGTTTACGGCGTGGTATCCAGCATCTAGCTCGGATGTACTTTGGAGGATGCAACCGTTGATTTGCTGCGGAATTCCCGTATCTACCACCTGCCAAAAATTCAGCTCGATCCGACCGTCCAAACTCCGGGAAACTTCCGATTAGTGCATCACTTTTTGGATCTGTTTTCTGCGCGAGAACGAATCCGACCCGAATTCATCTTCTTTATGAACCGGATCTCGGACATCTTTTTTGAAGGAAGTTTTCGTATGGGGTGTTGTGTTTTATTCTCAAACACATCCCAGTAGTATTAAAAGTATTCTTGCAATACGAACTTCACCGTCGCGCCGGTGTCAAACCAGCCCGACAACATCACTCCACGGCGGCAGACATGCGTTAGACACGTCGTCGCTTTGTTGAGCCAAGCTCAATTTCTTCGGATCATCATCTCGGCCAGCCGAACAATAGATCGGCATCGCGAAGGATAAATCGTCACCAACATCGCCGCCCCATGGATTACATGGAGCGGGCACACCTGCATCGCCACACGGTCACTTCATCAAGCCGGCATCGACCACGTCACGACCTGCATCGCTGGACCGGGGGCTTCATCATCTCTTCATCAACCTACTCCGGAGACTTCGGTGTCGCTGGCCGACCAGCTCCGTCACGTTAGCTGGCGAGCCGGCCTTTGCCAACATCGCCATGCCGTTGCTTTATCGCCCATCAGGCGATAGGTGTGCGGATCGAGTCCCAATTTTGGGAATCACCTTTCTTCGGATTGCTACAACAAATAAGCCAGGTGCTATTAATCCTAGTATTTTTTGCTTGTTAGGGTTCATTTTTCCCAATGAATTATTACTCTGGTTTGTCCGTCATATGTACGCAGGTCTATCAAATGGTGGCCGCATTAACGACGGTCGCATGGTGGTTCGGTCAGTTTCCGTACATAGTCCGACGAACGCCGCATCCGGAACTCGAACGGACCTGTGAATTCAAGCCTTGCCATGCCTTACCGCATCACGCCGCCGCCCTACATCGACATTGACTTCGGCGCCAGGCCATATTTCTTTTATTACTCACTTTGCATAAATTATTCGTTATGCAACGATTTTTATTTTTATTTTTATTTTTATTACTATTATCTCCGGTTTGCACTATTTTTTGTGCACAGGAAAATGATCTAGCCGGACTATATCCTTTGGCGTCACCTCGGCTGGACGGGGGGGCTTCGTCAACACTTCATTACCCCATGCCGGGGACTTCGGCATCACCCTGCCGTCCTGCATTGACCGTGCTAGGTCACCACTTCGGAGTGCTGAGTTCTTTGCTCCGCCACCTCGGGACCGGCTCGGGGATGGAACCTTGCCCCGCATCAAGCTCGGACCGCGTCATCAATACCGAACACATTAACCAGCTAAATTGTCTTCATGCTCAAAGTTTTAAATTCTTAACTTGTGTTTGGCTCGGCCAAGCATTATACTTTTTTGGAAAAAAGTTGCTTGTAAAAATTTCCTTGTCCAAACTTTGTTTGTGACGTGCAAATTCAAATACCCCGTTTACTTGGGGGCTTCCTTCATGAAGCTTTTTCCTCTTGCATATGGTTATACTTGTACGGCTTCGTTCCTTGTTCGTGTATTACGCCACAATATGCACCATATTGACTTCAGCGATTTGCAAGCTGGGTTGCCTGGCTCCTGTGCTTACCCCTACGTTCCCGATTGTTCGGCTAGGGAGTAAAGGGAGCACCTCTGCGATTGTCACGATCGGGTCACCCGAGCCGGACCTTAGACTGGGTGAAGCCGAAAGCTAGCACTCTTATTGTTTTCAATCATGGTCGGCACACAACGGAACTCATGAGTACAAAAAATTTATTGCACAAGTCTCATAATAACAATGAGCACCGAAGAAAGGTATCGGTGGGGGTACTATTTTCTTCGAAGATGCTTCTTACACTTTGCAGTAATATAGCATAAGTTCCCTGAGCGCGCTTTGTCTGTTACAGCCTTATGGCCTGATTGCCTGGTTATTGGAAACACCATCGATATTCTCGACAGATGGAGTACATAACACTTTTCGGTCCTTGACCGAAGAGGGAGAAGCCGACGGTCGGTTAAGACGCGTTTAAAGTTCGGTTGAACATAGATATGATATAAGTACTTCGGTACATGCAATCATTCTTTTACCCAAGTCACTTGGGGGCTCTTAGATTTATATGAGCCGTTTTATGATAAGTGTTTTTCTTCTTAGTCGTTGCAAAGTTTTTATTATTATTTATCACTCCTTTTTTCGATACAAGTGTGCGGTCACTAGCCGGGGAGCCTAATTTCTCTCTCAAAGCCGCTAGAGTTTAGTTTGCTAAACTGGCCTAGTAAGAAGTACTCCGCCTTCGGGATAGGAGGTTGAAGCCGTAGGCTGACCCGCTTGAAGTTTTGAGATAGGATGTGTCATGTTAAAGCACGACAGAAGCACCTTTTTTTTTTCTAAAGTCCAATTTTCGGATTGGCACCGAACACTTGATCTAGTTCGGACATTAACGTTTTGAATAAGGTTTTTGGCTTTTCGAGCCCATGGCACTTTTAAACTATTTGTGTGTTTTCAGCACAAGTCTCGCAGTGCAACGCTGGACACCTTTAGAGATTCGGCAAAAACATTCTCGGATATTGCTAGATATGCATCAGTTTCGAATTGTGTCTTCGGTCAATAGTTGGGTTGCCTGGCTCCTGCGCTTGCCTCCTATGTTCCGCTTTGTTCGGCTAGGTGTGCAAAGGGAGAACCACTGTGATTGTGCTTCCAGCTCACATGGTTAAGCACCTCAGTGGAGAAAGCCAAAAACTAACTGTCACAATAAGCGTAAACTGGTCGGCGATCCGATGACAGCGTTAAACGACGGGCCATTCATAACTATGGCCAAAGTGTTTATGGCTTGACCTCGACTGTCGCCGAACACTACCAGGGGCTATTAACTGGCCTCCCAAATTAAATCCTCGATATTTTGCTCTTACATTGGAGCCGAGGTTTCATGATCATGCTTAGCATGACAACCCAAAGAAAGGAACCGATAGCGGGACTATTTTCTTTGGAAGACATTTCTTCTATTAAACAGTAATATAACATGTCTCTCCGCGTACCTTTGTTTATAAAACCGTATGGCCAGATTGCCTTGTTTGTTGTAAATCTTTGCCCTCATAAAGGCTTTATAAAGTAGGAAAAACACTCCTCGGCTATTGGCCGAGGAGGTGGAAGCCGATGGTCGGTCAACAAAGTTTTGTACAATGCGGATCCGAGCATTAATGACATAAAGTACTCGGATACATAGAGTCATTACACATAATTTGTGATTTTACTATGGATATCGATCCTTAATTCGGCCACCTGTGCCCGCACTAAGGCTCGGGGGCTACTGGGCTTCGGGATTATTATTTACAAATATTAAAGGGGCACATCGATCCCCTGATCTGGTGTTGCCACCCGACCAGTGTCTCGGGGGCTACTGCATTGCCTATTCTATGCAGAAAATTTTAAGTGCAATATAGTTTCCGAGGAGATTTTGATCCTCAGGTTGGTTGGCCGCACCCAACCTGAGTCTCGAGGACTGAGCACGCCTCTTTTTGTGTCCCGAAGTATTCTGCTGAGCTAGGACTTGATCCTCAGACCGATTTTGCAAATCAACCTGAGTCTCAGCGGCTACGGGGATCAGCGGTCTTATGTCATCCTTCATGTGCATCTCAGGTTTTAGACCGATACCCACCTTGAGGACTACTGGCTATGTATCTTAGCAGAGAATAAATTGCAGCAATCAAAAATATTGACAAAAATCGGCCCACATTCGGGGAGGTGCACCACCTCGGAAGCAGTCCGGCATGAAGCTCGGGCGCTAGTGGCTGGCTCCATAGAGGGCATTTCCGGCATTAAGCTCGGCTAAACTCCTTCAAACTTCTTTGAACCAAGGTGATTTACGACACCTCGGATACAGTCCGACGTTGGAGCTCGGATACATAGCCCGACGTTGGAGCTCGGATACAGTCCGGCGTTGGAGCTCGGATACAGTCCTGTGTTGGAGCTCGGATACATTTCGGCGTTAGAGCCGGGAAGCAGTCCGGCATTGGTGCTCGGCTGCAAGAGATACCTTGAATGCAGTCCGGTGTTAGAGATCGGATGCAAGAGGACACTGCCTCCCGGGAACAACTCCGAACCCGAGGTGTGGCATAAAAATAACAAGGCATTGATAAAGGCCGGAAACTCGTCGAATGCATTTCGGCGATCCTCAAGATAGAAGATGAGAAGATTTGTTGAACCAATTTTCAAGACCGGCAACCGAAGATGAAGAACAGTTCGGAAGAATCGAGGAGCGTCCCTAACTTGAAGACCGGTTCATGGGGCTACAGACGGTGTCTTGGACTAGGGGGTACTCAACGCGTCGTCTCCCGATCAGTTGGTTTGGGCCGAGGACCCCCATGGCCGTATACTCATGGGCCAGTCCGGACAGCTGCCACATACAAGGAAGAATCCACAAGACTTGGCGATCAAGACAAGTACTCCTCCCCCTCTTGTTATCCTAGGCCTCTGGTGCATTATATAAACCGGGGCCAGGCTAGTCGATAGCATATACAACAACAATCATACCATAGGCTAGCTTCTAGGGTTTAGCCTCTCTGATCTCGTGGTAGATCAACTCTTGTACTACCCATATCATCGATATTAATCAAGCAGGAGTAGGGTTTTACCTCCATCGAGAGGGCCCGAACCTGGGTAAACATTGTGTCCCTTGCCTCCTGTTACCATTGATCCTAAGACGCACTGCTTGGGACCCCCTACCCGAGATCCGCCGGTTTTGACACCGACAGCAGTAAAAGTAACTTTTAATTACCCTTGACAAAGAACACGACGAATTGGAAGTGTAGATTGAGAAGTTCATCGGCTCAGATCTTCCACGCCCCAACTTGGCGGAGGAAGACATCTACAGCGGCGGTGGAGAGAAGATGTCCGCGGCCGGCACGAGTACGTCGGCGACGAGGTCGAGGCGGTGAAGCTCTTCCTCACCGGAAACGATGGAAGTAGCGGCGGCGCTAGGTTTTGAGAGCTCGAGCGAGGGAGTGAGGTCGAGCGGAGTAAAAACAAAGTGAGGAGGGAAGGGGGTATTTATAGCGGAGGTGAAAACCCGCTCGTCAGAGGAAATTGGACGAACGTGCCCCTGACTCTTCTCATTCGCGCGACATGTGGCACCCACGTACTGAGAGGTGGCGATCGTGTGAGATCGTGGGTGAATAGATAAGTATATCGTGGGAGGTGTAACGGTTTGAGCGGCAAAAGCCGAAAATTCCGATAAGAATATTTTAATTGTTTTGTTTGCAATTTCTTCAGATGACAAGGACATAGTGAAGAATTTGAACGAGTTTCGAATAGAACGCACATGAAGAGTTTGTGAACAAACTGGGTTGAGTTTAGCATAGAGGGGGGAAAGGGTCCGATCACATTAACTTAGCAGAAAAGTCAACTTGAAGAATTAGCAATAAGTGAATGTTGTAGAGGACATAAACTCCAATATATATATATACTCAATGAAGAACAACGACGGAAGAAGTGAAGACAATGCAAAGTTGAAGAATTTGAAAAACTGAGGAATTTCAAAAAAGAATAAAAACTCAAATTGAAGATTTCCAACTTTGCTTGGTGGTCTAACCCACCGTATAAGAATGCTGATTTCAGACACCGCGTACAATTGTCATAGGGTTCGGAGAATCAATTTCTTCATTAATTTCTTCACACTCAGAGGGTTAGTCTTCATTGATTGAAGAAAAACGTTACTTCGCGTGTTGCACATCTAAGTCATGAAGTCAACATAAGTGTTAGGATGTGTGTCCTTTTCAAAGAACATTCGAAGATTCTAGGATATTTAGCTCAGACCGCAAATTGCTAAATCTCTTCTCATCCAAGGGATTTTTGAAGATGTAGGCCAGCTGGTCTTCAGTATTTGCATGGTCGATGGATATGTCGCCCTTCAACACATGGTCACGAAGAAAATGATGACGAATCTGGATGTGCTTTGTCTTTAAGTGCTGAACTGGGTTGTGAGCAATATTGATAGCACTCTCATTGTCGCAGTAGAGTGGCACATTCTTCACATTGATGCCATAGTCCTTGAGGGTTTGCTTCATCCATAGCAATTGAGCACAACAAGATCCAGCAGCAATGTACTCAGCTTCTGCAGTGGAGAGTGATACGCAGTTCTGCTTCTTCGAGGACCAACATACCAAGGATCGTCCGAGGAAATGACATGTGCCTGACGTTGACTCGCGGTCCACCCGATCACCAGCGTAGTCAGAGTCTGAATATCCAATGAGTTCAATGGAAGAGCCCTTGGGATACCATAATCCAAGTGTTGGTGTGTGAGATAGATATCGAAGAATATGCTTCACAGCCTTATGGTGTGATTCCTTCGGTGTAACTTGAAATCGGGCACACATGCAAACACTAAGCATAATATCCGGCCTAGATGCACATATGTACAATAAGAAGCCAATCATGGAGCGGTATACCTTTTGATCGAAGTCTTTACCATTTTCATCGGTGCATAGATGGCCATTTGTGGGAACAGGGATTTTGACGCCTTTGCAATCTTGCATGCCGAATTTCCTCAACACATCTTTGTGGTATTTCCCCTGAGATATGAATATGCCATTGTATTGTTGACGAATCTGAAGACCTAAGAAGAATTTCAATTCTCCCATCATAGACATTTGATATTCTTCACTCATCATATAGGCAAATTCATCACTGCAACGTTGGTTAGTACAACCAAAGATAATATCATCAACATATATTTTGCACACGAATAATTCATCATCATATGTTTTGGTGAAAAGAGTTGGGTCAAGTGAACCGGGTTTGAAGCTTTTCTTCATGAGGAATTCCTTCGGTGTGTCATACCACGCCCGAGGTGATTGCTTGACGCCATAGAGGGACTTGTTGAGTCTGTAGACATGATCTAGAAATTTTGGATCCTCAAAACCTGGTGGTTGAGCAACATATACTTCTTCCTCAAGCTTACCATTGAGGAATGCACTTTTCACATCCATTTGATGTAAGATGATATTATGATGGTTAGCGTAAGCAAGCAATATGTGAATAGCCTCAAGTCTAGCAATACGTGCAAAAGTTTCATCAAAATCAATTCCTTCAACCTGTGTGTAGCCTTGAGCTACAAGACCAGCCTTATTCCTCACCACAAGGCCATTTTCATCTTGTTTGTTGCGGTAGATCCATTTGGTACCGATGATATAGTGCTTGTGTGGGTCTAGTCGCTTTACAAGCTCCCACACATTGTTGAGCTCGAATTGATGCAATTCATCTTGCATAGCTTGAATCCACTCAGATTCCATGAATGCTTCATCAACTTTAGTGGGCTCTGTGATAGAGACAAATGCAAAAAGCCCACAAAAGTTAGATAGATGTGAAGCTTTTGAGCGCGTGAGAGGACCTGGTGCGTTGATGTCATCGATGATCTTCTTGATCTGCACTTCGTTTGCAACGCGAGGATGTGCTGGTTGATGACTTTGCTTAGGCCCAACAGTTTCTTCAGGACTAGTTTCTTCAGCAGCACCAGCGGGATTTTCTTCACGATCCGGAATGACTTCTTCAACAGATTCTTCGGTAGGGATGATGTCCTCATTTGCTTTGAACTTGATAGATTCCTCAGGTGACATTTCATCTAGCACAGGAGGTAGGTGCTCTCTTTGCGAACCATTAGTTTCATCGAACCGCACATCTACAGTTTCAACAATCTTGTGATGATTGATGTTAAAGACTCTGTAGGTGTGCGAGTCGTTTCCGTAACCAAGCATAAAACCCTCATGTGCTTTCGGTGCAAATTTAGAGTGATGGTGAGGATCTCTAATCCAATATTTAGCACCGTAGACTTTGAAATAACTTACATTGGGTTTCTTGTCAGTGAGGAGTTCATATGAGGTCTTTTTGAAGAATTTGTGAAGATATACCCTGTTGATGATGTGGCATGCAGTATCAATTGCTTCAGGCCAGAAGCACTGAGGTGTCTTGTATTCATCAAGCATGGTGCAAGCCATCTCAACAAGAGTTCTGTTCTTGAGCTCCACGACGCCATTCTGCTGAGTATATGGAGCAGATAATTCATAAGTAATACCAAGCATATCAAGATATTCATCGAGGCCAGTGTTCTTGAACTTGGTTCCATTATCACTCCTGATATGCTTGATCTTCAGACCGAAGTTAGTGGAAGCCCTTGAGGAAAATCGTCTGAAGACTTCCTGCACTTCATTTTTGTATATGAAGATATGCACCCATGTGTAACGAGAATAGTCATCAACTATGACAAAGCCATATAATGATGCAGAAGTAGAGAACGTGGCATAATGAGTAGGGCCAAAGAGATCAATATGAAGTAATTCAAAGGGACGAGAAGTGGTCATGATAGTCTTCGAGGGATGTTTGGCTCTAGTGATGTTTCCAGCGTCACAAGCCCCACGGAGATGATCTTTGAGGAATTTGACACCCTCGATGCCAATGACATGCTTCTTCTTCGCGAGTGTATGCAAGTTCCTCATCCCAGCATGACCAAGTCGTCGATGCCATAGCCAGCATTCTAAAGCTTTTGCAAGTAGACATGTGGCAGGCTGTGGTCCTGCAGAGAAATCAACAATATACAAGTCTCCTTTCCTAAAGCCTTTGAAGACTTTGGAGTTGCCAGATTCCATTAGCACAAGGCAACGATATTTGCCAAAGTCAACAACCATATCAAGATCACAAAGCATTGAGATAGACATGAGGTTGAATCCTAAGCACTCGACAAGCATGACTTTGTCCATGTGTCTATCCTTTGAGATTGCAACCTTACCTAGACCCAATACCTTTCTTTTGCCTTTGTCAGCATAGGTGATATGTTTCAGATGAGATGGTGAAAAATCAGTGCCCATCAACAAGTTCCTATCACCAGTCATGTGATTTGTACATCCACCGTCGAGGACCCACTCAGTAGCTTTGGGTTGATCACCCTGCAGATGAAGTAGTGCAACTTACGAACCCATATACTTCATCAATGAAGAATATGATATCAATTTCATCAACAGTAACAGATATAGCACTATGAGGATGTGAGAAATGAATGATTCATTTCTTCATGATTAGCTTGCGTCCTTTCAAGCATATTCAAGTCTCCAGCAATTTCTTCAGACGATCAAGTTTGTCTAGAGACCTGACCCTGCATAAGAGATTAGTTCTTTTTATTCACCACCCACATCTGGAGGGGTGGCAAAGAGTTCATCATTCTGCGAGCTCCATAAGAAAAAGATGGCATAGAAGCCAGTGCACTTTGTTTCACAGAAGAGTGGTTAGGATAAGCATATGAATAAGCAGAGTAATTCTTCACGGACTTATGAACATAATGGTTTAAAGAATAATGCACATATTCATAACCTTTAGACTTTCCTTGTGAAACAGAAGTGTTAGCATGATGATGTTCATATGAGGATTTTGATCCATATGAAGAATTTGGTCCATTTGAGGACTTGGATCCATATGAAGATTTTGATCCATATGAAGAATTTGATCTGGGGTTCCTATTCTTCACATGTGGTATCATGATGACATTCACCTGAAGATTTTCAAGGCACCTTTTAGGAACCCAGATTTTCTTCATAGGGGGCCGTTCCTGTAGTTAGTTCCAACATATCAAGGAAATACTTCACCATTCTGATTCTTAAATAGTTTATAGTTGGAGTCAAATGACTCATCATAGGAATATGAAGAATCACAGGTAAAGGCAAATAAAGTGCGTGGATCTACAGGAGGTCCTTTAGCAGCAACCCAGGAGGTTTTGGGATACTACTCAGGTTTCTTTAGGTCCCATCAGCATTGAGTTTCCTCTCAAAGGCAATACCCTCTTTCCTAGGGTTCCTGTTCAAGATCTGCTTTTTGAGCACATCACATAGTTTCTGATGCCCTTTGAGGCTTTTGTAAATGCCTGTCACATACAATTCCTTTAGCCCTGCATTGTCGTCAGTGATACATGTGGTATCCTCAGATGAGGAATTTGTGACCATAGAGACAGTTGAAGAATTTACAGCAATAGAACCATTTGAACATTCAGGTGATGAATTAGCAGATTCACGCTTAATGCATTTTAGACATGGTGGAATAAATTCTTCCTGAGCGGAAGTGATCTCTTGAGCAAGCAATGAATCATTTTCCTTCTGGAGATCTTCATAAATCACTTTTAACTTCTCAAGATCTTGCTTTCTCTGAAGAAATTCATAAGAAAGCTTCTCATGATCAGTTAAGAGAGTGTTATGATGATTTTGAAGGTTGTCAAACTTAGTTTGAAGTCTCTGAAGATTATCTGTTAGAGTCTTAGTTCGATTCAATTCCTCACCCAATAGGTCATCGCTTCTGTCTAGTTGATTTTGAATCTTTTCTAAAGCCTTCTGATGTTTAACAACAATTTTAGCAAGTTTCGAGTAGCTAGGCTTGAGATTGTCATCAGATTCATCCTCACTAGAGTCAGAGGGGGAATGTTTGAGTACCTTGGCACCTTTTGCCTTGAAGTAGTAGGTGGGAGCATAGTCATCGAGGCTTTTGTCAGCAGAGTTGGGAAAGTCATTTTCTTCAGTGTTGAAGATGGAATTGCTGACGTAAGCAGTAGCGAGAGCTAGGCTAGCCACACCCGAGTCTGATTCCTCAGATTCCTCCTGTTCCACATTATCCTCAGATTCCGCTTCAGAGTCCATTTCCTTGCCAATGAATGCCCGTGCCTTCTTGGAACTGCTCTTCTTGTGAGATGAAGACTTTGAAGATTTCTTCTTCTTCTTTGATTCATCAGAATCGTCATCTTTGTACTTCTTCTTCTTTGATTCCTTTTACCATAGAGGACAATCAGACATATAGTGACCAGGTTTCTTACATTTGTGGCAAGTTCTCTTTTTGTAGTCACGAGATGAGGAATCATCATTTCTTGAAGACTTTCCAAAACGACCGCGGCGAGAGAACTTCTGGAATTTCCTCACGAGCATTGCTAGCTCCTATCTCAATTCTTCAGGATCACCAAGGCCGCTACCAGAATCTTCAGCTTCAGACTCAGGTACTGCCTTGGCCTTCAGTGCACGTGATCTTCCGTAGGTCGGTCCATAGAGATCTCTCTTCTCAGCAAGCTGGAACTCATGAGTATTTAGCCTCTTCAGGATATTAGCGGGATCATCAGTGCAACGGTGTCGAATGAAAAATCAAATGATCTCAGCAATTTCTTCACCACCTCATGGTCGGTGATGTCAGTGGCACCAAGTGCTTGAAGCTCATTTGTGATGTCAGTGAGGCGATCGAAGGTTTGCTGAACATTTTCGTTGTTGAGTCATTTGAAGCGGTTGAAGAGATTGCGAAGAACATCAACTCGGGAGTCATGTTGAGTTGAGACTCCTTCATTGACATTTGACAGCCTTTCCCAAATTAGCTTGGCAGTTTCCAGGGCACTCACTCTGCCATACTGTCCTTTGCTTAGATGGCCACATATGATATTCTTCGCTTGAGAATCGAGTTGCTTAAATCTCTTCACACCAGAGGCATTCACAGATGGAGTGACTGAGGAAACGTCATTTTCCACAACGTACCAGATATCGTTATCAATTGCCTCAAGATGCATACACATCTTGTTCTTCCTGTAGGGGTAGTCTGTCCCATCAAAGGTAGGACACCCAGCCGAGACCTTGGTCATACCTGTAGTCGACATAACTAAAACTCCAGGTTGTTAAACTAAAATCACATAGAACAAGTTATTACCTCGCTCTGATACCGATTGAAAGTGTGTTACTAAATAGGTGAATTTTTATGTATTCTTCACTGAGAAATTTCAGGGTGAGGAAATTCCTAAGCGAAGAACTACTTGTAGCGGAATAAGTACTCAGGTATAAGGATAACAGAGCAACAACATAGTCATCATGATGAAATAAAAGACAAACATATAGTACAGAAAGCGTAAACACATGATAAGCAGGATGAAGACTAAACAGACTGAAGAAATAGGATTGAGGAATTAGAGAAAGTCTTCAGTCAAAGTCTTCAATAGTAATGATTAGGTACATAAACACATAACTGAGGAAATGAAAGGGTTGAGGAAATAGAACCAGTAGGCTTGGTGAAGACAATGATTTGGTAGACCAGTTCCAACTGCTGTGACAGTTGTACGTCTGGTTGGAGCGGCTGAGTATTTAAACTCAAGGACACACAGTCCCGGACACACAGTCCTCAACGTATTCTCCTTGAGCTAAGATCACACAGACCTCGCCCAACAGTAGTGGTAAGTCTTCATAGGTGACTTCCAAACCTTCACAGACTTGGTCACTCGGCAATCCACAATTCCTCTTGGATGCTCAGACCATGACGCCTAACCATCTGGAGGATACACAGTCCTCAAAGGTAACAAGCGTCGGTTCCACACAGGAACAATCTCTTTAGTGATGCTCAATCACTTTGGGGTTTGTAGGTTTGGGTTTGGAATTTGGGTTTTCCTCACTTGATGATTTTCTCTCAAAGTCCTCGGAGTAATGGGATGCTCTCAATTGACAAGTGTCAGTTTCTCTTAGAGCAACCAACCAGCTAGTGGTTGTAGGGGGTGGCTATTTATAGCCTAAGGAGCAGCCCGACATGATAAGACATAAATGCCCTTGGCTGATATGACCGTTAGGTGGTAGGATATTTTGGGACAGCTGGCGCATGGCACAACAACGGTCGGATTTGAGGTTCGAATTCCTCAGGGCTATCATGTTCCTCACTGTGTAGGCAATTCGCACTGGCGAATTCCTAACTCCTCAGTCAGAACAAATTCCTCAGAGACCAGAAGATCTTCGTCTTTGTCACTGAAGAAATTGACTGAACTGATATGAGATTTCCAATGGCTTCACTCGAAGGATTGGGTAGGTGTAGGATTTTGAGAGGAGCATCACATGGAAATCAGTTTCCTTAGTATTACCTCGACCCCCTTTAACAGTACGGTGTTTCCTATGACTCAAGAAGAAGAAAAATGAAACTACGAAAACAAAAGTCTTCATGCTTCAGATTCCTCATATGAACATCCAAGTCTTCAAGGTCACACCAATTTCTTCACTTTCAAAGTCTTCAGTCGAAGACATTCATTTTTAGGGGTCGACTTTCACTATAAATATCAAACTCCTCATTGACTTATAGAGCATGTGTATACTCACAAACACATTAGTCCCTTAACCTATAAGTCTTCAGTACACCAAAATCACTAAGGGGCACTAGATGCACTTACAATCTCCCCCTTTTTGGTGATTGATGACAATATAGGTTATGTTTTCAACGGGGATAAACATATGAATTGAAAGTGCTCACTATTGAGGAATTTGATTGCAAGATATAGAAGAACTCCCCCTGAAGATGTGCATAGTGAGGAATTTTCTTTTGAAGTAATGCACATTTGAAGAGTAGAATCATGGAGATCTCCCACTATATCTTGTAATTCATACACGCATTTAACATATGGTATGAAGAATTTGAAATGCATGATGAAATATGGTGATTGATGTAATTCAGCATGCGTGCATAACATTAATGAGGAAATAGCATGCAGAAAATCATAGCAAAAGTATGAGGTCACCATCGGACTTAAGTTTACAACTCATTCAACAAACACTTCAGAAGAGCGAGAGTTGCAACTTAACAAAAAACACCCATATATATAGACCCGCTTGAAGACTAACTCAAATTTCTCCCCCTTTGTCATTAAATGACCAAAAGGGACGAAAGAGTGAGGACTAACGCCCCTGAAGAGTTTCATCACGAAGTCGATGGAGGAGCGCCAGTGTTGTTGGGGTCGGTTGTTGGAGAAGGGCCTGCCGCAGTGTCGTCCAAGTCTTCATTTTCATCAGTCTCACGGGATGAGGGATATGAGCTGGGCACCAAAGGAGGAACTTTGATCTTCTGGAATTTCTTCGGAGGAGGCTTAGACCAGCCGAAGTCCTGCTTGAAGCCCATCTGCTTGAGATCTTCATCATCGTAGAGATGAGTCAGGACAACCCTGGTGCGATCAAAAACTTCATTGAGGTAGTAGTGGTTCTTCTTCACTGAATTATATGTGGCAGTCATGTTGTGAAGAATTGAACCAAACTGACGTTTGACCCCAAATGTTGCTGATCCATCACACATTGAGATTCCCTCGGCTGAAGCATATGCCCAACCGACTAAAGGACATGCCAGCACCACTGATGAAAATCAGGCAGCTGATGAAACTGCTAGCACCAGGGCTGAAGAAATATCAGTCGCCGAAGAAACTGCCAGAGCAACCACTAGTGTTGCGCCTGAAGAACAAGTCGGGACAGCTGAAGAATTTGAAGCTGTGCCTAAGGAAACTGCACAAGTCAGGCCAACGACATCAGTTGCGCCTAAAGAAATTGATCCAATTCCCTCTGCTCTGCCTGCACCAACACCAAGCCCAATTCTTCCTTCTCCTCTGGAAGTGAAGAAAACAAAAGCTGCAGAGAGAGCCGCTCTGAAGAAAAGGAAAGTATCTATTTCCTCAGAATCTTCTGCACCCAAGAAGGCGAAGATTTTGACAATCTCTATTGAGAACCCTATCAATGTTGTTCCTCTCTCAAGCATGCCATCAATAGGACTTGTCCTTATGGTGAAGATTATGAGATTCCTGATGAATCTACTGAAGAAGATCCCTCTGCTGCTTCCACAGAGCAGATGGATGAAGAAATTGAAGTGGATGCTATCAGTTCAACTCCCCAGGTATCATCACCAACGCCTCAGTTCACAGCTAAAGAGGCCGGCATTGAAGAAATGGAAGAGGATGAGGATGTTAACATTGGGATCACCACTCTAGTGATGAACGCTGATTTTTGGGACAGTCAGCACCCCAACGCTCCTTTGTTCACACCACTCCAACAAATTCCTCAGTCCCTAGCACCACCTGATGGGCTCTGAAGAACTTCATGCTACCCCTTCCATCCATGAAGAGATTCCAGCCACTAGTGCTGATGACAAAGTTGATGAAGAAATGGAGGCCCAGGCTGCTACTGAAGCAGAAGCAGATATTCCTCAGCCTGTGACTCTGGAGATTGAGATTCTTGAGGTTATTCTTCAACTGACTAATACTCCTCAGCCAAAGCCGAAGAATCCCTTCTCCAAGACTCCAAAATTCAAGGCTGATGCTTTCTTCAATGAGCATGTGTTCTTCACTGAATATAATCCATATGACTCTGCTCATTTGAGAAGGAAGCGCTTCTGGACTGCTAGCCAAGCCAACTTCTATTCCTCCGTGCTCTTCAACAAAGACGAAGTCTTCGACCATGAGCATATTCCTCATGTTGATATGGAATAACTGCCTTGCTTCACAGCAGTCCTCACTGCTACTCATGATGATGGACTGCTTAACTTCTGCACGAACATCTGTGATAGGAATGAAGAACTTATTCTTCAATTCTATGCGACACTGCACATCATTGGCAATGCTGAAGATGTGAACTCATGGGTGTTGGACTGGATGACAGAAAATACTCACTATAAGGCACCAGCAACTGAATTGCTTCGTGCCATTCCTAGCAGTCCTCCCCTAGAAGGTGCGCATCTCATCTACTCTGAAACTAAACTGTCTGATCACTTTATGCAAGTCCTGATGAAGCCATTGAAGCCTGGTCAAGCCTCAAGGACAAAGTTCCTTGTGAAGGAATTGCAATATGTGCCAAGGACAGTATATAGCATTCTGACCAAGACTTGGAGTCCTATCAAAGGCCACGACTCCAATGATGAAGAAGTTCTTGGCATCATGAAGAATCTGCTTTTCAATATCATGCATGGTATTTCAGTGAACTACCATGACTTCTTCATGAGGACTTTGGAAAATGTCGCGATGTCTCCCTTTGAGTTGAAGCCTTATGCTCCTTGGATCATGAGATTCCTCAGATCAAGGTCTTCACTCAACTACAAAGCTGATACACTCAACCATGGTAGTTACTTGCCCCCAATCGAAGTCCTCAAGCGGATATTTTCCTCAGCTGATGAAAAGGGCAAGGCCACTGCTATTATTGATGAGGGCAATCGACCATTGGATGGACGGTTCTGCAAAGATTGAAAGTGCGTTACGTCGACAAGAGGGGGGAGGGGATTTCTTAGCCATTTTGACGAATCTGACTTTGGCTCCTAGACATTCTTCCTTTTAGGCGTCAAATTCATCACTAAGCTTGTTGATCTTAGATTGGAGCGCAATGAGCTGCTCAGGCGATAAGCTTAGAATGTTATCCTTCAGATAGCGTTGCTTCTTATACTAGGCTTTCTTTGCAACTCTGGCTTGATCATATTTCCATTTTTCTTCAGCTATGAACGCCGTCACCATGTGACTTTGTCCAGGAGTGAGGCCCAGCTCTGGCATTGGAGTATTGGGATCTTTGTGCCACATGTCGATGAAATCTAGGATCTTCTTTGGATCTAGTAGAAGGAGCACAACACTCCCTTTGGCTCTAGCGGCCCGCTGCTGTACGTCCTTGATGATGTCAGCTAATTTGAAAAGGAACTTGAAAAGCAACTTGTTTCTTTTGAGGACTAGGTCTAGTGCCTCGTCCTGCAATGGCCTTAGTCTTTAGGAGAGTTGGGCTCTTTGAAGACAGATGAGGAGCTGAAGAACTCGCTGAATCTCCTGAGGCAATTGAGATGCCAGTGGTCCTTTGGCATGTGGCGAGATGCATAGCTCCTGAGGACTTTGCAGGAGGAGCTGAGGGTATTGAAACCCGAGGAACTGGTGCGGTTTGAGGAACTGGGGCAGGTAGAGGATTTTGCCTTTGATGCACAAAGGAGCTTGGCCGTGAGGGCATTGCTGAGGAACTTGGCTGTGAGGGCATTCCTGAGGAAGTTGGTCGTGAGGGCATTGCTGAGGAAGTTGGTTTGCGAGCAGGCTTCTTAGGCATAGCCTTCTTGCTCGTGGTGGCTGTCGGTGTCAAAACCGGCGGATCTCGGGTAGGGGTCCCGATCTGTGCGTCTTAGGCTGATGGTAACATGAAGCAAGGGACACAATGTTTACCCAGGTTCAGGCCCTCTCGATAGAGGTAAAACCCTACTTCCTGCTTGATTAATATTGAAGATATGTGGAATACAAGAGTAGATCTACCACGAGATCGTAGAGCCTAAACCCTAAGAGCTAGCCTATGATGGTATGATTGTAATTGTGATCGGCCTTCTAAGGACCATGCTCTCCGGTTTATATAGACACCGGAGAGCTAGGGTTTACATGGAGTCGGTTTACAAGGAAGAAAACATAATATCCGGATCGCCAAGCTTGTCTTCCACGCAAAGGAGAGTCCCATCCGGACACGAGCTGAAGTCTTGAGTCTTGTATCTTGACGCTTCTATAGTCCGGACGATGTATATAGTCCAGCTGTCCGGATACCCCCTTATCCAGGACTCCCTCAGTAGCCCCTGAACCAGGCTTCAATGACGATGAGTCCGGCGCACAGTCTTGTCTTCGTCATTGCAAGGCGGCTTCCTCCTCCGAATACTCCAAGGTGATTATCGAACACGTAGGTTGTGTCCGGATCTGCGAGATGATCTTCACACACCCTTAGCGTAAATCCGTTCTGCTGGCAATCTTCGTACGTCGTGCCCTTGCATCGTGACCTGGTCCAACACGAACCAGCATTTCCTACTCCACCTCGACTCGCGTTGCGAGGCGGTTTTATCGGCACGTCCTACCAAAGCAGAGATCGTGTCCCTCTTAATACGAGATCTTTCATCAATATGGGCATATGCGACCCCACGGCGACTGTTGGTATAATTCCATGTTTCTTTTTAAATACGTCTCAAGCGATCACGCTGAGGACTCTTGGTATTCATCCCTTTTATAAAGGGGTCAAGGCCTATGCCTCATTTCCACCTCTCCTGCTCCTTCTCGCACCTCGAGCTCCATCGCTCAAAACTTAAGCTCCAACACCCCAGATCCATCAGTATGTCCGGATCCGACGCAGTAGGCCGGTGGGTGGCCTCCTCAATTCAGGAGGAGGATATTGCGAAGCTGAGGGAGGTTGGATACCTGACTGCTGATATCCAGCACAGGCTTCCTGCTCCGGGGCAAATCATCCGCATGCCGGAGCCCAATGAGAGCATCGTGTTTACTCCTCACTTCCTCCGAGGCCTAGGCCTCACCCTCGACCCCTTTGTAAGGGGGCTTATGTTCCACTATGGCTTGGATTTCCATGATCTGGCTCCAGACGCCATCCTCCATATCTCATCTTTCATTATCGTGTGCGAGGCTTTTCTCCTCGTCAATCCACACTTCGGCTTATGGCTAAAGACCTTCAATGTGAAGCCGAAGATGATCAAGGGGCGACATGCTGAGTGCAGAGGCGCCATAATAAGCAGGAACGCCGATGCCCCATGGCCAGAGGGTTCTTTTCCGGAAGTGTCCGACCTATGGCAACGGAGATGGTTCTATGTCACCGCTCCCAGAGGCACAAAGTGGGTAGCTACCCCCGAGTTCCGCCCAGGCCCTCCATCATAGTTGGCGTCTTGGACCAATGTTGGACGGAGTTATGGGCCTACTGGCGATGTACTAGAACTGCATAATCGCATCCGGGAGCTTATTAGGAGGGGCATAAATCTTGTCAGCAGAATTCAAGTAATGCTAGTCCGGCGGATATTGCCGTGCAAACGTCGGCCTCTCCGTATGTGGGAGTTTAATCCGGAAGGTCTGCAGACTATTAAGCACTTCTTCGGCCTGACGCTCGAAGGAATGTGTAAATTATTCTTCGGACCACAAGCAAAGTGTCCGGACACCATCGAGGATGCGGGCCTAAGCTGCAATCGCCTAGATGCCCAAGTAAGTAACCTTAAAGCCGGACACTTCATTTATATTTATCATGATTATTATTCTAACACTTCCTTCGCGGCCAGGAATGGCTTGACAAGGCGAAGAGAATCAGGTGTCCAGCACCACTTCCTGAAGGCTCGCCTGGTCCCACCATTGCAAAGATGATGGACCGGGCGCTCAGCAAAATCCCTTCAGAGAAGGACGAAGGAAAGGGCAGCGAAGCCGAACTTCACGCGCTACGCATCCAGACCGGGAAAATCGCTAACCTTCCTATGGAGGATAGTCGGGAAGGGAATGTCAAGGCCTCCTCCCCACGCGGGAAGAAGAGGGCCGCCTCCGAAGATTTGGAGGCGGAGACGCCCAAGCAAGGGAAGAAAACATCACCAAGGGGCTCTGCCACGACGGGCGCCCTTACCACGTCGTGCCCACCAACGGCCCAGCCCTCCTACGAGTCGTAAGTCATTCATTAATTTGAAGGTGAGATGTTACTCCGAGATCCATAACCAGGACTTCATTTTTTGTAGTCCGGCGAGCAGCTCTTCTCAACAGAGTTCGTCTTCGGGGGACCTTCGTCCGGAGATGATGGAGAGTGAAACCCCACCCCACTCTCCGCCTCATGAGGTAGGTGACACGGAGGTATCATCACGGAGGAGTCCGGATATACCGAAGCCGGAGGCTAGTACGTCAGCCACCCTGAGCCCGGTGCACTTGGCTCCCACGGGGGGCGATGAGAAGGGTCCAGCACAGTTTAGTGTCCGGCCGGACGTACTGACGGGCCGTCTGGAGCGAGCCGCGCTCTCGGAGGAGCACCGCTCTTTAATGAGCACGGTGCTCACAAAGATTTCATCTGCTACCAGCGGCTTGAATGAGGCATTTACAAGCCTGATCAAAGGCTTTGAGGTATGTAGTGAAAAAATGCACAACTTTTTGGTTATGAAGCACGTGCTAGGTATGCTCCCTGTAGATAGTAGCCCCTGAGACCTAGTTGCCCTCCATAGGCGGCAAACGGGGGATCATATACTAATGGCTGCGCCGTACATGTGCGCAGATATACAAGGATCCGGTAGCCGACCAGTGTGTTGAAGTTGCCGAGCTAAAGAGGCGAATCAGATCCATCGATGCTGATATCACGCTGGTGAATAAACGGCTTGAGGAGTCCCAGGGTATGTGCTTGGTATTTATTATGATGTATAGGAAAATGCCAAAGAGGCATAATATTAATGCAATGTATTGGCACTGCAGATGGTGCTGCTGCCGTGGAGGCCCTGAGGGCGGAACTTGCTCAAGCCAAGGAACAAGCTCAGGCTAGCAATGTGGCTGCCTTAAAGGCGGCCGAAGAGTTGAGAGCCGAACAGGCTGCTCTTCACCGAAGCGAGGAAAAGATAGCCGAAATGGCTGAAGAGTTAAAAAATGTGGCCGACCGGTACGCACTCCTTGAAAAGGAGAATAAGGCTAGTTCGGCCGAGCTGGACAAGGCACGTAATGCCGCCAAGGAGATGCGGACCGAGATCCGGAGTATGCGGGAGGAGCTCCACCAAGCTGAAAAAATTGTGGTTGGGGGCTCATACTTACTGCGGACGAAGTTCTTGGATCCGAAGTATGCTCCCCTGGCGGGTCGCATGAGTCCTGCAGACGCATATGCGGATTTGGCGAATAGCACAACTAACGCTGTCAAGTTCTTCGCGGGTCAAGGCAATGAAGAAGTGGAGAAGCTTTTCTGGTCGCAGTTCAATGCTCCCACTCGCCCGCTGCCATTGAATGAGAAGGTGGCTGCTATGGCGGAGCTCCATAGGCTGTCCGGACTTGCAACGCGGCCTGTAATAGACCATCTTTGGCCGAAGGGGCCTAAGCCGGACAACTACTTTGGTTTGGTGCAGCAATTCCTTGGAGCCGTATCCCGGATTGACGCCATGAGGAGGTCGGCGTGCATAGAGGGTGCGCGGATGGCTCTAGCCCGCATTAAATCCTACTGGACGGATATGGAGGCCACTGTAATAGCAAGCCAGGATCCGGCGGGAGGCCCACATCCGACCGAGCACTACTTGGCGCAAGTCACAGAAGGTGCCCGCCTGATAGAGGCGCAGTGCTCGAAGAGTGTTTTATTCGAGTGATAAGTCAAATCATTGTAGAGAACAATGTTTAGTTTAATTATGAGGCCATGTTTATACTTTTGCCTGGAAGTATGATTGTCCTCCCTTTGCGGCTATTCTTATATGTATAAGTAGTCTGAAAGATAGCAGTCATTGGCTTCAGCCCCCTCGCGGACAATGTGGGGGTGTTGGCGAAAAAAATATATGCATAATCACACTTGATCCAACGTCTTGGTCCGTTAAGGAGGTGATCGCACACGAACTAGGCAACCGGACTATATAGCTGTAACACTTTCGCTTAGCCATGGGAGTCTAATGGTGGGGCTACTATGTAGCCCCTGGTACCTCCACGTGCATCCGAATACGGGCGCGTGTGTACATGGCCGGGAAACGGCCCTTCGTTAAGGCGGAGGAATCTTTAGGGATTCCGGTGAGTCTTCGAGTGGTTGAACAGTCTCTCGCTTTATCATGATGGTCAGTTTTCGGCTTTCTCTACTGAGGCGCTCATCCGGAATAACCAGGGCACAATCGCAGTAGTTCTCCTTTGGCCTGCCTTAGCCGGATGATAGCGGAACGTAAGGCGGCAAACCCAGGAGCCGGGCAAACCCAAAATTTTGACCAAAGACATGATTCGGAGCTGATGCATATACGGCCAAACTCGTGATGCCGAACACTCCCGAGGGTATTCGGTCTTTTGTAAAAGAAGATAGGCTGACAAGAGCCTATTTTAAGCCCTTTATTTCTAGGTATGTGCAATTTAGTCTGCCGTGGCCAAATGCCAAAAACGGCAGTATCCTCTGTGGGTATAGAACCCATGGGATGGTTAAACAACAAGAGGCAGTAAAAAAGGTTTACACAGGGGCTTAATCTAAAAAGAAACCTGTTGCACAGGGCCCTGCTGCACGTCTGCGCCTTTGGCTCCGTTGTGCCGTATCCTGGAATGGTATCGCGTGAACGTTGTCTGCAAAAAAGGAAAACTCATAGGAGGGTGCAATGTAAGTATGCGATCCGTAATAAGAGTGTAAGCTGTTGGCCTGCCAATAAGGTCGAGCCAAGCGTGGGGCTGTATTAAATATAGACATCCCCTGGTTTCCCTTATGGGATTGCATATACAGTGCCCTGTTTGAATTTATCTGGGCTACCGGACTCGTCTAACCGTGTCTGTGGTCGTAATGACCAATCATGTTTTCTAAAACTGGAGACCGCTTATAGTCTGGCTGCCAGGGCCGTCGCGTATTCCTCTGCGTGTGAAGGGCGCTTTATGATTCTACTGACGGTGATGACGCCACGGGGACCGGGCATCTTGAGAGTAAGGTGGCCATAGTGCGGCAATGCGTTGAACCGGGCGAAGGCCGTCCTTCATAGCAATGCGTGATAGCTGCTTTGGAAGGGTGCGATAGTGAAGAGCAGCTCTTCGCTTCTGGAGTTGCCAGGGGAGCCGAATGTTACTTCCAGCACGACGGAGCCCCTGGCGCAGGCTGCAACGCCTGGTATCACCCCTTCAAAGGTGGTGTTGCTTTGTTTAATTCTGGATGGGTCTATCCCCATTCTGCGGATAGTGTCCTCGTATATTAAATTGAGACCACTACCACCGTCCATGAGGACACGGGTGAGACGGTATCCGTCGATTATTGGGTCAAGCACCAAGGCCTGTGATCCTCCTCGCCGAATTGTGGTTTGGCCGTCCATGTGATCGAAAGATATCAGACGAGACTTCCAGTAGTGAGACGTGGGTACGATGGGCTCTACATCGTACACTTCTATGGGCGCGCGTTCGTGCCCTCTCGTTGATGTGTTAGCCGTGTCGATCATGTTTACTGTTTTAACGTCTAGCGGGAATTTTTTCTGTACCCCAGAGGCTGGTGAGGTTCATCCTCGTCTTTGCTTGGTGTGCCCCTCCCCTAGTGTTCGGCATTTAATTTGCCAGCCTGCTTGAAAACCCAGCACTCCCTATGGGTGTGGTTCGCAGGTTTCTCCGGGGTGCCATGAATTTGGCATAGTCTGTCCAGGACTCTGTTGAGACCGGACGGTCCATCTTTACTGCCTTTGAATGGCTTCTTTTGCTGATCAGGTCGAGAGCCCCTGAATCCGGCGTTGATCATCGTGTTGTCCGGTCTCTCTTCCTTGTTTTGGCGTTTGTTTTTATTACGCCGTGGCTTCCTGTTGCCATCCCTTAGTTTGGATGTGCTGGGGTCGCTGGTGCCTTTACGGGCCAACCAGCTATCCTCACCCATGCAAAAGCGGGTCATAAGGCTTGTCAAGGCTGCCATTGTCCTTGGCTTTTTTTGGCCGAGGTGTCGGGCGAGCCATTCGTCACGGATGCTGTGTTTGAAAGCCGCTAAGGCTTCAGCGTTCGGACAATCGACAATTTGATTCTTCTTAGTGAGGAATCTGTTCCAAAGCTTGCGGGTGGACTCTCCGGGTTGTTGGATTATGTGACTTAGATCGTCTGCATCCGGAGGCCGGACATAAGTCCCTTGAAAATTGGCCCTGAAAGCGTCTTCGAGTTCCTCCCAACTCCTAATTGAGTTTTCGGGGAGGCTTTTTAACCAGTGTCAAGCTGGTCCCTTCAACTTGAGGGGAAGTTATTTGATGGCGTGGAGGTCATCCCCACGATCCATGTGAATATGCAGGATAAAATCCTCGATCCAGACCCCTGGGTCTGTCGTGCCGTCGTATGCTTCTATGTTCACAGGTTTAAATCCTTGTGGGAATTCATGGTCCAGTACTTCTTCGGTGAAGCACAGGGGGTGAGCAGCCCCTCTGTATCTGGATGCATTGTGGCATGTAGTCGGCTGCTTTTGTGTCCGGGGTTGATTCCGAACTGGTATCTGGCTTTTATGAGCGTTTGGGTGACTATAGTCCTGCGCTGGGGTGTGTCTTCTAGATCCATAAATGGACCTGGCTGCACCGGTCTTTTTATCCGGATGCTCGCATGGACCGTGCGCAGTGTCCGCAGCCGCTCTGTTAGTGTTGTGAGGCGGTATGTCTGGTTTCTTGGTCGAATTTTCTTTTGGTGGAACGGCTGCGTCGTCGAATTCTGGCAGTAGCTTGCGCTTCGGATAGCTTTTCGTATGGCGGTCATCGCCATATCTTTCTTTAGTGTCTAGCACCTTATTCCATCTGCGACTTAGCTTTTCCTATGCGGCCTTGAGCCGTTGCTTCTGCTTTTATAGACTTCTTGCGGTGGCCATAAGCTTTCTGTGGAGGTTGTCTCGTTCCACTTGTTCGTCCGGGATGATGAATGCATCGTCGTCCGGACTGTCTTCCTGTTCTGGGGCGGCATCCTGAGCTCGTCCCTCCGGATCATTGTGATCGGGTTTTTTCTCCGAACTTGATTTGGCGTGACCTGGCTTGTCCTGCTCCATCGCTGGGTCCATGTGGTCATTATTGCTTTCGGAGTATGCGGGTATATCAACCCTTCTTGCACTCTTGTCGCTATTTTTGCCATTGCTGGACTTTGAGCGGCGTCTGCGCCGCCTCTTTGGCTTTTGCCCAGGTGTTTTATCATCCGGGCTGCCATCCTTATTGGGCGTATCTACCATGTATATATCGTGTGACAGGGTAGTAGTCCCTCGCTCCAGGGATACTGGAGCCTCTCCTGCATCGTCGTCCATACCGTCGATGTCTTCGGAGTCAAGCACGTCGGTTAATTCTTCGATCGTGGCAATGAAGTGGGTGGTGGGTGGGCGCCGAATTCCTTCGTCGCCTGCTTCCCACTCGGGCCGGACATAGTTCGGCCCAGACTCCTGACAAAGAGAGAGACTTCAAGGAGTTCAGCATGTCGCCAAAGGGCGGGTGGTGAAAGATGTCCGCAGCGGTAAACTCCATTACCGGATCCCAACCTGGCTCAGCTGGCTCAAGAGTGAGCGGAACAGGACCAACAGCCGGATACGAGTCCGGGGGTCCGGGGTTACAGGCCTCCACAGAGGTGGGACCCGTATTCGGCTCCACCGCCGATAAGTCTGTGGCCTGCGGAGCGGGGTCCAGCCCTCCGTCCATAGGCAATGCAACCTGTCCTGGATTTAGATCCAAGGCTGCTTCGGGGATGATGTCCCGGGCACTGTCCGATAGCAGGTCTAGGCCGTGCTCGTCGTGGCAGTCCGGCGCTCCTGGCGCAGGCTCGAATCCGTCGAAGATCAAGTCTCCGCGGACATCTGCCGTGTAGTTCAAGTTTCCGAACCTGATCTGGTGGCCACGGGCGAAGCTGTCGATCTGCTTCAACTGGCCAAGCGAATTGGCCCGTAGTGCAAAGCCGCCGAACACAAAGATCTGTCCAGGGAGAAGAGTCTCACCCTGGACCGCGTCGTTGATGATTGGAGACGCCATCAAACCTCGAAGCGACGACACAGAGGAACTCTCAATGAAAGCACCAATGTCGGTGTCAAAACCGGTGGATCTCGGGTAGGGGGTCCCGATCTGTGCATCTTAGGCTGATGGTAACAGGAAGCAAGGGACACAATGTTTAGCTAGGTTCGGGCCCTCTCGATGGAGGTAAAACCCTACTTCCTGCTTGATTAATATTGAAGATATGTGGAATACAAGAGTAGATCTACCACGAGATCGTAGAGGCTAAACCCTAAGAGCTAGCCTATGATGGTATTATTGTAATTGTGATCGGCCTTCTAAGGACCATGCTCTCCGGTTTATATAGACACCGAGAGCTAGGGTTTACATGGATTCGGTTTACAAGAAAACATAATATCCGGATCGCCAAGCTTGTCTTCCATGCAAAGGAGAGTCCCATCCGGACACGAGCCGAAGTCTTGAGTCTTGTATATTGACGCTTCTATAGTCCGGACGATGTATATAGTCCGGCTGTCAGGATACCCCCTTATCCAGGACTCCCTCAGTGGCCTCAGCAGCGGCAGCAACAGAATCTTCATTGAATTTCTTCACTGCTTCTTTGGCCTGCTTGGCCAACTTAGCTTGCCGCCTGGCCCACTCATCAGCATAATCCTCACCATGTTTAAGGCTTGTTGGATCAGCTCTTTGGCCAGGTGCCAAAGGAGGTCTTGAGCATGGAGGGTGAAGAGCGGATTTCTTCATGTATTTAGGAGTGACATATCCTTACTCCCTCCATTCTCATGCCCATCTTCTTTCAATCCTCTGTGCGCACACTTTGCGCTCGTTCTTGGTTTCCTTCCCGTGGGTTGCCTCATCAGGCGTGCAGTACCCTGAGTAAATGTCTTCAGGGATCTCAAACGCAGTGTTGACTTCCAATTTCTTTCCTCCTTTCTGAGGCCTTTTACCATCTGCCATTTTCTTCAGCTGAGGAGTTTGAACAATATAGTTCTCTGAAGAAGTATGCAACTTTTCTTCGAGGAGCGCTACAAATGATCTAAGTTGATGAGAACCTAGTGATTCAGCAGCTGTCATGTGTACATGTGAACAGAGTAAAGGTGCGAGGAATTTGGAGAGGTCATATGTGTTCTCAGAAGTTTTTGCAAAACAGAACAAGTTTGAGGAAATTGACCAGTTGTGTCTTGAAGAATTTCACTAAGCGTTCTTTGTCTTAGATTCCAGAGTTGTGCGGATTTGTGAGATTCACACAATTGAGGAATCATGAAGAAAAACGTCACTTAGAGAAACAGATCAAGAGCAGAAGATTTGTGCTAGGTGTTTAGAGTGTGGAAGTTGAGGAATAAACACCTTTTGAAGATTTGATGAAAATCATCAGTAGTAATAAAGGCAGTAAAAGTAACTTTTAATTACCCTTGACAAAGAACATGACGAACTAGAAGTGTAGATTGAGAAGTTCGCCGGCTCATATCTTCCATGCCCTACCTTGGCGGAGGAAGACGTCTACGGTGGCGGCGGGAAGAAGATGTCCGCGGCCGGCGCGAGTACGACGGCGACGAGGTCGAGGTAGTGAAGCTCTTTTCACTGGCGATGATGGAAGTAGCGGCGACGCTAGGTTTTGAGTGCTCGAGCGAGGGAGTGAGGTCGAGCGGAGTAAAAGCAAAGTGATGAGGGAAGGGGGTATTTATAGCGGAGGTGAAAAACTGCTCGTCCGAGGAAATTGGACGAACGTGCCTGCTACCCCTTGAGCATGTGTTGGTTTTTCCCTTGAGGAGGAAAGGGTGATGCAGCAAAGTAGCGTAAGTATTTCCCTCAGTTTTTGAGAACCAAGGTATCAATCCAGTAGGAGGCTCCTCAAAAGTCCCACGCACCTACACAAACAAACAAGAACCTCGCAACCAACGCGATAAAGGGGTTATTAATCCCTTCACGGTAACTTGCGAAATGGAGATCTGGTAGAGATAAAAAGATAAGACAAATATTTTTGGTATTTTTATGAAACAAATTGGAAAATAAAAGATGCAAATAAAAGTTGATGGAAAACTTATATGATAAAAGATAGACCTGATGGCCATAGGTTTCACTAGTGGTTTCTCTCAAGATAGCATAAGTATTACGATGGATGAACAAATTACTGTCAAGCAATTGATAGAAAAGTGCATAGTTATGAGATTATCTAGGCATGATCATGTATATAGGCATCATGTCTATGACAAGTAGACTGACTCCTGCCTGCATCTACTACTATTACTCCACACATCCACTGACTCCTGCCTGCATCTAGAGTATTAAGTTCATGAAGAACAGAGTAACACATTAAGAAAGATGACATGATATGGAGGGATAAACTCAAGCAATATGATATAAACCCCATCTTTTTATCCTCGATGGCAACAATACAATATGTGCCTTGCTGCCCCTGCTGTCACTGGGAAAGGACACCGCAAGATTGAACCCAAAGCTAAGCACTTCTCCCATTGCAAGAAATATCAATCTAGTAGGCCAAACCAAACTGATAATTTGAAGGGACTTGCATAGATAACCAATCACACATAAAAGAATTCAGAGGAGATTCAATTATTTCTCATAGATAAACTTGATCATAAGCCCACAATTCATCGGATCTCGACAAACATACCGCAAAAAGAGTTACATTGAATAGATCTCCAAGAAGATCGAGGAGAACTTTGTATTGAGATTCAAAGAGAGAGTGCCATCTAGCTAATAACTATGGACCCAAAGATCTATGGTAAACTATTCACAACTCATCGGAGAGGCCTTGGAGATGATGTAGAGGCCCTCCATGGTTGATCCCCCCTCCGGCGGAGCGCCGGCGAAGGCTCCAAGATGGGATATCGCGGATATAGAAGGTTGCGGCGGTGGAATTAGGTTTTCGTGGTGCTCCTCGATGTTTTCAGGGTATGGGAGTATATATAGGCGAAGTACGTTGGTGGAGTAACAAGGGGCCCACGAGGGTGGGAGGCGCGCCGGGCACCCTCGTGGGCGCCTCGTTTGTTGCTTGACATCCACTCCAAGTCTCTAGGTTTGCATTTGTTCCAAAAAGATCGCTCCTGAAGGTTTCATCCCGTTTGGACTCCGTTTGATATTCCTTTTCTTCGAAACACTGAAATAGGCAAAAAAAAACAGCAATTCGGGCTGGGCCTCCGGTTAGTAGGTTAGTCCAAAAAATTGATATAAAAGTGTAAAGTAAAGCCCAGAAACATCCAAAACAGGTAATATAATAGCATAGAACAATCAAAAATTATAGAGACGTTGGAGACGTATCAGTGCCCCTGACCCTTCTCATTCGCGCGACATGTGTCACCCACGTACTGAGAGGTGGCGATCATGTGAGATTGTGGGTGAATAGATAAGTATATCGTGGGAGGTGTAACGGTTTGATCGAAAAAAGCCAAAAATTCAGATAAGAATACTTTAATTGTTTCATTCGCAATTTCTTCAGCTGACAAGGACACAGTGAAGAATTTGAACGAGTTTCAAAAAGAACGCACATGAAGAATTTGTGAACAGACTGGGTTGAGTTTAGCATTGAGGGGGAAAAGGGTCCGACCACGTTCACTTAGCAGAAAAGTCAACTTGAATAATTAGCAATAAGCGAATGCTGTAGAGGACATAAACTCAAATATATATATAGTCAATGAAGAATAACGATGGAAGAAGTGAAGACAATGCAAAGTTGAAGAATTTGGAAAACCGAGGAATTTCAAAAAAGAAGAAAAACTCAAATTGAAGATTTTCAACTTTGGTTGGTGGCGTAACCCACCATATAAGAAAGCTGATTTCAGACACCGTGTACAATTGTCGTAGGGTTCTGAGAATCAATTTCTTCATTAATTTCTTCACACTCAAAGGGTTAGTCTTCATTGATTGAAGAAAAACGTTACTTCGTGTGTTGCACATCTAAGTCATCAAGTCAGCATAAGTGTTAGGATGTGTGTCCTTTTCAAAGAACATTCGAAGATTCTAGGATATTTAGCCGACACCGCAACTTGCTAAATCTCTTCTCATCCAAGGGCTTTGTGAAGATATCGGCCAGCTGGTCTTTAGTATTTGCATGGTCGATGGAGATGTCGCCCTTCAACACATGGTCACGAAGAAAATGATGACGAATCTGGATGTGCTTTGTCTTTGAGTGCTGAACTGGGTTGTGAAAAATCTTGATAGCACTCTCATTGTCGCAGTAGAGTGGCACATTATTCACATTGATGCCATAGCCCTTGAGGGTTTGCTTCATCCATAGCAATTGAGCACAACAAGATCCAGCAGCAATGTACTCAGCTTCTGCAGTGGAGAGTGATACGCAGTTCTGCTTCTTCGAGGACCAACATACCAAGGATCGTCTGAGGAAATGACATGTGCCTGACGTTGACTTGCGGTCCACCCGATCACCAGCATAGTCAGAGTCTGAATATCCAATGAGATCAAAGGAAGAGCCCTTGGGATACCATAATCCAAGTGTTGGTGTGTGAGCTAGATATCGAAGAATATGCTTCACAGCCTTATGATGTGATTCCTCCGGTGTAGCTTGAAATCGGGCACACATGCAAACACTAAGATAATATCCGGTCTAGATGCACATAGGTACAATAAGGAGCCAATCATGGAGCGGTATACCTTTTGATCAAAGTCTTTACCATTTTCATCGGTGCATAGATGGCCATTTGTGGGCATAGGATTTTGACGCCTTTGTAATCTTGCATGCCAAATTTGCTCAACACATCCTTGAGGTATTTCTCCTGAGATATGAATATGCTATTGTATTGTTGACGAATCTGAAGACCTAATAAGAATTTCAATTCTCCCATCATAGACATTTGATATTCTTCACTCATCATATAGGAAAATTCATCACTGTAATGTTGGTTAGTACAGCGAAAGATAATATCATCAACATATATTTGGCACATGAATAATTCATCATCATATGTTTTAGTGAAAAGAGTTGGGTCAAGTGAACTGAGTTTGAAGCCTTTCTTCATGAGGAATTCCTTCAGTGTGTCATACCATGCCCGAGGTGCTTGCTTGAGGCCATAGAGCGCCTTGTTGAGTCTGTAGACGTGATCTGGAAATTTTGGATCCTCAAAACCTGGTGGTTGAGCAACATATACTTCTTCCTCAAGCTTACCATTGAGGAATGCACTTTTCACATCCATTTGATGTAAGATGATATTATGATGGTTAGCGTAAGCTAGCCATATGCGAATAGCCTCAAGTCTAGCAACAGGTGCAAAAGTTTCATCGAAATCAATTCCTTCAACCTGTGGGTAACCTTGAGCTACAAGACGAGCTTTATTCCTCACCACAAGGCCATTTTCATCTTGTTTGTTGCGGTAGATCCATTTGGTACCGATGATATTGTGCTTGCATGGGTCTGGTCGCTTGACAAGCTCCCACACATTGTTGAGCTCGAATTGATGCAATTCATCTTGCATAGCTTGAATCCACTCAGATTCCATGAATGCTTCATCAACTTTAGTGGGCTCTGTGATAGAGACAAATGCAAAATGCCCACAAAAGTTAGATAGATGTGAAGCTTTTGAGCGCGTGAGAGGTGTAACGCCCACGATGCGGCTATATCTCCCACGTGTCGAAGCACGACTTAGAGGCATAACCGCTTGGTGGTTTTGTCGCAAGAAGGGTCATCTTCACACAATCCCATGTAATGAACAAGAATGGGATAAAGAGAGTTGGCTTACAATCGCCACTTCACACAATACATAAATAAGTTCATACATCATCCAAAATACACTCATAGACCGCCTACGGTCAAATCCAAATGAAAAGAAGACAACCCCAAATGCTAGATCCCCGATCGTCCTGACTGGGATCCACTACTGATCATCTGGAAACGAAACATAGTAACGACCAAGGTCCTCGTCAAACTCCCACTTGAGCTCGGTTGCGCCACTTGCGCTGGTATCCTCGGCACCTGCATCTGTTTTGGTAGAATCTGTGAGTCACGAGGACTCAACAATCTCACACCCGCGAGATCAAGACTATTTAAGCTCATAGGTACGAAAAGGGGGAATATGGTGGAGCTGCGGCAAGCACTAAGCATATATGGTGGCTAACATATGCAAGTGAGAGCGAGAAGAGAAGCAACGCATCGGTCGAGAAGCTAGAAGCGATCAAGAAGTGATCCTGAAACTACTTACGTCAAGCATAACCCAAACCGTGTTCACTTCCCGGACTCCACCGAGAAGAGACCATTACGGCTACACACGCTGTTGATGCATTTTAAAGAGGTCAAGTGTCAAGTTTTCTACAACCGGACATTAACAAATTCCCATCTGCCTCATAACCGCGGGCACGGCTTTTGAAAGATAATATACCCTGCAGGGGTGTCCCAACTTAGCCCATCACAAGCTCTCACGGTCAACGAAGGATATACCTTCTCTCGGGAAGACCCGATCAGTCTCGGGATCCCAGTTCGCAAGACATTTCGACAATAGTAAAACAAGACCAGCAAGACCACCCGACTGTGTCGACAAATCCCGATAGGAGCTACACATATCTCGTTCTCAGGGCACAACGGATGAGCAGTCCGTACAACTAAAACCAGACTTCGAGTTTCCCCGAGGTGGCGCTGCAAAGGGCTCTAGTTTGGACCAACACTCGGAGGAGCTCTGGCCCGAGGGGGGGGGGGTAAATAAAGATGACCCTCAGGCTCGCGAAAACCCAAGGGAAAAAGGCTTAGGTGGCAAATGGTAAAACCAAGTTTGGTCCTTGCTGGAGGAGTTTTATTCAAAGCGAACTGTCAAGGGGGTCCCATAAATCACCCAACCGCGCAAGGAACGCAAAATCAAGGAACATAACACCGGTATGACGGAAACTAGGGCGGCAAGAGTGGAACAAGACACCAGGCATAAGGCCGAACCTTCCACCCTTTACCAAGTATATAAGGTGCATTAATTAAACAGGAGATATTGTGATATCCCAAAATATCCATGTTCCGACCAGGAACAAACTTCATCTTCACCTGCAACTAGCACCGCTATAAGAGGGGCTGAGCAAAAGCGGTGACATAGCCAAACAACAGTTTGCTAGGAAAGGATGGTTAGAGGCTTGACATGGCAATATGGGAGGCATGATAAACAAATGGCAGGTAGAGCTAACATAGTGATAGAGCGAGCAACTAGCAAAGCAAAGATAGAAGTGATATGGAAGGGATGGTCATCTTGCCTGCAAAGCTCTCAGAGTTGTCGTAGGCTTGATCCTCATTAGCGTTCTCAACAGGTTCCTCATGCACGTACTCGTCTCCCGGATCTACCCAAAGCAAGAACACAAGCAATGGAACCACAATCAATCATGGTGCAATGCACAAGCAACATGATGCAATACATGTCATGATATGCGAGATGTGATATGCAATGCGTATGCATGCTCCGGAAGGAAAATGATGAACAAGGCATCAACTTTGCAAACCAAGTATTCCGCTGGAAAGATGAGATGATTTCGGTTGAAATCGATATAAAGATCTCCGGGAACGAATGCACGGTTTGCAAATGGCAAGCAAAACAAGAATGCCACAAATCAGCGATTAACAGCATGATGCTACTTAGCATGCAACAAGAAACTATGCTACAGCACCCCAACATAAAAACAAAGCATATGGCAATGATCTACAGGAGATGCTTGACAAAAGAGGAACACTAAGCTACGGCTAAATCACACCACAACAGGTTCAAACAAGCCTGGCGAAAGTGCAAAAGATATCAGTTAGGACATGGCATAAACAGCATCAGGTAGCAATGTTCAGAGCAAGTAATCAACATGCTACAGGAACTTATAATATCAAAACAAGAATTGGCATGATTCTACTCAAAGCATAGAACAAAAGTCCCTTAGCAACCATGAGCCAAAAAGGATCAGAAGATATGATGGCATCCATGTAAACATAGCAAGTTCCGTTAACAAATTCAGCAAACAGAGCATGTCATTGACAGAATTACGAAGGCATCTTCGTGAGCTCGATTCACTCACCACAAGTCATTGCGTGACAAGATAATCATAACATCATTAAGAAGAGATGTTTGTGAAGCTAACCATGGCAAGAACAAGTTCATAGCATGCAAGGATCAACTACAACAACCTTGGCAAAATTGAATAACATGTAAACAATCTGCCAGAAAACATTTTGTAGCAAAAGTAGAGCACGAAAATGACATGCTAGACTACTCCATAATTGCAAACAGGGGCATGAATGGATAGAGCATAACCATATGTTCAAAACATCCTTACTGAAGTATCTCAAAATAAGCATGTATCTCTATGTAGCATCAAGTTTACATGGCATCAAAATAACAGCAGAACAGGGACTGAAAACAGCAACATCACGAAGCCTAGTTTGCATGCTTGTGCTAGTCACCACATTGATCACAAAAATACATGGCAAGCACATCTGTAAAGATGGCATGGCATAGAACAAAACACATGTAGAGCTCATGCCCATAAGATGCACACAATAAATGTAGCAAAAATGACAAATGCACACATTCTGTTAAGAAACAGGAACTAACATTATATAGAACTCTTGCATCAGAGATTCAAGTGTCTAGATGACCTCAAATGAACATGGCCCAATGGAACAAAATGAAGAGCACATCCTCGTGAACATTTTGATATATTATGCACATGAAACGGAGCTACGATGACGGAGTTATGATGCGATGAACATGGCATAAAAATAATGCAGACTTAGAGGAAATTCGAAGTCAACCCTAGGGTTTCTGGATCTGGATCCGGCTCGGGTGCACGGATCGAAGTTCACCGGAGCGAGCTTGCCGGAGTTGGCGAGGAGGAGGACGGAGAGGAAGGTCTGGGCCGGCCGGGGCGACCGGATCCGGCCGGGGACGCGTCGGCCGCGAGGAGGCGAGGGGGAGGCGCCAGGGCGCGGCGGCCGGGGCGCGCGACGGCCACGTCCGGCGGCGGCGGAGGTC
>NC_041385.1:463549812-463573548 GCF_002162155.2 Triticum dicoccoides | reverse complement strand
GCAACGGTCCGGCGAGGCAGGGCGGCTGCGGAGGCCAGCGACGGCGCGAGCAGGCGGCGGGACTCGCGGGCGGCGGAGACGGCGGCGGACGCGCACTCGGGCGCGGTCGGCGGAGACGGGCTTCGGGGGGCCGACCTGGGCTCGGGCGGGCCGGCGGCGGCGGGCGGCGGCGGTGCCACGTAGCGGCATGTGGTTGGCCGGGCGGTGGTGGGCGGACGCGTCCGACGCGGTCCGGACGTGTCCGGCGCGCGGAGGAAGGAGAGACTAGGGTTTCGATCCGGATTTGGACGGGGAGGACATATTTGTAGGTAGAGGGAGCTAGGAGACTCTAAATGGGGTGTAGTTTTCGCCCACACGATCGTGATCCGACGACGGAGAGCATGGAAGTGACTTAGATGGGTTATTTGGCTGTTTTGAAGGGGTGTTGGGCTGCAACCCAAAAGAGGCCTTTGCGGTTATGCGGTTAACCGTTGGAGTATCAAACGACCTCCAAATGACCCGAAACTTGACAGGTGGTCTACCGGTGGTGTACCAAGGACACTTGGCAAGCCTCGGTCCATTCCAAGAATGTTGAACACCCGCACACTGAAAGAGACAAGAGGGGTGCGCCGGTGCATGTGGGAGTGTCGGATTGCAAAACGGACAACGAGGAAAATGCTCGGATGCATGAGACGAACACGTATGCAAAAGATATGCACATGATGACATGATATGAGATGCATGCCATGAATAAAATGCAAAACAAAAGACAAAACCCAACCACGGAGGGAGTATCATAACACATAGCCGAAAATGGCAAGAGTTGGAGTTACAAAGATGGAAAGTTACACCCGGGGTGTTACAACACTCCACCACTACAAGAGGATCTCGTTCCGAGATCTAGGACTGAAAGAACTCCGGATATTCGGAACGGAGGTGATCCTCGCGCTCCCAGGTGGCTTCTCGATCGGAATGGTGTGACCACTTCACTTTTAGGAATTTGATTGACTTTTTGTGAGTCTTGCACTCGGTTTCTTCAAGAATAGCAACGGGGTGCTCATGATAAGAGAGATCTTCTTGGAGGTCAATTTCTTCGAAGTTGATAGTGCGCTCAGGAGTCTTGAAGCACTTGCGAAGCTGTGACACGTGAAACACATCGTGCACATTTGCAAAGTTGGACGGAAGCTCAAGTTGATAGGCGAGATCGCCTCTTTTGCCAATGATCTTGAAAGGACCCACGTATCTAGGGGCAAGCTTCCCTTTGATACCGAAGCGACGAGTGCCTTTCATTGGAGAGACGCGGAGGTAGACATGGTCTCCGATTTCAAAAGTCACATCACAGTGCTTGTCATCATAATAGCTCTTCTGGCGAGATTGCGCGACTTTGAGATTCTCATGAATGACTTTGCACATTTCTTCGGCTTCTGTGATCAATTCGTTGCCAAGAAGTTAGCGTTCACCTGTCTCAGACCAATTGATAGGAGTACGACACTTTCTGCCATAGAGAATTTCGAATGGGGCCTTGCCCGAACTTGCTTGGAAGCTGTTGTTGTAGGAGAACTCGGCATATGGAAGACAATCTTCCCACTTCATACCTAAAGAGATGACACAAGCCCTGAGCATATCTTCAAGGATTTGATTGACTCGCTCGACTTGGCCACTTGTTTGAGGATGGAAAGCTGTGCTGAAACGAATGTTGGTGCCCATGGCCTTCTGAAAGGAGTCCCAGAACTTAGAAGTGAAGATGCTTCCATGATCTGAAGAGATCAATTGTGGAATGCCGTGCAAGGAGACAATTTTGGAGGTGTATAGCTCTGCCAGCTGAGCTGCTGTGATAGATTCTTTGATAGGAAGAAAATGAGCCACTTTTGTAAGCTTGTCAATGACAACGAAGATAGCATCATTTCCACGCTTGGACTTAGGAAATCTAGTCACGAAGTCCATCTCAATATGGTCAAACTTCCATTCTGGAATAGCAAGAGGTTGGAGGAGACCAGCTGGTCGTTGGTGTTCTGCTTTCACCCTTCTGCAGACATCACATTCATTCACGAATTGAGCAATCTCTCGCTTCATTCGAGTCCACCAATACGACTGTTTGAGGTCATGGTACATCTTCGTACTTCCAGGATGAATGGATAGGAGGGAATTGTGTGCCTCGTTCATGATGACTTTTCTCAAATCACCTTTAGGAACCACAATTCGATCCTCGAAGAAAAGAGTATCTTTGTCATCCAAGCAATAGCACTTGTATTTGGGAATGCCCTTGTCGATACCACATTTCACCTTCTTCACCATGGTATCCAGGAGTTGTGCCTCACGAATTTGATCTTCCAAAGTAGGAGAGACTATGAGGTTGGCAAGAAAGCCTTGAGGAACAACTTGAAGATTCAGCTTGCGGAAAGCTTCACAAAGATCCGGTTGAAATGGCTTGAGAATTAAACTGTTGCAATAAGCCTTTCTGCTCAGAGCATCTGCAATCACATTTGCCTTGCGAGGAGTATATTCAATACTCGGATTGTACTCTTGAATCATTTCGACCCATCGAGTTTGCCTGAGGTTGAGGTTGGGTTGAGTGAAGATATACTTGAGGCTCTTGTGATCGGTGAAAATGTCCACTTGCCTTCCCAATAAGATATGTCTCCATGTTATCAATGCATGGACAACTGCCGCCAACTCAAGATCGTGAGTGGGGTAGTTCTTTTCGTTGGGCTTCAACTGACGAGAGGTATAGGCCACAACTTTCTTCTCTTGCATTAACGCAGCACCGCGACCTTGAAGAGAAGCATCACAGAAAACTTCGAATGGCTTGGATTCATTAGGAGGAGTCAAGACATGAGCTGTGACTAGCTTCTCTTTGAGGGTGTTGAAAGCAACATCACACTCAGGCGTCCAGACATACTTGACATGCTTCTGGAGGAGGTTGGAAAGAGGCTTTGCAATCTTAGAGAAGTTCTCAACGAATCTTCAGCAATAGCTTGCAAGACCAAGAAAACTGCGGAGCTGCTTGACATTCCGAGGAGGTTCCCAATTCACAACTGCAGACACCTTCGCGGGATTAGCAGCAATGCCCTTGGCGGAGATGATATGACCAAGATAAAGAACTTCATCAAGCCAAAACTCACATTTGGAAAACTTCGCATAGAATTGATACTCTCTGAGCTTGTCGAGCACCAATCGCAAATGTTTGGCATGATCCTTCTTATTCTTGGAGAAGACCAAGATATCATCGAGATACACCAGAACGAATTCATTGGTGTAGGGGTTGAAGATAAAGTTCATAATTCGAGAGAATGTTGGAGGAGCATTGACAAGGCCGAAAGACATGACAGTATATTCATAAGAACCAAAGCTTGTTCTGAATGCTGTCTTGGGAATATCTTGTTCACGAATGCGAATCTGATGATAACCCATACGAAGGTCAAGCTTGGAGAATACTTTAGCACCTTTGAGTTGCTCGAAAAGCTCATTGATGTTGGGAAGTGGATACTTGTTCTTGATTGTCTTCTTGTTCAATGGACGGTAATCGACGCAAAGTCAGTCCGTGCCATCCTTCTTCTTGACAAAAAGAACTCCACAACCCCATGGAGATGAACTCGGTCTGATCAAACCCAGACGCTCTTGTTCATCGAGCTGTTTCTTCAATTCCTTCAGCTCCTTGGGTCCAAGCTTGTATGGACGCTTGCAAACATGTTCAATTCCAGGCTCAAGATCAATAACGAACTCGATTGGCCGATGCGGAGGCATACCCGGAAGCTCTTCTGGAAAGACATCTTGGTACTCACAAACGACTGGAATTTGAGAAATAGCATCCAACTCGCCCTTCTCATTGAGAGAAAACAAGCGAATGGTTTCATCATGAGCGGCATAGATGATAACATCCTCAGAAGAGTGTGTCAATTGAATCTGCCTGGCAGCACAATCAAGTTGAGCCTTGTGCTTAGAAAGCCAGTCCATCCCGAGAATTAGATCAATATCCGAGTCACCAAGAACAACTGGAGAAGACAGAAATTTATAGTCGCCCATCTTGATAACGGAATCCGGAACAAAAGCTCGAGAAGTCATTTGCCGAGCCGGGGAGACAATAGAGAAAGGAATCGGCAATACTTGAGTAACCAAATCATGCATAGCCACAAAAGGTCTTGAAATGAAAGAATGCGATGCACCAGTATCAAATAAGACTTTTGCAGGAATATCATTAACTGAGAGATTACCCATTATCACATCAGAAGAATCCTCTGCTTGTGCTGCATTCATCATATTCACCTTTGCATGTTTTGGATTATGCTTGACCACTGCATTGCTTGAAGATCTCACAGGAGGTGGAGGAGGAAAGCGCCTTTGATTGAAGCACTTGTTCGCGTAGTGACCTTTCTGCTGGCACTTGTTGCAAGTCACTTCTGAGAGCGGACGATGATAAGGAGCATTTGACCTTGGAGCTTGAGGCTGAGACTTGTTCTGATAGCCTGGGTTGGGTGGGTGGGAAGATCCATGACCACCTGAGTTCTTGTGCTGGTAAGGCTGACGAAACGGAGGAGGAGGAAGGTAGAACTTTTGCTGCTTGGCTGCCACTTGTGAGGAAGAAGAAGACTGCACTGCATCCCTGATTCTCTTCTTAGAAGCCTCACACTTGAGCTGAGCACCTTCTTGCTTGAGGGCCATATTGTAGAATTGATCAAACTGAGTAGGCTCAACAAGAACGAGAGCTAACTGCAGATCCTCTCTAAGGCCACCTCTGAATTGATAAATCATACTCTTCTCATCAGGAACGTCTTGTTTAGCGAAGCGAGCAAGTTTCTGAAACTGCTTGTTGTATTCGTACACTGACATGTTGCCTTGCTTGAGATTGCAAAACTCCTCACGCTTGCTCTCAACAACACTGGTAGGAATGTGGTGAGCTTTAAAGTCCCGACAAAAGTCAGTCCAAGTAATCACTTGACCTCCTCTGGAATCCTTGTATTGCTGGAACCAATCAGCTGCTTGGTCCTTGAGTTGAAAAGAAGCGAACTTGACGTAGTCCTCAGGCCTGACATTGCTACATTCAAAATGCTTGTTGATATCCACGAGCCAATCATCGGCATCTGTGGCCTCGGCACAGTAGCTGAAAGACTTCGGCTGATTTGCCAGGAACTGGTTGAGGGTAGGAAATTGAGGCTGATGGTTGAACTGCCCTTGACCTTGATTCCCTTGGTTGCCTTGGCCTTGGTTGCGCTCTTGCATGAGCTGAATCATCATCTGGGCATTGGCGTTTGTGGCTGCCATCAAAGCTTGCCATGCCTCCGGAAGCGGAGGTGGAGGTGGAGGGTTTGCCTGACTCCCATCATTGCGTTCCGGATTCTAACGCGTTGGCGGAGCCATCCTGAAGAGGGTGACATCCGTTAGCATCTTGATAGATATATAGACAAGTTGAATCAACGGATAAAAATTGCAACATATAGTCTTCACAATAAACATTCGAACAAAGATGAACGAATGAATTCACAAAGCTAACATCACACATCCATTAAGGTAAGAAGCCACTTGATAAGAGATTGATGAATGAAATAAACAAGGTACAACTGGAACAATTAAGTGGTAAGGATTACCCAATCACAAACCAAATATCTGCGGGAAGAAATGCTAGAGCTACTTGAATCCCACCTATAAACTCCCGAAACTTTCTGGTTATGCAATCAGGTGTTGGGGATACAGGGGAAGCAATATATCTCACCCAAACTAACAATCCCTACATCCAGCTGTATCCATCCATCAACACATAACCAAGAAACCTTTGGAAATCGTGTACATCAACCTTCGAAAAGCATCCGTTATACGAGTTATGGCAAAACTCCTGAACTCCCGCCCCAGTACTGGGTGGCGTCGAGGTTATCTCACCAACAACTGCATAAAAGAGATTTTCGATGTTGGCAAAACTCAGGTATTCCAGAACTACAACGATAAAATTGTGACGACAACACCTCGGAGCTCAACTCCCCGGGTCACTGCCACATAAAAGACAGGAGGCACCAAGAACAATGTTCTCGTCACAAAACCATCGGAACGATTCCAAGATACCCGCGTGATCCTAAATTTTTTTAGTAGAATTTGAGGAGAGGAAAGTCAAAACATCTACGTCAGGAGACCTCACCATAGAGACGAAGGGACTGAGGAGTAAAAAGAATCTTACTCTCCGATATATATAATCCTAAGACTCAAAATATTTTTTATCTAGACACAACAACGCCAGCAAACAATCAAGCAGGGGGCTCCTAAGTCGGGGATGGCTCTGATTACCAACTTGTAATGCCCACGATGCGGCTATATCTCCCACGTGTCGAAGCATGACTTAGAGGCATAACCGCATGGTGGTTTTGTCGCAAGAAGGGTCATCTTCACACAATCCCATGTAATGAACAAGAACGGGATAAAGAGAGTTGGCTTACAATCGCCACTTCACACAATACATAAGTAAGTTCATACATCATCCAAAATACACTCATAGACCGGGTACGATCAAATCCAAATGAAAAGAAGACAACCCCAAATGCTAGATCCCCGATCGTCCCGACTGGGCTCCACTACTGATCATCTGGAAACGAAACATAGTAACGACCAAGGTCCTCGTCAAACTCCCACTTGAGCTCGGTTGCGCCACTTGCGCTGGTATCCTCGGCACCTGCATCTGTTTTGGTAGAATCTGTGAGTCACGAGGACTCAGCAATCTCACACCCGCGAGATCAAGACTATTTAAGCTCATAGGTAGGAAAAGGGGGAATATTGTGGAGCTGCGGCAAGCACTAAGCATATATGGTGGCTAACATACGCAAGTGAGAGCGAGAAGAGAAGCAACGCATCGGTCGAGAAGCTAGAAGTGATCAAGAAGTGATCCTGAAACTACCTACGTCAACCATAACCCAAACCGTGTTCACTTCCCGGACTTCGCCGAGAAGAGACCATCACGGCTACACACGCGGTTGATGCATTTTAAAGAGGTCAAGTGTCAAGTTTTCTACAACCGGACATTAAAAAAATCCCATCTGCCTCATAACCGCGGGCACGGCTTTTGAAAGATAATATACCCTGCAGGGGTGTCCCAACTTAGCCCATCACAAGCTGTCACGGTCAATGAAGGATATACCTTCTCCTGAGAAGACCCGATCAGTCTCGGGATCCCGGTTCGCAAGACATTTCAACAATGGTAAAACAAGACCAGCAAGACCACCCGACTGTGCCGACAAATCCCGATAGGAGCTGCACATATCTCGTTCTCAGGGCACAACAAATGAGCAGTCTGTACAACTAAAACCAGACTTCGAGTTTCCCCGAGGTGGCGCTGCAAAGGGCTCTAGTTTGGACCAACACTTGGAGGAGCACTGGCCCGAGGGGGGTAAATAAAGATGACCCCCGGGCTCGTGAAAACCCAAGGGAAAAAGGCTTTGGTGGAAAATGGTAAAACCAAGTTTGGGCCTTGCTGGAGGAGTTTTATTCAAAGCGAACTGTCAAGGGGGTCCCATAAATCACCCAACCGCATAAGGAACGCAAAATCAAGGAACATAAACTTGGTATGACGGAAACTAGGGCGGCAAGAGTGGAACAAGACACCAGGCATAAGGCCGAGCCTTCCACCCTTTACCAAGTGTATAAGGTGCATTAATTAAATAGGAGATATTGTGATATCCCAAAATATCCATGTTCCGACCAGGAACAAACTTCATCTTCACCTGCAACTAGCAACGCTATAAGAGGGGCTGAGCAAAAGTGGTGACATAGCCAAACAACGGTTTGCTAGGAAAGGATGGTTAGAGGCTTGACATGGCAATATGGGAGGCATGATAAACAAATGGCAAGTAGAGCTAACATAGCAATAGAGCGAGCAACTAGCAAAGCAAAGATAGAAGTGATATCGAAGGGATGGTCATCTTGCCTGCAAAGCTCTCAGAGTTGTCGAAGGCTTGATCCTCGTTAGCGTTCTCAACAGGTTCCTCGTGCACGTACTCATCTCCTGGCTCTAAGCAAAGCAAGAACACAAGCAATGGAACCACAATCAATCATGGTGCAATGCACAAGCAACATGATGCAATACATGTCATGATATGCGAGATGTGATATGTAATGCGTATGCATGCTCCGGAAGGAAAATGATGAACAAGGCATCAACTTGGCAAACCAAGTATGCCGCTGGAAAGATGAGATGATTTCAGTTGAAATCGATATAAAGATCTCCGGGAACGGATGCACGGTTTGCAAATGGCAAGCAAAACAAGAATGACACAAATCAGCGATTGACAGCACGATCCTACTTAGCATGCAATAAGAAACTATGCTACAGCACCCCCAACATAAAAAAATGCATATGTCAGTGATCTACAGGAGATGCTTGACAAAAGAGGAACACTGAGCTACGGCTAAATCACACCACAACAGGTTCAAACAAGTCTGGCGTAAGTGCAAAAGATATCAGTTATGACATGGCATAAACAGCATCAGGTAGCAATGTTCAGAGCAAGTAAACAACATGCTACATGAACTTATAATATCAAAACAAGACATGGCATGATTCTACTCAAAGCATAGAACAAAAGTCCCTTAGTGACCATGAGCCAAAAAGGATCAGAAGACATGACGGCATCCATGTAAACATAACAAGTTTCGTTAACAGATTCTGCAAACAGAGCATGGCATTGACAGAATTACGAAGGCATCTTCGCGAGCTCGATTCACTCACCACAAGTCATTGCATGACAAGATAAGCATAGCATCAGCAAGAAGAGATGTTTGTGAATCTAACCATGACAAGAACAAGTTCATAGCATGCAAGTATCAACTACAACAACCTTGGCAAAATTGAATAACATGTAAACAATCTGCCAGGAAACATTTTATAGCAAAAGTAGAGCACGCAAATGACATGCTAGACTACTCCATAATTTCAAACAGGGGCATGACTGGATAGAGCATAACCATATGTTCAAAACATCCTTACTGAAGTATCTCAAAATAAGCATGGATCTCTCTGTAGCACCAAGATTACATGGCATCAAAATAACAGCAGAACAGGGACTGAAAACAGCAACATCACGAAGCCTAGTTTGCATGCTTGTGCTAGTCCCCACATTAATCAAAGAAATACATGGCAAGCACCTCTGTACAGATGGCATGGCATAGAACAACACACATGTAGAGCTCATGCCCATAAGGTGCACACAATAAATGTAGCAAAAATGACAAATGCACACATTCTGTTAAGAAACAGGAACTAACATTATATAGCACTCTTGAATCAGAGATTCAGGAATCTAGATGACCTCAAATGAACATGGCCCAATGGAACAAAATGAAGAGCACATCCTCGTGAACATTTTGATATATTATGCACATGAAACGGAGCTATGATGACGGAGTTATGATGCGATGAACATGGCATAAAAATAATGCAGACTTAGAGGAAATTCGAAGTCAACCCTAGGGTTTCTGGATCTGGATCCGGCTCGGGTGCGCGGATCAAAGTTCACCGGAGCGAGCTTGCCGGAGTTGGCGAGGAGGAGGCCGGAGAGGAAGGTCGGGGCTGGCCGGGGCGACCGGATCCGGCCGGGGACGCGGTCGGCCACGAGGAGGCGACGGGGAGGCGCTGGGGCGCGGCGGCCGGGGCACGCGACGGCGATGTCCGGCGGCGGCGGAGGCCGGCGACGGCGCTTGGGGAGGCGGTCGGCGTAGCAGTCCAGTGAGGCAGGGCGGCTGCGGAGGCCGGCGACGGCGTGGGCAGGCGGCGGGACTCGCGGGCGGCGGAGACGGGCTTCGGGGGGGCGACCCGGGCTCGGGCGGGCCGGCGGCGGCGCCACGTGGCGGCACGTGGTTGGCCGGGCGGCGATGGGCAGACGTGTCCGGCGCGGTCCGCACGTGTCCGGCGCGCGGAGGAAGGAGAGACTAGGGTTTTGATCCGGATTTGGACGGGGAGGACATATTTATAGGTAGAGGGAGCTAGGAGACTCCAAATGGGGTGTAGTTTTCGCCCACACGATCGTGATCCGACGGCGGAGAGCATGGAAGTGACTTAGATGGGTTATTGGGCTGTTTTGAAGGGGTGTTGGGCTGCAACCCAAAAGAGGCCTTTGCAGTTATGCGGTTAACCGCTGGAGTATCAAACGACCTACAAATGACACGAAACTTGACAGGTGGTCTACCGGTGGTGTACCAAGGACACTTGGTAAGCCTCGGTCCATTCCAAGAACATTCAACACCCGAACATTAAAAGAGCCAAGAGGTGTGTGCCGGTGCATGTGGGAGTGTCGGGTTGCAAAACGGACAACGGGGAAAATGCTCGGATGCATGAGACGAACACGTATGCAAAAGAGATGCACATGATGACATGATATGAGATGCATGACATGAATAAAATGCGAAACAAAATACAAAACCCAACCACAGAGGGAATATCATAACACATAGCCGAAAATGGCAAGAGTTGGAGTTACAAAGATGGAAAGTTACATCTGGGGTGTTACAAGAGGACCTTGTGCGTTGATGTCATTGATAATCTTGTCGATCTGCACTTCGTTTGTAATGCGAGGATGTGCGGGTTGATGACTTTTCTTAGGCCCAACTGTTTCTTCAGGACCAGTTTCTTCAGCAGCACCAGCGGAATTTTCTTCACGATCCGGAATGACTTCTTCAGCAGATTCTTCGGTAGGGATGATGTCCTCAGTTGCTTTGAACTTGATAGATTCCTTAGGTGACATTTCATCTTGCACAGGAGGTAGGTGCTCTCTTTGCGAGCCATTAGTTTCATCGAACCGCACATCTACAGTTTCAACAATCTTCTGATGATTGATGTTGAAGACTCTGTAGGTGTGCGAGTCCTTTCCATAACCAAGCATAAAACCCTCATGTGCTTTCGGTGCAAATTGAGAGTGATGGTGAGGATCTCTAATCCAACATTTAACACCGAAGACTTTGAAATAACTTACATTGGGTTTCTTCTCAGTGAGGAGTTTATATGAGGTCTTTTTGAAGAATTTGTGAAGATATACCCTATTGATGATGTGGCATGCAGTATCAATTGCTTCAGGCCAGAAACGCTGAGGTGTCTTGTATTCATCAAGCATGGTGCGAGCCATCTCAACAAGAGTTCTGTTCTTGCACTCCACGACGCCATTCTGCTAAGGAGTATAAGGAGCAGATAATTCGTAAGTAATACCAAGCATATCAAGATATTCATCGAGGCCAGCGTTCTTGAACTCGGTTCCACTATCACTCCTGATATGCTTGATCTTCACACCAAAGTTAGTGGAAGCCCTTGAGGAAAATTGTCTGAAGACTTCCTGCACTTCATATTTGTAAGTGACAATATGCACCCATGTGTAACGAGAATAGTCATCAACTATGACAAAGCCATATAATGATGCAGAACTAGAGAACGTGGCATAATGAGTAGGGCCAAAGAGATCCATATGAAGTAATTCAAACGGACAAGAAGTGGTCATGATAGGCTTTGATGAATGTTTGGCTCTGGTGATCTTTCCAGCCTCACAAGCCCCACAAAGATGATCTTTGAGGAATTTGACACCCTCGATGCCAGTGACATGCTTCTTCTTCACGAGTGTATGCGAGTTCCTCATCCCAGCATGACCAAGTCGTCGATGCCATAGCCAGCATTCTAAAGCTTTTGCAAGTAGACATGTGGCAGGCTGTGGTCCTGCAGAGAAATCAACAATATACAAGTCTCCTTTCCTAAAGCCTTCGAAGACTTTGAAGTTGTCAGATTCCATTAGCACAATGCAATGATATTTGCCAAAGACAACAACCATATCAAGATCACAAAGCATTGAGACAGACATGAGGTTGAATCCTAAGGACTCGACAAGCATGACTTTGTCCATGTGTCTATCCTTTGAGATTGCAACCTTACCTATACCCAATACCTTGCTTTTGCCTTTGTTAGCATAGGTGATATGTTTCAGATGAGATGGTGACAAATCAGTGCCCATCAACAAGTTCCTGTCACCAGTCATGTGATTTGTACATCCACTGTCGAGGACCCACTCAGTAGCTTTGGGTTGATCATCCTACAGATGAATTAGTGCAACTTATGAACCCATATACTTCATCGGTGAAGAATATGATATCAATTTCATCAACAGTAAAAGATATAGCAGTATGAGGACGTGAGAAATGAATGATTCATTTCTTCATGATTAGCTTGCGTCCTTTCAAGCATATTCAGGTCTCCAACAATTTCTTCAGACGATCCAGTTCGTCTGGAGACCTGACCCTGCATAAGAGATTAGTTCTTTTTCTTCACCACCCACATCTGGAGAGGTAGCAAAGTGTTCATCATTCTGCGAGCTCCATAAGGAAAAGATGGCACAAAAGCCAGTGCACTTCGTTTCACAGAAGAGTGGTTAGGATAAGCATATGAATAAGCAGAGAAATTCTTTGAGGACTTATGAACATAATGGTTTGAAGAATAATGCACATATTCATAGCCTTTAGACTTTCCCTGCGAAACAGAACTGTTAGCATGATGATGTTCATATGAGGATTTTGATCCATGTGAGGAATTTGATCCATATGAAGAATTTGGTCCATTTGAGGACTTGGATTCGTATGAAGATTTTTGATCCATATGAAGAATTTGATCTAGGGTTCCTATTCTTCACAGGTGGTGTCATGATGACATTCACTTGAAGATTTTCAAGGCACCTTTTAGGAACCCAGATTTTCTTCATAGGGGGACCGTTCCTGTAGTTAGTTCCAACATATCGAGCAAATACTTCACCATTCTAATTCTTAATCAGTTTATAGTTGGAGTCAAATGACTCATCAGAGGAATATGAAGAATCATAGGTAAAGCCAGATAAAATGCATGGATCTACAGGAGGTCCTTTAGCAGCAACCCAGGAGGTTTTGGGATACTGCTTAGGTTTCTAGTAGGTCCCATCAGCATTGAGTTTCCTCTCAAAGGCAATACCCTCTTTCCTAGGGTTCCTGTTCAAGATCTGCTTTTTGAGCACACCACATAGATTCTGATGCCCTTTGAGGCTTTTGTAAATGCCTGTCACATACAATTCCTTCAGCCCTGCATTGTCGTCAGTGATACCTGTGGTATCCTCAGATGAGGAATTTGTGACCACAAAGACAGTTGAAGAATTTGCAGCAATATAACCATTTGAACATTCAGGTGATGAATTAATAGATTCACGCTGAATGCATTTTAGACATGGTGGAATAAATTCTTCCTAAGCAGAACTGATCTGTTGAGCAAGCAATGAATCATTTTCCTTCTGGAGATCTTCATAAATCACTTTTAACTTCTCAAGATCTTGCTTTCTCTGAAGAAATTCATAAGAAAGCTTCTCATGATCAGTTAAGAGAGTGTTATGATGATTTTGAAGGTTGTCAAACTTAGTTTGAAGTCTCTGAAGATTATCTGCCAGAGTCTTAGCTCGATTCAATTCCTCACCCAATAGGTCATCGCGTCTGTCTAGTTGATTTTGAATCTTTTCTAAAGCCTTTTGTTGTTTAACAGCAATTTTAGCAAGTTTTGAGTAGCTAGGCTTGAGATAGTCATCAGATTCATCCTCACTAGAGTCAGAGGGGGAATGTTTGAGTATCTTGGCACCTTTTGCCTTGAAGTAGTAGGTGGGAGCATAGTCATCGAGGCTTTTGTCAGCGGAGTTGGGGAGGTCATTTTCTTAAGTGTTGAAGATGGACTTGCTAACGTAAGCAGTAGCGAGAGCTAGGCTAGCCACACCCGAGTCTGATTCCTCAGATTCCTCCTCTTCCACATTATCCTCAGATTCCGCTTCAGAGTCCATTTCCTTGCCAATGAATGCCCGGGCCTTCTTGGAACTGCACTTCTTGTGAGATGAAGACTTTGAGGATTTTGATGATGAAGACTTTGAAGATTTCTTCTTCTTCTTTGAGTCATCAGAATCGTCATCTTTGTACTTCTTCTTTGATTCCTTTTCCCACAGAGGACAATCAGACATATAGTGACCAGGTTTCTCGCATTTGTGGCAAGTTCTCTTTTTGTAGTCACGAGACAAGGAAACATCATTTCTTGAAGACTTTCCAAAACGACTGCGGCGAGAGAACTTCTGGAATTTCCTCACGAGCATTGCTAGCTCCTCACTCAATTCTTCAGAATCACCAAGGCTGCTACCAGAATCTTCAGCTTTAGACTCAGATACTGCATTTGCCTTCAGTGCATGTGATCTTCCATAGCTCGGTCCATAGAGATCTCTCTTCTCAGCAAGCTGGAACTCATGAGTATTTAGCCTCTCGAGGATATCAGCGGGATCAAGTGACTTATAATCAGCTCGCTCTTGAATCATCAGTTCAAGGGTGTCGAATGAAGAATCAAGTGATCTCAGCAATTTCTTCACCACCTCATGGTCGGTGATGTCAGTGGCACCAAGTGCTTGAAGCTCATTTGAGATGTCAGTGAGGCAATCGAAGGTTTGCTGAACATTTTCATTGTCGAGTCGTTTGAAGCGGTTGAAGAGATTACGAAGAACATCAACTCGGGGGTCACGTTGAGTTGAGACTCCTTCGTTGACCTTTGACAACCTGTCCCAAATCAGCTTGGCAGTTTCCAGAGCACTCACTCTGCCGTACTGTCCTTTGCTCAGATGGCCACATATGATATTCTTCGCTTGAGAATCGAGTTGCTTGAATCTCTTCACATCAGCGGCATTCACAGACGGAGTGACTAAGGGAATGCCATTTTCCACAATGTACCAGAGATCGTTATCAATTGCCTCAAGATGCATACGCATCTTGTTCTTCCAGTAGGGGTAGTCCGTCCCATCAAAGGTAGGACACCCAGCCGAGACCTTGATCATACCTGCAGTCGACATAACTAAAACTCCAGGTGGTTAAACCAAAATCACATAGAACAAGGGAGTACCTCGCTCTGATACCAATTGAAAATGCGTTACATCGACTAGAGGGGGGTGAAAAGGTGATATTTTATGTATTCTTCACTGAGGACTTTAAGGGTGAGGAAATTCCTAAGCGAAGAACTACTTGCAGTGGAATAAGTACTCATGTATAAGGATAACAGAGCAACAACATAGTCATCATGATGAAATGAAAGACAAACATAGAGTACAGAAAGCGTAAACACAGTATAAGCAGGATGAAGACTAAACAGACTAAAGAAATAGGATTGAGGAATTAGAGAAAGTCTTCAGTCAAAGTCTTCAAACAGTAATGATCAGGTACATCAACACATAACTGAGGAAATGAAAGGGTTGAGGAAATTGAACCAGTAGGCTTGGTGAAGACAATGATTTGGTAGACCAGTTCTAAAAGAGCTGGCTATCGGCTAGAGGGAGGGTGAATAGGCGATTTTTATGAAAGTCTTCAAAACATGGGAGTTTCAAAGACAAACGATTGAAATGACTCTATTCGTATGCAGCAGAAGGTAGACTACACTAGGCAAGCCATAGTCAAGTATTCAATGAAGTGAAAGCACGAAGACTATTAGCAGTTAGGTAGTAAGGATCAGGATGGAAGATAGTATGAAGCCAATCAGAACAAGCAGTTACTCAGTGAAGTCAAACAGATAATGCAAGCAAGCAATGACTTCACGAAGACAAACCGTAAGTACAGAGAAGTGAGAGATAGAACCAGTAGCTTGGAGAGGACAGTGATTTTTTCGACCAGTTCCAGTTGCTGTGACAACTGTACGTATGGTTAGGGAGGCTGAGATTTAAATCAGAAGACTGTGTCTTCACCTTATTCCCCTTGAGGTAAGGACACTTAGTCCCCGCCCAATCACTCTGGTAAGTCTTCAAGGTAGACTTCCAAACATTCACAGACTTCGTTCACCGGCAATCCATAATGACTCTTGGATGCTCAGAACGCGATGCCTAACCGGATGGAGGATTCACAGTCATCAAGTGTAACAAGTCTTCAGATCACGCGGACAGAAAGACTTCAGTGATGCCAAACACTCTTTGGGCTCTGGGTGGTTTGGGATTTGTCCTCGCAAGGATTCTCTCCCAAATGCTTCGGAGGTGGGTTGCTCTCAAATGACAAAAGCCGTGCACTAACTCTGAGCAGCCACCAATTTATGGTGTAGGGGGTGGGCTATTTATAGCCACTGGGCAACCCGACCTGATATGTCCGAAATGACCCTGGGTCATTAAGGAACTGACACATGTCCCAACAGTTAGATTTCAAACACACACGATAGCTTGACTTGGGCTACAAGTAAAGCTGACTCATCCGACTCTGGATAAGATTTGCACTCATTGTCTTCGCTCGAAGACATAGGATCTGGTTGAGCATCACTTTAGTCACTCTGACTTTGTTCACTTGGACCCCACTAATAGTGTGGTGGTTCCTATGACCTAACAAAGAAGAAAAAGAAACAACAAAACAACTAAGTCTTCGCGCTCCAAAGTCTTCATGTGATGTCTTCTCATGTCATAGTCTTCACCGTGAATAGCTTCACGGACCACCATTGTCTTCAATGTCTTTACACATTTTTGGAGGTCAACTTCGGTAGGTAAACCGAATCAATGAGGGACTACTACCTGTGTTATCCTCCAATTCTCACAAACACACTAGTCTCTCAACCAGGTTTGTCGTCAATACTCCAAAACCAACTAGGGGTGGCACTAGATGCACTTACAATCTCCCCCTTTTTGGTGATTGATGACAAACTGGTTGAAGTTTTCAATGGGGATAAAAGTATGTGAAATTGTAAAGGATTAAGATATTGTCTTCATAGGTGGCAAACAGGCTCCCCCTGAAGATGTGCATATAAATATTTTGCTTTGGAATGCAAATGCACATGGCAGGTTGTACTTGTGGAGATCATCTTCACCTTATGAAGACAATACATCATGCATGAAAAGATATAACTAGAATAATGACATGCATAATGAAAAATGGACGTCTGCAAGATGACTTCATGCGGGATTTATCATCACACATGCGGAATTTATCGTCACATCACAAAATAGCAGAAAAAGTAGCAGACGACCATCAAGTTTAAGTGTTACAACTCAAAGAACCAAATGTTTCAAACGCGGGGGTTGTATGTACTTGGCAAAAGTATAGCAACCACCCATATGGACCCGCTTGAAGACTATCAACTCATATGCTTCTCCCCCTTTTGTTAGTAAGGACAAAAAAGGTTTGAAGACATAGAGCCTCTACTTGTTCCCATGAGGAGTAGGTGAGGCAGCAGGGTCGTCATTGAGGTTTGGTGGTGCTGATGAACTTGGTGCAGTCTCGATACGCGGCGAAGTTGGAGGTGTTGAAGTAGCATCATTGTCATCATCAATAGCTCTGGCATTATTTGTTGCCGCAGAGGAGGAGTATTCATAATCTTCTAGTGATGGAGTCTGATGCAAGACAACATTCCTAGGAGGAGTGGTATCAAACTTGAATCTCTCCGTGAATCCATCGTCTTGAAGATCAGCTTCAGCACTGAGAAAAGTCAGACTCTTCCATGACCTCCAATAGGTTTCATGAGTGACAAGCGCATTCTTGGTGGCAAGATTTCGAATGCGATTAATATCCACAAAGAGGCTTTGCATCTGACGCTTTAGCCAGTAATGATGGTTATCGTGTTTCTGATGCAAGGCCACGAGAAGCTCTCGGGCATTTAGCACACGAGATCGCTTTTGTAAGTGCATCTAGTGCCACCCCTAGTTGGTTTTGGAGTATTGACGACAAAGATGGTTGAGGGACTAATGCATTTGTGAGAATTGCAGGATAACGCAGGAAGTGTCCCTCATTGATTCGGTTTACCTACCGGAGATGACCCCTAAAAATGTATGAAGACATTGAAGACAATGGTGGTGTGTGAAGATATTCACACTAAAGACTATGACATGAGAAGACATTGAGTGAAGACTATGGAGCGTGAAGACTGAGTTGTTTCGTTGTTTCCTTTTCTTCTTTGTTGAGTCATAGGAACCACCGTACTGTTAAGTGGGGTCCAAGTGAACAAAGTCAGAGTGACTGAAGTGATGCTCAACCCAAATCCTATGTCTTCGAGCGAAGACAATGAGAGCAAATCTTATCCAGAGTTGGATGAGTCAGCTTTGCTTGTAGCCCAAGTAAAGTTGCCATGTTTATTTGAAATCTGACCGTTGGAACACGTGTCAGTTCCTTAGTGACCCAGAGTCATTTCGGACATATCAGGTTGGGTTGCCTTGTGGCTATAAATAGCCCACCCCCTACACCATAAATTGGTGGCTGCTCAGAGTTAGTTTACGGCTTTTGTCGTTTGAGAGCAACCCACCTCGAAGCCTTTGAGAGAGAAATCCTTGCGTGGACAAAGCCCAAACACCCAGAGCCAAAGAGTGTTAGGCATCACTGAAGTCTTTCTGTCTGTGTGACTTGAAGACTTATTACACTTGAGGACTGTGTATCCTCCAGCTGGTTAGGCGTCGCGTTCTGAGCATCCAAGAGTCATTGTGGATTGCCGGTGAATGAAGTCTGTGAAGGTTCGGAAGTCTACTTTGAAGACTTAACAGAGTGATTGGGCGAGGACTATGTGTCCTTAGCTCAAGGGGAATAAGGTGAAGACGCGGTCTTCTGAGTTGAATCTCAGCCTCCCTAACCAGACATACAGTTGTCACAGCAACTGGAACTGGTCCAACAAATCATGTGTCTTCAACAAGTGACTGGTTCTATCTCTTCCCTCCTTTACTTTGAGTTTGTCTTCGTGAAGTCATTGCTTATTTGTCTTATCTGTTTGACTTCATTGCTTGACTACTATCGTTGATTGGCTTCGTACTATCTTCCATCCTGATCCTTACTACCTAGCTGCTATTAGTCTTTGTACGTTCACATTATTGCATACTTGACTATGGCTTGCTTGTTGTAGTTTATCTTCCGCTGCATATCAATTAGGTCATTTCTATTGTTTGTCTTTGAAACTTCCACGTTTTGAAGACTTTGATAAAAATCGCCTATTCACCCCCCCTCTAGTCGATAACTAGCACTTTCAATTGGTATCAGAGCAAGGTACTCCCTTGTTCTGTGTGATTCGGTTTAACCACCTGGAGTTTAGCTATGTCGACTGCAGGGATAATCAAAGTCTCTGCTTCTTGCCCCGTGTTCGATGGAACTGAATATCCCTACTGGAAGAATAAGATGTGCATGCATCTTGAGCCATTGATTTCGACCTCTGGTATGTCGTCAAGAACGACATTCCAAAAACTGGTGAAGGTGTCACCCCTGGTGATGTCAAGAAGTTCATTCAACTGGACTCGACTACAAAGAACATCATCTGTGGTCATCTGACCAAAGGATAGTATGGTCGTGTGAGTGCTCTGGAAACGTCAAAGCTAGTCTGGGAATGGCTGTCCAAGGTCAACAAAGGCGTCTCAACTCAGAGAGATCAAAGGATCAGTGTTCTTCGCAACCTCTTCAACCGCTTCAAGAGAAACGGCAATGAAAATGTCCAGCTCACGTTTGATCGCCTCACCGACATCACAAATGAGCTTCAAGCTCTCGGCGCCACTGAGATCACTAAGCATGAAATCGTCAAGACGCTGCTGAGATCTCTTGACAACTCCTTTGGCACCCTTGCCCTCATGATACAAGAACGTCCTGACTTCAAGACTCTCGATCCGTCTGATATACTTGAGATGCTCAAGACACATGAGTTCCAGCTTTCTGAGAAAAGAGATATCTATGGCCCCAACTATGGCCGAACTCGTGCTTTGAAGGCAAAAGTCGTTTCCTCATCTGAAGAAGAAGAATCTGACTGCGGTTCTGATGATCCTGAAGACATTGGAAGGGAACTTGCTATGCTTGTGAAGAAGTTCCAGAAATTCACCAAGAAGAAGGGCTTCAGAAAGTCTTCACGATCCAGTTCAAGAAATGATGAAGCTTCCACTCAAGACAACAAGAAGAGAACATGTCACAAGTGTAAGAAGCCTGGGCACTACATCTCTGAGAAGAAGAAGAAGAAGAGCAAGGAATATGACTCTGATGACAAGAAGAAGAATAAATCTTCAAAGTCTTCTTCCAAGTCCTCATCAAAGTCTTCATCTCATAAGAAGAGCTCATCTGGCAAGGCTCGTGCTTTTGTTGGCAAGGAAATGGATTCAGAGGAGGAGTCTGCTTCTGAGGAGGCGGAGGTGGAATCTGAAGCTGAGTCCGACTCTGGCGTTGCAAGTCTGGCTCTAGCCACAGCCTACGTTGCCAAGTCCATCTTCAACACTGAAGACAATGACTCCCACACCAACGCTGATGATGACAAGGACGATCCTGCTCCCACCTACTACTTCATGGCACGCGGTGCCAAGGGTATGACACCTCGTGCTTCAGAATGGATTATGGACAGCAGATGCACTAATCATATGACTGGTGATCGAAGTCTTCTCATGGACTCAACCTTACGTCCATCCGACAAGAGTCAAATCACATTTGCTGACACTGGTAAAGGCAAGGTATTGGGTCTAGGTAGAGTTGCAATCTCAAAGGATCAAGACATGGATAAAGTGATGCTTGTTGAATCCCTTGGATTCAACTTAATGTCTGTCTCAATGCTTTGTGACTTAAACATGATTGTGATATTCGGAAAATATCGTTGCCTTGTACTAATGGAATCTGACAAATCTCTAGTCTTTGAAGGGTATAGGAAAGGTGATCTATACATGGTAGATTTCTCAGCAGGTCCACAACTTGCCGTATGTCTTCTTGCAAAAGCTTCAGAATGCTGGCTCTGGCATCGAAGGCTGGGGCATGCTGGCATGAGGAACTTACACACTCTCGTCAAGAAGAAGCATGTCATAGGCATCGAAGGTGTCAAGTTCAAGAAAGATCATTTGTGTGGTGCCTGCGAAGCTGGAAAGATGACGAGGGCCAAGCACCCCTCGAAGACAATCATGACGACATCTCAACCCTTTGAGCTGTTGCACATGGACTTATTTGGCCCTACTCACTACTCTACCCTCACAACAACAGCGTGTCTCTATGGCTTCGTCATTGTTGATGACTACTCAAGATATACATGGGCGCACATAATTCTCTACAAGACTGAAGTACAAGACGTCTTCAGACGATTCGCCAATCGAGCAATGAGCAACTATGGCGTCAAGATCAAGCATATCAGAAGTGATAACGGCACTGAATTCAAGAACACCGGGCTTGATCTCTATCTGGATACAATGGGAATCACTCATGAGTTTTCTGCTCCATACACACCTCAGCAAAATGGCATTGTTGAGCGCAAGAATAGAACCCTCATTGAGATGGCTCAAACAATGCTCGACGAGTACAAGACACCAAGAAAGTTCTGGCCTGAAGCTATTGATACAGCATGTCACATCATCAACTGTGTTTACATCCACAAGCTTCTGGGCAAAAGATCCTATGAGCTCCTTACTGGCAAGAAGCCAAATGTCAGCTACTTCAGAGTCTTTGGTGCTAGGTGCTGGATCAAGGATCCCCATCACAAGTCAAAATTTGAACCCAAAGCTCACGAAGGCTTCATGCTCGGTTATGGAAAGGATTCGCACTCTTACAGAGTCTTCAACCTCTTCCACTACAAAATCATTGAAACTGTGGACGTGCGATTTGATGAAACCAATGGTTCACAACGAGAGCTCCTGCCAAGCACATTAGATGAAGCTCCTTCCAGCGAATCTATCAAGCTGATGGGAACTGGTGAAATCATGCCCTCTGAAGCACTGCCTGAAGAGGAACTTATCATTTCTGCACCAAACCAACCTGAAGACAATGCTCAGACCGAATACAATCCTCCCAATGATGACAATGATCAGCATGAGCAAGGGCTTCATCCAGTTCATCCTCGTGTTGCAAATGAAGTACAAATTGAGAACATAATTGATAGCATCAATGCACCTGGTCCGCTTACTTGCTCAAGAGCAACACAGTTAGCAAATTTCTGTGGGAACTTTTCATTTGTATCAATATCTGAACCCAAGAAAGTTGCTGAAGCCTTTATGGAACCTGAATGGATTCAAGCCATGCAAGAAGAACTTCAACAGTTCAAGCTGAATAATGTTTGGGAACTTGTCAAGCGCCCTGACCCTCGCAAACATAACATTATTGGAACTGAATGGATATATCGGAACAAACAAGATGAGCATGGTCAAGTCGTCAGAAACAAAGCACGTCTTGTGGCTCAAGGATATACTCAAGTTGAAGGAATCGACTTCGATGAAACATTTTCTCCGGTGGCTAGGCTTGAAGCTATTCGCATACTGCTAGCCTATGCTAATAACCACAACATCTTGCTATATCAAATAGATGTGAAGAGTGCTTTCCTCAATGGAAAGATTGAAGAAGAAGTGTATGTTGCTCAACCACCTGGTTTTGAAGATCCAAACATCCTGATATGGTGTACAAACTAAACAAAGCACTGTATGGCCTCAAACAAGCTCCTCACGCTTGGTATGATACAATCAAAGACTTCCTAAAGAGCAAAGGCTTCAAACCAGGATCCTTAGATCCCACACTCTTCACGAAGACATATGATGGTGAACTATTTGTATGCCAAATATATGTGGATGACATAATCTTTGGTTGCACCAACCAGAAGTATAGTGATGAGTTTGGATCCATGATGCAAGAGCAATATCAGATGTCCATGATGGGTGAGCTGAAGTTCTTCCTTGGTCTTCAAATTCGTCAGCAAAGAAATGGCATCTTCATATCTCAAGAAAAATATCTCAATGACTGTTTGAAGAAGTTCGGCATGCAAGATTGCAAAGGTTACACGACGCCAATGCCAGCCAAACATCATCTTGGTCCCGACGACAATGGTAAAGAGTTTGATCAAAAGGTATACCGCTCCATGATTGGTTCTTTACTTTACCTATGTGCATCTAGGCTAGATATTATGCTTAGTGTTTGCATGTGTGCTCGATTCCAAGCGGCACCAAAGGAATCACATCACTTAGCTGTGAAGCGAATTCTTAGATATTTGGCTTACACCCCAACACTCGGATTATGGTATCCAAAGGGCTCAAAATTTGATCTGGTTGGATTCTCGGATGCTGATTATGCTGGTGACAAGGTGGATCGCAAGTCTACATCTGGAACATGTCACTTTCTGGGCCGATCACTTGTCTGTTGGTCTTCAAAGAAGCAAAACTGTGTATCACTCTCAACTGCTGAATCTGAATACATTGCTGCTGGATCTTGTTGTGCTCAGCTTCTATGGATGAAGCAAACTCTCAGGGACTATGGCGTAAATCTAAAACAAGTACCTCTCTTCTGCGACAACGAAAGCGCCATCAAGATTGCCAACAATCCAGTTCAGCACTCGAAGACAAAGCACATTGAAATTCGTCATCACTTCCTCAGAGATCATGTCATGAAGAAAGATATTGACATCATTCACGTCAACACTGAAGAGCAACTGGCAGATATCTTCACAAAGCCCCTGGACGAGAAAAGGTTTTGCAAGCTACGGTGTGAGCTAAATATATTGGAATCCACAAATGTCCTGTGATCAAGCACACATCCTAACACTTATGCATGTTGATAACTTAGATGCGCAGCACATGAAGTAAAGTATATCTTCAATCAATGAAGACTTACATTCTGAGTGTGAATACATTAACGTGGAATTTGACTTTGGAGCGCCACGATAATTGTGCACCGTGTCTGGGTCTAATACTTCCTATACGGTGGGTAACGCCACCACCAAATTTCTTGGTTTGAAGTGTTTCACTCATGGCGTTATTGTTGAATATCGTCGCATTTGATTTGACTTCAAAATTTCAACTAATCTTCATGATTCACTTCACTATGTTGATTTGATTGCTTTTTCAT
>NC_041385.1:463342024-463549622 GCF_002162155.2 Triticum dicoccoides | reverse complement strand
ATACTAGTATTCTGTCCTCTACAGCATTCACTTATAGCTATGTTGAATCTTTTGAACTAAGTGAATTTGATCGGACCCTAATCTCTCTATGCTTACTATCTCAAACTCTATCTGTCCAAATCATATGCATTCTATTGAAACTGTCGAATGTCTTCTCTGCATCCTTGTCAGCAGAAGACACAGAGACAAACATTAAGTCTATTAAATGATTCATCCTTATTGACTGAAATCCGGAGAAGCCGGAACAACCATCCGACAAACTTGGCGGGCGTGGGAACGTGGGACAACTCTGAGTATGTTGCATGCTTGCCACGTGCCCCTCAGATGTGAACAGGCATGGGCACCTACATAATTGCGCTGTGCCGCACACCTTCTTATAAATATGTGCCCCCCTGTGGTCAAGAAAACCTTCTTCCACCTCTCCACCTCATCAAAACCCTAGCGCCACCGCTAGCTCTCGACGACGCCGGCGACAATGCGCTTAGCTGCCGCGACTTCTCCGACGCCGTCCTCACGCCGGCCGCGGGCATCGTCCTCTCCGCCGCCGCCGTAGGTGTCCTCCGTCGCCAAGTTAGGGCACGGTGGATTGAACTGCTCGGTCTCCTTTCATTCCATCTAGCAGTTCATCGTGTGGTAAATATAACTCTATTTTTACCATCTTTTTGATCCTCAATGATTCAACCAATTTACCAAAATTGGTTTCTGTCTATACAAAATCAGATCTACTCTGTCTGCATCTCATAATGCCTAGTATATTCACTTAAGCTTCATATCTAGTTAGATTCCTCACTTGTACTTATTCATGGATTCATACAAATCTGGAACCGACTCTCAACATATAAGTGAATGTCTTTGCAACATGAGGTCAATGTCTTCAAACTAATTTATCTTCAAAAACTTCTGAGAATGCATATGACCTCTTCCCCTTCCCTCGCATCTCTAATGCTGTCACAGGTACATGTCCGTGGGAGAATCCCTTGGTTCTCATAGTCTGCATTCGTTTGCAGAATTCTTACAACAACACATTAACTCTCCTGAAGCTAGTTCCTGTCTGACTAGCAAGCGAAAGCCATTGAAGCCTTTGAACATATTGAAACCATTCAGTTTGAAGTTCATGGCTGCAGAGAAATCAGTAAGGAAGGGTGGAAGATAGCGTCGAGGAAGAACATCAAGAGATTTGCCTGATGACCTCACAGAAATCTACAAAATAGATCCTGAAGAGGATTATAATCAGCGCAAGACACGAATCCAATGGATTCGATGCTATTGGGCTGAACAATGGTTCAAGTACAAATTCGTGACCCAGGAGTACGCTGAGAAGAATGCTATCAAGAGTCCTTGGGGTGATATTCTCTATCGAGGCCTTCCCCCCAAGAACAAAGCTGAAGCTATTGCACAGGGTTTCTATCCTTGTATGGTCCAAGGACCTCAGCCTGCAAATGCCGACCCAACATCATTGCTCTGGTGTCGTGACGATAATCTCTTCAAGCGCAACTTACAGTATGCCAAGGCATCGGCAAAGGAGAAAAGAAGTCATGGGGATTAGACTTCAATCCTGGTCCCTCTGCTCCCCGTGCTGATGGCACACGTGAAGCGGAAGAAAATAGAATCGTCCCCTTTTCAAACCTTGATGGCCTCATCTCTTACATCTTGGTACAAGGTGCCAAAGTAGATCATTATGATAATGATGCTGATTCTGATGAAGCCCCAGCTCCTCCTCCAAGGCTGCAGAAGCCAAAGAAAATTAAGGCTTCAACATCAGCTGCACCTCCAAAAGCTTCTCGTGTGAAGCCACTGGCCACTGGACCTCCTGAAGACAATGTGTAGTCTGAAGATCTTTCACGCATCTCCAAGAAGACGGAGAAGAAAAAGAAAATCATCAAGAGTACTGATCAGACATTGACTCCTGCTGCTATTCTGCGTGAAGAGCACATTGATCTGTCCAGTGATGACGATCTTGCAGATGATGCTCTTGAGCAACTGATCAAGAGCAAGGAAGAAGCAGAGATCTTCAATAATTTGCCTCTCTTTGATGTGACAATCATCCATAACTTCATAGATGAGTGGTTTGACACACCAAATCTCAGCTTTGATGACTTGCAACTTCCCATTGGCCTAAGCGTCTCCTTCAATGGCGCTATTGCTTCTGAGCTAGCTATTGCTCAGCGCATCGTCGAACTGAAGCACAAGATTGATTATGAAAAGGCTCAGTTCAAGAAGCATGTGGCCACGCTCAACGTGCAAGATGTTAAAAATTTCAAGATCATGCTGCACGAGCTCAAAGAAGCCTTTCACAAGAAGCGTGAAGAAGCTCGAGGCTCTAGAGAGCGCATGAAGAATCTGGCTGACAAGTGTGTGCTTGCCTACAATGGGGCTGAGAAGCGCAAGGCTCTTGGTCGTCCTGGCATCGACCCCAGGATGGTTGCAAAGAAGAAGAAGCTACCAACTGTCCAACCTGCACCTTCAAGGCAAGATGAACCTCGCCTTATCTTCCCAAGCAGCATGACTGGCTCGAAGCCAAAAGTCACGTCAACCGCTTAAGAACAGAAGAAGCCGAGGGCTGCAGAGGTTGAAGCCAGAAAACGGAAAACCTCAGAAGCCTCTGATGCTGCTCCCTCCAAGAAGAAGCGCAAGACCAAGAAAAATCGGGCTGCTCCCACAGAGCCCCTTGTTGTTGAACCCATCTCAGTGGTTCGTCCTGCATATGCAACCCAAGAACTACGAATGACTATTCATGAGCCTGCTTCCACAGAGGCTCCTGAAGCTGAAGAGATTACAGCAGTTGATCCCATCACTGCTGAAGACATTGGTCACCATGACAATGTTGAAGATGATGAAGTTCTTCCTCAAATTGAATATAATGTGGTATCATCGCCTGTTCTTACGAACATCGAAATCATCAGCATTGGTCGTCCTCTGACGACAATTGCTCAGGATGCTTCATGGGCTGATCGCCCGCAACAACAAGACTCCCCCAGTACTCCCCAACAACAACAAGTCACACCAGCCGTGCAAGTTAAAGAGGATGAGGACCTACCTACTCCATCTCCAAAGGCGTCGCCTGTATTACAAAGGCTTCGCAAAGGACCAAGGCCTCAAGTCCCTCTTCCGAGCGTTCCAGAAGGAGAAGTGCACCATCAACCTGTTGCACGTCAAGTGTTTTCAGAAGCCACTCCAACTATGAATGTCTCCGTGTCTGAAGCCCTAGCTGCTGAAGACAATCCGGCTGCATTAGCCGATGACGAACTTCAAGAAGAACGTGTCCCTACTCCCCCCATTCCTGAAGAAGTTGTTCATGATGTGAACGTGTCTGTGCCTGACCCTCCAGCTCATCAAGTGGAGGTTGAAAACCTTGAGGCTACCACCACCAACACCAATGAAGCCAATGACATAGTCATGGCTGAAGCTAATGTGGAGCCTGTCCCAAGCACCATACCAGAAGTCAATGCTGAAAATGCTCCTGAAGCTTCTGTTGTGCAGCCCGAAGCCACCGTTGTTGCCACTGCTCCTGTTCCGCCACCAAGGCCCTATACAATTGAGCAAGCATACAACCATGGCGAGCTAATCACAGTAAGATGGCCCGTTCTGGTCCCTCCGCCTATTGTCTCTGGTCCTCAGTTTGACTATCACATTGAGCATAGGCCTCAGGTCCAGAAGCCAAAGCCAAGACTGCCAAGGTTTCCAGGTACTGCCACATCTGTCGGGTCCTTCAATGCAAATGGCTTCAAAAGCCACAACACATTCTTTGACATCTCAAGGAACCCCTACACAAGGCCAAGAATATCATCAGATTGTTTCTGGAGTCATCAGCAACGAAGCTATTACTCCTGTGTTCTGTATGATCAAGGGCACATTTTCCCTCATATGCGCCTCGACACTGAAGCCATTGCTGGACTGCCATGCTTAGAAGAAGCACTTGACTGCTTTCGTGATGCTGGTCTGCTCAGCTTTGTGACAAACAAAGAACATTTGAATAAAGAGCTATTGCTTCAATTCTATGCTACGCTCCACATTCGCGGTTATAACAGAGATACGAAGACATGGGTTCTCGAGTGGATGACAGGAAATGTTCATCATGAAGCCAAAGCTGTTAACATCATTGAGCTTACAGGCCTATCCACTCCCGGAGAGCTATATGAACCTGGTTGTCAAAACCACCGCAATGCACTTGAGAGCATCTTCCATAAGCCTGAACCCAACATGAGCCAGATGTTGAGCATGATGAAGTCATTGCCTCATGACGCCGAATACCCAAAGGAGTTCTTTGTTGATGACCTTGAGTATCTGCCGTGCACCATATATCACATCATCAGGCGGACTCTATGGCCTATCAAAGGACACTCATCAGCTGCAAAACTTGAAGGAGCCATGAAGACATTGGTCTTTTACATCCTCAATGGCATCAGCTTCAATGCGCAAGATTTCTTCATCAAGCAACTGGTTGCATCTGGATCTGACCTTTTCGGACTGAAATTCTATGCTCCATGGGTCATGCGCCTCATTAAGCAACATTCTGCTGTCAACTATCAACCCTCTGCTCGCAATCATGTGATCTTTCTACCAGAGGTTGATATGTCAGTTGCAGCCATATACCCTGAACCTGCCAAGAAGCCTCTTTGTCTTCAAAATGCTGAACATCAAAGCTTCACTCAGCCTATGGAAGGAGTCCAGGCTGTCACGCATGTCTATCCGATGGCTAGAAACATTCGTCTACCTCATCATGCGCCAACTGAAGCTACTGCGAGCACAATTGCTCAAAGGCCTCGGAAGCGCTCTCGGGGTCCTAAATGACCGAGAACTTCTTATGGCCCTGCATCAGAAACAAGATAAGCATCATTTTTGGCTCAAGCGTCAGATGCAAAGCCTCTTGGTGGATGTAAATCGCATTCGAAACCTTGCCACCAAGAATGCATTTGTCACTCACGAAACTTGTCGGCGATCATGGAAGAGTTTGACCCTGCTTAGTGCTGAAGCAGATCTTCAAGACTATGGCTTCACTGAAAGATTCAAGTTTTACTCCACTCCTCCACGGAATGCTGTCCTACGAAGAACTCCATCTCTTGAAGACTCTAACTATTCTTCCTCCGTGGCAACTGTAAATGCCAATGTGATCGATGATGAAGACGATGCAACTTCACCGCCCCCTACTTCTGCACGCATCGACACTACACCAAGTTCGTCTGCACCGCCAAACAACAACGACAACCCTACTGCTTCAACTACTCCTCATGAGGACGAGTAGATGCTCTATGTCTTCAAACCTTTTTGGTCATTACTGACAAAAGGGGGAGAAGCATATGAGTTGATAGTCTTCAAGCGGGTTCATAAGGGCGGTTGTTTTGTCTAGTGCTTACAACTCTTGCTTTTGATATACTTCATTCTTTGAGTTGTAACACTTAAACTTGATGGTCGTCTACTACTTATTTGCGTTTCCACGTGCGATGATAACTTCCGCACTTAGATCATTCTGCAGACGTCCATTTTTTTCATTATGCATGTCATTCTCTTAGTTATATCACTTCGTGCATGATGAATTATCTTCATAAGTTGAAGTGGATCTCCACAAGTACAACCTACCATGTGCATTTGCATTCCAAAAGCAAATTATTTATATGCACATCTTCAGGGGGAGCCCTTGCCACTTATGAAGACAATACGCTATCCTTTACAATTTCACATACTTCTTTCCGTTGAAAACTTCAACCAGTTTGTCATCAATCACCTAAAAGGGGGAGACTGTAAGTGCATCTAGTGCCACCCCTAGTTGGTTTTTGAGTATTGACGACAAAGATGGTTGAGGGACTAATGCGTTTGTGAGAATTGCAGGATAACACAGGAAGTGTCCCTCATTGATTCGGTTTACCTACCGGAGATGACCCCTAAAAATGTATGAAGACATTGAAGACAATGGTGGTGTGTGAAGATATTCACTCTAAAGACTATGACATGACAAGACATTGAGTGAAGACTATGGAGCGCGAAGACTGAGTTGTTTTGTTGTTTCCTTTTCTTATTTGTTTAGTCATAGGAACCACCGTACTGTTAAGTGGGGTCCAAGTGAACAAAGTCAGAGTGACTGAAGTGATGCTCAACCCAAATCCTATGTCTTCGAGCGAAGACAATGAGAGCAAATCTTATCCAGAGCTGGATGAGTCAGCTTTGCTTGTAGCCCAAGTAAAGTTGCCGTGTGTGTTTGAAATCTGACCGTTGGAACACGTGTCAGTTTCTTAGTGACCCAGGGTCATTTCGGACATATCAGGTCGGGTTGCCTTGTGGCTATAAATAGCCCACCCCCTACACCATAAATTGGTGGCTGCTCAGAGTTAGTTTACGGCTTTTGTCGTTTGAGAGCAACCCACCTTGAAGCCTTTGAGAGAGAAATCCTTGCGAGGACAAAGCCCAAACACCCAGAGCCAAAGAGTGTTAGGCATCACTGAAGTCTTTCTGTCTGTGTGACTTGAAGACTTATTACACTTGAGGACTGTGTATCCTCAGCCAGTTAGGCGTCGCGTTCTGAGCATCCAAGAGTCATTGTGGATTGCCGATGAACGAAGTCTGTGAAGGTTCGGAAGTCTACCTTGAAGACCTACCAGAGTGATTGGGCGAGGACTGTGTGTCCTTAGCTCAAGGGGAATAAGGTGAAGACGCGGTCTTCTGAGTTAAATCTCAGCCTCCCTAACCAGACGTACAGTTGTCACAACAACTGGAACTGGTCCAACAAATCCTGTGTCCTCAACAAGTGACTGGTTCTATCTCTTCCCTCCTTTACTTTGAGTTTGTCTTCGTGAAGTCATTGCTTATTTGTCTTATATGTTTGACTTCATTGCTTGACTACTATCGTTGATTGGCTTCGTACTATCTTCCATCCTGATCCTTACTACCTAGCTGCTATTAGTCTTTGTATGTTCACATTATTGTATACTTGACTATGGCTTGCTTGTTGTAGTTTATCTTCCTCTGCATATCAATTAGGTCATTTCTATTGTTTGTCTTCGAAACTTCCACGTTTTGAAGTCTTTGATAAAAATTGCCTATTCACCCCCCCTCTAGTCGATAACTAGCACTTTCAACTTTCAAGGCCTTGGAGCAATAGTGCTTTCAGTGGCTTTAGTACGGGCATGACGAGGTGCACGAGTATTTCCAGCCAGAGGATAAACACGAGTGGCAGCATGAACTCCTTCAACATGTTGAGAGAAACTCTGACGATCGACATTGTGAAGGTAAATTGCCTCCTTGGCAGGCTCTGGGTATGTGGCTTCGATGGACATATCAACCTCTGGCAAGAATATGAGATGGTTGCGCGCAGAGGGCTGGTAGTTAACAGCAGAGTGAAGCTTGATCAAACGCATTACCCATGGAGCATAGAATTTCAGACCAAATATATCTGAGCCAGATGCAGCAAATTGGCGAATGAAGAAATCCTGAGTATTGAAGCTGATGCCATTGAGAATATAGAAGACTAATGTCTTCATTGAGCCTTCAAGCTTTGCTGAGGAAGAATGTCCTTTGATGGGCCATAGAGTTAGCCTGATAATGTGATAAATGGTGCGGGGCAGATACTCTAGGTCTTCAACAAAGAATTCCCTGGGATATTTAGCATCCTGTGGCAGTGGCTTCATCATACTGAGCATTTGACTCATGTTGGGCTCAGGCTTCTGGAAGATGCTTTCCAAGGCATTGTGGTGGAGCTGACAACCAGGTTCATACAGTTCACCTAGAGTGGACAAGACCAGTAAGCTCAATGAGATCAAGAGCTTTGGCTTCATGGTGTACATTGCCTGTCATCCACTCAAGGACCCATGTCTTCGGATCCCTGTTGTAGCCGCGGATGTGAAGTGTAGCATAGAATTGTAGCAGAAGCTCTTCATTCCAATTTTCTTTGTCAGTCACGAACTGCAGAAGGCCAGCATCTCTAAAGCAGTTTAGGGCTTCTTCCAAACAGGGCAGTCCAGCAATGGCTTCGCAGTCCAGACACATATGAGGAAATATGCGCCCTTGATTGTATAGGACACAGGAGTAATAATTGTGCTGCTGATAACTCCAGAACCGACCAGATGATATTCTTGGCTTGAAATATGGGTTCTTGGCTCTGTCAAAGAAAGTGTTGTGTGCTATGAAGCCATTGACGTTGAATGATCCTGGCATGGATGCAGTACCTGGAAACCTTGTCAGCCTTGGTCTTGGCTTCTGAACCTATGGCCTGTGCTCCACATGATAATCAAATTGAGGTCCAGGAGCAGGTGGAGGAACCAGAATTGGCCATATGATAGTGAAAAGCTCGCCTTGATAAAATGCTTGCTCAATGGTGTGTGTGGCCTTGGTGGAGGTACATGAGCAGTGGCATTGGCAAGGGCGTTAGGCTGCACATTGGTTGCAGGTGCATCATTGGCTTCAGGCATGGTGTTTACTGTAGGCGCCACATTAGCTTCAGCCATGACAACATCATTGGCTTCAGTAGTGATGTTGGTGGCCGCCTCAGTATTTTCAACCTCCACTTGAGTAGCTGGAGGGACGGGCGCAGACATGTTCTCCTCGAGAACATCTTCTTGGTTGGTAGGGGGTGTGGCAACACGTTCTTCTTCTTGACGGGGCTCTTGATTTTCATCGGCTAATGCAACTGGTATGTCTTCAGCAGCTCTGGCTTCAGACTCAGAGACATTCACAGTAGGAGTGGCTTCAGGAAACACTTGGTGTGCTACCAAGTTGGGTTGCACTTCTCCTTCTGGAATGCTTGATGAATCGACTTGTGTCCTTGGTCCTTTGCCAAGCCTGCGAAAAGCGAGCGATGCCTTTGGAGAGGGAGTTGGATGGACCACATAGTCGTCATCATCATCAAGCACCAGATTGGTGACTTGAGGTGGGGGAGTGCTCAGTGAGGTTTGACTTGGAGTTGCTGGTTGGGAGCGATCAACCCATGAAGCATCCTGAGTGGTTGGCGTCAAAGGACGACCAATACTGATGAGTTTGCTGTTCATGAGAACAGGCGATGATACCATTTGTTTCTCAATCTGAGGAAGGACTTCATCATCATCTACATTGTCTTGGGGACCAATGTCTTCAGCTGTGATAGGGACAAGAGCTGGAACTTCTTCAGCTTCAGGAGCCTCTGTGGAAGCAGGCTCATGAACTATTAGCTGATGCTCTTGGTGTTCGGATGCAGGACGAGCAAAAGAGAGGGGCTCGACAACGAGGGGCTCTGTGGGAGCAGCCCGATCATTCTTCTTAGTCTTTCTCTTCTTGGTCAGTGGAGCACCATCAGTCATGTTCTTGAGTTTGCGCTTTCTGGCTTCGGCTTCATCTGCCCTGGTTTTCTTCAGTTCTGAAGCCACTGTGGGGACCTTAGGCTTCGAGCCTGTCATGCTGGCAGGGAAGACAATGCATGGTGCTTCCTGCCCTGATGCTTCAGCTTGTGCCACAACAGGCTTCTTCTTCTTCGCAGCCAGCTTGGGGTCTATGCCAGGACACCCAAGTGCCTTACTCTTCTCAGCTTCATTGTAAGCTTGAACACATTTGGCAGCGAGGTTTTTCATTTGCTCGCGAGAACCTTTGGCTTCTTCATGTTTCTTGCGAAATGCCTCCTTGAGGTCATGCAACATCAGCTTGAAGTTTTGAACATCAGCCACACTAAGCTTGGCCACGTGCTTCTTGAACTGGTCTTTCTCATAGTCAATTTTGTTTTTCAGTTCAACAGTCTTTCGAGCCAGAGCCAGCTCAGGAGCAATGGCACCTTGGAAGGCGACGCTGATGCCAATTGGGAGCTGAAGATCATCAAAGCTGAGATTCGGGTTGTCAAACCACTCATCAATGAAGTTGTCCAGAATGTTCACATCGAAGAGGGGCAGATCATTGAAGATCCCCGCCTCTTGCTTGCTCCTAATTCAGCTACTCAAGGGCATCATCACCGCACTCATCATCTGTTGACAGATCAATGGCTTCAGTTTCGTTCCTCAGAACGGCAGCCGGTGTCAGTGCTTGACCAAAACTCTGGACATTTTTTTGGGACTTCTCTTTCTTCTTGGAGATGCAAGAGAGATCTTCAGAATTGATACTTGGTGCAGGAGGAGCAGCTGCCAATGGCTTCGCACTGAAGCTTTTGATGCAGCAGAAGGTTTTGAAGCCTTAGTTTTCTTCTGCTTCTGCGGCTTAGGAGGAGCTGGCGCATCATCAGAATCTGCATCATCAGCAGAGTGATCCACATTTGCACCTTGGACGGCAATGTGAGTGATGAGGCCTTCGAGGTTGTAGAAGGGGCCAATTCTCTTTTCATTGGCTTCACGGGTGCCATTATCCCGAGGAGAAGATGGACCAGGGTTGAAGTCAAGTCCAAATGCCTTCTTGTTCTTCACAACAGAGTGTTTGGCAAACTTGAAGTTGTGCTTGAACAGATTGTCTTCGTGACACCATAGCAATGAAGATGGGTCAGCATTCTCTGGTTGTGGTCCCCGAACCATGCACGGGTAGAAGCCTTGATCAATGGCTTCGGACTTGGACTTGGGTGGAAGATTTTTGTATAAGATATCTCCCCAAGGTCGCTTGATGGCATTCTTCTCGGCATACTCAGTAGTGACAAATCTGTACTTAAACCATTCTTCTACCCAGTATCTTCGAATCCATTGGATTCGAATTTTGCGTTCACCATAGGTTTCTTGTGGGTCTGTCTTGTACAGTTCATGCAGATCTGGTGGCAAATCTTTGGATGTATTTCCACGATGTTGTCTTCCACCCTTTCTAGCTGACTTTTCAGTTGTCATGAAGCTTAAACTGAATGGCTTCAGAACTTGCAAAGGCTTCCGACGGCTGGTCAGACAAGAACTGGCTTCAGGAGAATATATGTGACTCTGTAAGAATTCTGCAAATGAATGCAGACTATGAGAACCAAGGGATTCTCCCACGGACATGTACCCGTGACAGCATTAGAGGTGCGAGGGAAGGGGAAGAGGTCATATGCATTCTCAGAAGATTTTGAAGATAAATCAGTTTGAAGACATTAACCTCATAATGCGAAGACATTCACTTATTTGTTGTGAGTTAGTTCCAAATTTGTACGAATCCAAGAAGACAAGTGAGGAATCTAACTTGTAGAGAAGCATAAGTGAATAGACTAGGCATAATATGATATGCAGAACATGATAGATTCAACATTGGAAGTATAGAAACCACTTTTGTTGGAAAAGGATGAATCTATCAGATCAAAATTACTATAAAAGTAAGTTTTAATTACCACACGAAGAACTTCTAGACAGAACGGAGTTGGAGGCCGAGCAGTTCAATCTCCCGTGCCCTAACTTGACGACGGAAGACACCTATGGCGGCAGCGGAGAAGGCGAGGTCCGCGGCCGGCGTGAGGACGGCGTCGGTAAGGTCGCGGCAGCTAAGCGCTTCGTCACTGGCATCGTCGAGAGCTAGCGGTCATGCTAGGGTTTGTGAGAGGTGGTGAGGTGGGAGAAAGACTTTTGACCGCGATGTGATGGGTATTTATAAGGAAAGGGACGACACAACGCAATTACGCAGGTGCCCCTGGCGGTTCACATCTAAAGGGCACATGGCAAGCATGCAACACATTGGAAGTTGTTCCATGTTCCCACGCATGCCTGGATGTCGGGGTGGTCATTCCGGATTCTCCGACTTTCAGGCAATAAGGATATAGCATTAAAAACAGATATAAATGTTTGTCAGATTGACTTCAGCTGACAAGGTCTTAGTGAAGACAATCGACAGGCATATGATTTGGACATGTAGAGTTGAATCATAGATAGGTTAGGGTCTGATAACATTCACTTAGATCAAAAGATTCAGCAAGAAGTCATAGCTATAAGTGAATGTGTAGAGGACAGAACACAAATATGTATATAACTAGACCAAATCAGTAAGATGAAGATAAATCAAATTCGAAGACTTTGCAATCATAACGCCTAGGAAAACACTTCAAACAAAAGTTTGGTGGTGGTGTTACCCACCGTATAGGAAGTACTAGACCCAGACACGGTGCACAATTATTATGGCGCTCCGAAGTCAAATTCCGCATTAATGTTTTCACACTTAGAGTGTATGTCTTCATTGATTGAAGATATACATTACTTCGTGTGTTGCACATCTTAGTCATCAATATGCATAAGTGTTAGGATGTGTGTCTAATCACAGGACATTTGAGGATTCCAAGATATTTAGCTCACACCGCAACCTACAAAACCTTTTCTCATCCAAGGGCTTTGTGAAGATATCTGCCAATTGCTCTTCAGTGTTAATGTGAATGATATCAATATCTTCCTTCATGACATGATCTCTAAGAAAGTGATGACGAATTTCAATGTGCTTTGTTTTCGAGTGCTGAACTGGGTTGTTGGCAATCTTGATGGCGCTTTCATTGTCGCAGTAGAGTGGCACATGCTTCAGGTCGACACCATAGTCCTTGAGAGTTTGCTTCATCCAGAGAAGCTGAGCACAGCAAGATCCAGCAGAAATGTATTCGGATTCATTAGTGGAGAGGGATACACAGTTCTGCTTCTTTGAAGACCAACAGGCAAGTGATCGACCCAGAAAGTGACATGTGCCTGATGTGGACTTGCGATCAACCTTGTCACCAGCATAATCAGCATATGAGAATCCAACTAGATCAAACTCTGATCCCTTTGGATACGATAATCCTAGTGTTGGGGTGTAAGCCAAATATCAAAGAATTCGCTTCACGGCTAAGTGATGCGATTCCTTTGGTGCCGCTTGGAATCGGGCACACATGCAAACACTAAGCATTATATATGGCCTAGATGCACATAAATAAAGTAAGGAACCAATCATGGAGCGGTATACCTTTTGATCAAACTCTTTACCATTGGCGTTGGGACCCAGATGACTTTTGGTTGGCATTGGCTTCGTGTATCCTTTGCAGTCTTGCATTCCAAACTTCTTCAGGCAATATTTGAGGTATTTTTCTTGAGATATGAAGATGCCGTTGCGTTGCTGACAGATTTGGAGACCGAGGAAGAACTTCAGCTCACCCATCATGGACATCTGATATTGCTCTTGCATCATGTGACCAAACTCATCACTGTATTTCTTGTTAGTGCAGCCGAAGATAATGTCATCCACATAGATTTGGCATACAAATAGTTCACCATCATATGTATTCATGAAGAGTGTAGGATGTAGTGAACCAGATTTGAATCCTTTGCTCTTCAGGAAGTCTTTGAGTGTGTCATACCAAGCATGAGGGGCTTGTTTGAGGCCATACAATGCCTTGTTGAGCTTGTATACCATATTAGGATGTTTTAGATCTTCAAAGCCAGGAGGTTGTGCAACATATACTTCTTCTTCAATCTTTCCATTGAGAAAGGCACTCTTCACATGCATTTGATACAGAAGGATGCTGTGATGATTTTCATAGGCTAGCAGTATGTGAATGGCTTCAAGCCTAGCCACTGGAGCAAATGTTTCATCAAAGTCAATCCCTTACACTTGAGTGTATCCTTGAGCAATGACACGAGCCTTGTTTCTGACAACTTGACCATGCTTATCTTGCTTGTTGCGATATATCCATTTGGTGCCAATGATATTGTGCTTACGAGGATCAGGATGCTTGACCAATTCCCACACATTGTTCAGCTCGAACTATTGAAGCTCTTCTTTCATATCTTGAATCCATTCAGCTTCCATGAAGGCTTCAGCAACTTTCTTGGGTTCCGAGATTGAGACGAATGCAAAATGCCCACAGAAGTTTGTTAGCTATGTTGCTCTTTGTGTTGCTCTTGAACGAGTGAGTGGACCAGGTGCATTGGTGCTGTCTATTATCTTCTCAATCTGTACTTCATTTGCAACACGAGGATGAACATGACGAAGATTTTGCTCTTGCTGATCAATGTCATCATTTGGAGGATTGTCTTCAGGCTGAGCATTATCTTCAGGTTGATTAGGTGCAGAAATGATACATTCCTCTTCAGTCTGAGCCTTAGAAGGTATGATCTCTCCAATTCCCATCTGCTTGATTGATTCACTAGGAGGTACTTCATCTAGAACATTTGGCAGGTGCTCTCTTTGCGAACCGTTAGTCTCATCGAACCGCACATCCACAGTTTCAACCACTTTATAGTGAAAGAGGTTGAAGACTCTGTAGGAGTGTGAATCCTTTCCATAACCAAGCATAAAACCTTCATGTGCTTTCGGTGCAAATTTTGAAGTGTTATGTGGATTCTTGATCTAGCACCTAGCACCAAATACTCTGAAGTAACTGACATGTGGCTTCTTACCAGTTAGGAGTTCATAGGATGTTTTCTTCAGAAGCTTGGGAAGATAAACACGGTTGATGATGTGACATGCAGTATCAATGGCTTCAGGCCAGAACTTCCGTGGAGTCTTGTACTCATCAAGCATCATTCGAGCCATCTCAATAAGGGTTCTGTTCTTGCACTCCACGATGCCATTCTGCTGAGGTGTGTACGGAGCAGAGAACTCATGAGTGATGCCCAAAGTATCCAGATAAAGGTCGAGGCCGGTGTTCTTGAACTCAGTGCCATTGTCACTTCTGATATGCTTGATCTTGATGCCATAGTTCGTCATGGCACGATTGGCAAAGCGTCTGAAGACATCCTGCGCTTCATTCTTGTAGAGGATTATATGCACCCAAGTATATCTTGAATAATCATCAACAATGACGAAGCCATAGAGGCAAGCGGTGGTAGTGAGAGTAGAGTAGTGAGTAGGGCCAAATAAGTCCACATGTAGCAGCTCGAAGGGTTGAGATGTAGTCATGATTGTCTTCGAGGGATGCTTGGATCGTGTCATCTTTCCAGCTTCGCAGGCACCACACAGATGATCCTTCTTGAACTTGACGCCTTCGATGCCCACGACATGCTTCTTCTTTGTGAGAGTGTGCAAGTTCCTCATGCCAGCATGCCCTAGCCTTTGATGCCAAAGCCAGCACTCTGAAGCTTTTGCTAGAAGGCATACATCCATCTGTGGTCCTGCTGAGAAATCTACCATATACAGATCATCTTTTCGATACCCTTCAAAGACTAGAGACTTGTCAGATTCCATTAGAACAAGGCAACGATATTTTCCAAACAGCACAATCATGTTTAAGTCACAAAGCATTGAGACAGACATTAAGTTGAAATCAAGGGATTCAACAAGCATCACTTTATCCATGTGCTAATCCCTTGATATTGCAACTCTACCTAAACCCAATACCTTGCTTTTACCAGTGTTAACAAATGTGATGTGACTCTTCTCTGATGGACGTAGTGTTGAATCCATCAGTAGACTTCGATCGCCGGTCATGTGGTTAGTGCATCCACTATCCATAATCCATTTTGAAGTATGAGGTGTCATAGCCTACAGTACAGTTTGGGGGATAGGCTTCACCAAGCGAGTTGTGAAGCATAAACATTTGACGAACAAGTGGAACATGAAAGTTCAGATCTTGGTTAGGATAGATAGGATGAGGGCCAAGGAATCCCGAGACGAAATACATAGTAAGACCATTTGGGCATTTTATCTTGCGCCCCACAAGATGTTTAAAGTCCCCAGCATTAGCATCGTACGCCTTTGATTTCCGGCTGGAGACCTTTCCCTGCAAAAGAGAGTTAAGTTCTCTTAACCACCCCCATTTTCAGGGGTGGCTTAGAAGCAATGAGTCTAAGTGCAGCATCTGAGAACTTCGGCTTTGGAGCCCTAGTAAATAGCCTTGTAGGAGGTGAATAATACTCATAAGAATAAGCAAAAAAGTTCTTTGTTCTATGAACATAGCGGTTTGAAGAAACACGCTCATATTCATGGGTCTGAGTATGATTTCCCTGCAAAACATTGACGTTAGGGTGACTCAGATGAGTCATCGGTCTATATGAAGCTTCTGGACCATATGAGACCTTTGGCATGGGGTTTGTCTTCTTCCCATGTGGTGTCATGATGACAGTCACAGGAAGATTCTCAAGACAACTTTTGGGTATCCATATCTTCTTCATAGGTGGCCCATTCCTGCAGTTAGTACCAATATACCTGGCAAACACTTCACCATTCTGATTCTTAAACATTTTATAGTTTGCATCAAAGGATTCATCAATGATAATAGGGTTAGCACAAGTGAAACCAGTTAAGGTGGATGGATCTACTGAAGGTTCCTTTGCAGCAGCCCATGTGGTTTTGGGGTACTGCTCAGGCTTCCAGTAAGACCCATCAACATTCATTTTCCTCTCGAACCCTACACCCTCTTTCCTAGGGTTTCGGTTCAGAATCTGATTTTTGAGGACATCACATAAAGTCTGATACCCTTTGAGACTTTTGTACATTCCTGTCTCAAGCAGTGTCTTCAACCTAGCATTTTCATCAGCAATAGTAGTGGTATCCTCAGCAGAGGGGTTAGTTACCACATCAGCAGTTGAAGATATTGCAACAGTAGCAGCACTAGAACATTCAGCAACAGAGGCAGCGTTATCATGCTCAATGCATTTTAGACATGGTGGTTCAAATCCTTCCTGAGGGGGAATGATCTGTTGAGCGCGAAGTGACTCGTTCTCCTTTTGAAGATCTTCGTGAATCGTTCTCAATTTCTCAAGATCTTGCTTCCTTTGAAGATAATCGTAGGAAAGCTTTTCATGAGTTGTTGAGAGCGTTTCATGACAACTTTCAAGTTCTTCGTACTTAACATGAAGATTTTTGATATCTTCTATTAAGGACTGAGATCGGGTCATTTCTGCGTCCAACAGGTCATCGCTTTTGTCTAACAGTTTTTGAATATGTTCCATAGCTTTCTGTTGTTCAGTTGCAATTTTAGCAAGTGTTTTGTAACTAGGTTTGGATTCACAATCAGGGTCATCTTCACTTGATGTTTGAAAGTAGGCATCGCGTGATTTTACCTTGGCACCACGTGCCATGAAGCAATAGGTGGGAGCCGAGTCGTCCTTGTCATTATCATCAGCGTTGGTGATGGAGCCATTGTCCTCAGTGTTGAAGATGGACTTGGCAAAGTAGGCTGTAGCTAGAGCCAGACTCGCAACACCAGAGTCGGACTCCTCCTCAGACTCCACCTCCGCCTCCTCAGAAGCAGACTCCTCCTCTGAATCCATCTCCTTGCCAACAAAAGCACGAGCCTTGCCAGATGAACTCTTCTTGTGTGATGAAGACTTAGAAGAAGACTTGGAAGAAGACTTTGAGGATTTCTTCTTCTTCTTGTCATCAGAATCATCTTCCTTGCTCTTCTTCTTCTTCTTCTCATTGTCCCACTGTGGACACTCAGAGATGTAGTGACCAGGTTTCTTGCACTTGTGGCATGTTCTCTTCTTGTGGTCATGGGTGGAAGCTTCATCATTCCTTGAGCTGGATCGTGAAGACTTTCTGAAGACTTTCTTCTTAGTGAATTTCTGGAACTTCTTCACAAGCATAGCAAGCTCCTTTCCAATGTCTTCAGGATCACCAGAACTGTAGTCAGATTCTTCTTCAGATGAGGAAACTGCCTTTGCCTTCAAAGCGCGAGTTCGGCCATAGTTGGGGCCATAGATATCTCGTTTCTCAGATAGCTAAAACTCATGTGTGTTGAGCCTCTCAAGTATGTCAGACTGATCGAGAGTCTTGAAGTCTGGGTGTTCTTGAATCATCAGGGCTAGGGTGTCAAACGAGCTATCAAGTGATCCCAATAGTGTCTTGACTATTTCATGCTTCGTGATCTCAGTGGCGCCGAGTGCTTGGAGCTCATTTGTGATATCAGTGAGGCGATCAAATGTGAGCTGGACGTTCTCATTTTCATGTCTCTTGAAGCGGTTGAAGAGGTTGCAGAGGACACTGATCCTTTGATCTCTCTGAGTTGACACACCTTCATTAACCTTGGAGAGCCAGTCCCACACTAGCTTCAATGTTTCCAGAGCACTCACACAGCCATACTGTCCTTTGGTTAGATGACCACAGATGATGTTCTTGGCAGTAGAATCTAGTTGAACGAACTTCTTGACATCAGCAGGGGTGACACCTTCATCGGTCTTGGGAACACCGTTCTTGATGACATACCACAGATCGACATCAATGGCTTCAAGATGCATGCGCATCTTATTCTTCCAGTAGGGGTATTCAGTGCCATCAAAGATGTGGCACGCAGCGGAGACTTTGATTATCCCTGCAGTCGACATAGCTAAAACTACAGGTGGTTAAACCAAATCACACAGAACAAGGGAGTATCTTGCTCTGATACCAATTGAAAGAGCTGGTTATCGACTAGAGGGGAGGGGGTGAATAGGCGATTTTTATGGAAGTCTTCAAAACATGGGAGTTTCAAAGAAAAACAATAGAAATGACTCTATTCGTATGCAGCGGAAGGTAGACTACACTAGGCAAGCCATAGTCAAGTATTCAATGAAGTGAAAGCACGAAGACTATTAGCAGCTAGGTAGTAAGGATCAGGATGGAAGATAGTATGAAGCCAATTAGAACAAGTAGTCATTCAGTGAGTCAAACAGATAATGCATGCAGGCAATGACTTCACGAAGACAAATTGTAAGTAAAGAGAAGTGAGAGATAGAACTATTAGCTTGGAGAGGACAGTGATTTGTTTGACCAGTTCCAGTTGCTGTGACAACTGTATGTCTGGTTAGGGGGGCTGAGATTTAACTTAGAAGACCGCGTCTTCACCTTATTCCCCTTGAGCTAAGGACACTTAGTCCCCACCTAATCACTCTGGTAAGTCCTCAAGGTAGACTTCCAAACCTTCATACACTTCGTTCACCGGCAATCCACAATGACTCTTGGATGCTCAGAACGCGACGCCTAACCGGTTGGAGGATTCACAGTCCTCAAGTGTAACAAGTCTTCAAATCACGTGGATAGAAAGACTTCAGTGATGCTGAACACTCTTTGGGATCTGGGTGGTTTGGGCTTTGTCCTTGCAAGGATTCTCTCTCAAATGCTTCGGAGGTGGGTTGCTCTCAAACAACAAAAGCGGTGCACTAACACTGAGTAGCCACCAATTTATGGAGTAGGGGGTGGGCTATTTATAGCCACTGGGCAACCCGACCTGATATGTACGAAATGACCCTAGGTCATTAAGGAACTGGCACGTGCCCCAACGGTCAGATTGCAAACACACGCGACAGCTTGACTTGGGTTACAAGTAAAGCTGACTCATCCGACTCTGGATAAGATTTGCACTCATTGTCTTCGCTCGAAGACATAGGATCTGGTTGAGCATCACTTTAGTCACTCTGACTTTGTTCACTTGGACCCCACTAACAGTGCGGTGGTTCCTATGACTCAACAAAGAAGAAAAAGAAACAATAAAACAACTAAGTCTTCGCGCTCCAAAGTCTTCATGCGATGTCTTCTCATGTCATAGTCTTCATCGTGAACAGCTTCACGGACCACCATTGTCTTCAATGTCTTCACACATTTTTAGGAGTCAACTCCGGTAGGTAAACCGAATCAATGAGGGACTACTACATGTGTTATCCTACAATTCTCACAAACACATTAGTCCATTAACCAGGTTTGTCGTCTAGGGAGTAGGCCGACATGATAAGACATAAATGCCTTTCAATGATATGACCGTTAGGTGGTAGGATATTTGGGGACAGCTGGCGCGCGACACAACAACGGTCGGATTTGAGGTTCGAATTCCTCAGGGCTGTCATGTTCCTCATTGTGTAGGCATTTCACACTAGCGAATTTCTAACTCCTCAGTCAAAACAAATTACTCAGAGACCAGAAGATATTCGTCTGTGTCACTGAAGAAATTGACTGAACTGATATGAGATTTCCAATGGCTTCACTCGAAGGATTGGGTAGGTGTAGGATTTTGAGACGAGCATCACATGGAAATCAGTTTCCTTAGTATTACCTCGACCCCCTTTAACAGTACGGTGTTTCCTATGACTCAAGAAGAAGAAAAATTAAACTACGAAAACAAAAGTCTTCACGCTTCAGATTCCTCGTATGAATATCCAAGTCTTCAAGGTCACACCAATTTCTGCACTTTCAAAGTCTTCAGGAGAACCAAAGTCTTCAGTCGAAGAGATTCATTTTTAGGGGTCGACTTTTACTGTAAATATCAAACTCCTCATTGACTTATAGATCATGTGCACTCTCACAAACACATTATTCCCTTAACCTATAAGTCTTCAATACACCAAAATCACTAAGGGGCACTAGATGCACTTACAATCTCCCCCTTTTTGGTGATTTATGACAATATAGGTTAAGTTTTCAATTGGCATAAACATATGAATTGAAAGTGCTCAATATTGAGGAATTTGATTGCAAGATATAGAGGAACTCCCCTGAAGATGTGCATAGTGAGGAATTTGCTTTTGAAGCAATGCACATTTGAAGAGTAGAATCATGGAGATCTCCCCCTATATCTTGTAATTCATACACACATTTAACATACGGTACGAAGAATTTGGAATGCATGATGAAATATGGTGATTGATGTAATTCAGCATGCGTGCATAACCTTAATGAGGAAATAGCATGCAGAAAACCATAGCAAAAGTATCAGGTCACCACCGGACTTAAGTTTACAACTCATTCAACAAACACTTCAGAAGAGCGAGAGTTGCAACTTAACAAAAAAACGCCCATATATATAGACTTGCTTGAAGACTAACTCAAATTTTACCCCCCTTTGTCATAAAATGACCAAAAGGGACGAAAGAGTAAGGACTAACGCCCCTGAAGAGTTTCATCATGAAGTCGATGGAGGAGCGCCAGCGTTGTTGGGGTCAGTTGTTGGAGAAGGGCCTGCCGCAGTGTCGTCCAAGTCTTCATTTTCATCAGTCTCACGGATGAGGAATATGAGCTGGGCACCAAAGGAGGAACTTCGACCTTCTTGAATCTCTTCGGAGGAGGATTAGACCAGCCGAAGTCCTGCTTGAAGCCCATCCCATGAATACAATGCATTTAGTTCTAGACAATAATACCATCATGCCTAGGTCACACAACTTTGCAATAGACATGTGATCGAATGCAAGATATTGGACAAGAAAAACATTCTCAATATTTTTTGTCCTCGACATAGCAACTTTACCTGACCCAATTCCCACTGCATCGTTGGTGTCGCCAAAAGATATATACTTCTGTGAGGAAGTATTCAATTTAGGATCGGTGAAAAACCTTTCATATCTAGTCATATGATTAGTGCAACCACTATCCATGATCTATTTAGTACACCCAGAGGCATAGTCCAGCAAAGAAATTATTACTTCTTAATCATTCCACATCCTGATGGGTGACTAAGAAATTCTATTTGTACGCACAACATGTGAGAAATTTTCTTGAGGCGCATTAGAGTTTATCCTCGAAGAAGGGTTAGCATAGCTGAATGAATATGCATTGAAATTCTTCCCTTAGAAGAATAATGCATATATTGGTCGAGCGAGAATTATTTCATGGACCCTTAGAGGAATTTGCAGTTTGATACTACGAGCAGCTTTTCCTTAGTTGAGAATTATCTCCCTGCACGGTTAAAGAAACATTCACATGAAGATTATTGTCAGTGTACAAAAGTATGGGCTCTTCTGTACCCCTTACTTATGCACGGGCATTCGTAGCCACGCCCATGGCAAGGCTTGGCAGGGCAGCAGGATACAAAACACAACACTACCAAGACATCATTCAAGATGGAAAACAAAGAGCAGAAGACAGACTAGGCCTCCCCCGGCAACACCCTTGCCGGTGCAGTCTATGTGGCCCCGGCAAGTGCCTTGCCGAGGCGACCTGCGAAGCACCAGCAAGGCCATCACCCTTGAGGCTGAGAGCTTTGAAACCATCGACACCGTCAAGGCCAAGGCTCGTGGGGCGCGTGGAAAGTAGCATGCAGATCTTTGTGAAGATTGATAGCCTGCAGGCCCTCGTGGGACCAGAAGACGAAGACCCCCGGCAAGACCCTTGTCGGAGACGTTCGCGAGGCCCCTGGCAAGCCTTGCCGCGGACGACTGCGAGCCCACAGCCAGGCCCGCGCCCGACAAGGTTTCACCACCTCAGCATCGTTCCAGCGTGACGATCTGCCTGCCAACTAGGCAGACGCTTGCGTTGCGGCATGCAGATCTTCATGGAGGCTCTACCACCACGCGAGCACAATAGCTAGCTAGCCAGCATGGCACTGCATGCCTCGTCAGCCAGGACGCGTGTCAAGGCAAGGCGGTGCGGCGACGGACGGGACGGCTTGTGTTAGCATCCCCGATAAAGTAAGAGGGCACGTAGGCAGCGCATTAAAGGCGTTTGTCCTACGGTGCCGAGCGATAAGCTCATACACTGTAGATACTTTCCACCTCCTGTGTGCCGCTATGGCAACCCCTTTGACATATAAAAGGAGGCCCGACGCATACTGAGAGAGAATTCAGACTTTTTGGACTGGGCATGCACCGCAGCTAGTTCAAGAGCTCAAGAACACAAAATATACAGACAAGTAGGACTAGGGTTTTACGCACCATTGCGGCTCGAACCTAGGTAAAAATCCCTTGCGCTGATCACTAGACCTGCTCTTCACGCAGCTCTCTCCCTGCCAACCGTAGAAGGGATCCTCGTGATCCCATAGGTGTTCGTTCCCCTCACAATTATCAATGAGGGTTTTCATAACCCAAATTTTATCTTTGGATGCTCGTTCTTGTAGTTAACACCATTATAATGTGCAAATACTTATCCACATTGATTCATAAAGATCTTATAGTTCTAGTAAAATGACTCGTCAGTGGTATAGAAAGTATCACAGTCATAACCAGATAGAGGTAAAGGACCAAGGGGTTTTCCCTTATTAAGGACCCATGTAATCTTATGATATTGCTCAGGTATCTAGTAGGTACCATAAGTTTCTATTTCTTTGAAAACCTACCACTGCCTTTCTAGGGTTCTGGTTGACTTCTTGAGAACATAACAAAAGGTTTGGTGCCCTTTGAGACTTTTTACAATTCATGCCTTAAGTAAATTCTTCATCCTGGCATTTTCATGAGTATGAGTAGTGGTTTCCTTAGAAAAGGGTTAATAATCACATTTGGAATAGAAGATCTAGACTCACTGTTCTCATGGATACTTGATGTTCCAGCAGAGGACATAACATGTTCGCGTTCTATTCATTTTGAGCAAGGTGGAACTAATTCCTCCTAAGAAGTTGAAAAGGGAGAGACATGTGGTTAGTTACTTGACTGGAGTTTCGAGTCGTGTTGTGATAAGTGATACGTCCATTTTGCATCATTATTTCATAGTATATTTTTTATTTCATTGTTATATTTAATATTATCACTAGTAGAGAAGTTGCTAGCTACAACTTTAGTTGGTGGCGCGTCATTTTGAATCAACACCACCACTATATTTTCTAAATAGTGGTGGCATTGGCAGATTTTATACGACATCACTAAGAAAATAGGGGTGGCTTTGCAAAATTATTGAATCACTTGTGTGTGGGACCCATAGTTTGTGCAAGGCGTCATATAGTGGTGGTGTCGCATTATGTCGACCGACAACACTATGATGTTTACTTGTGGGGTGTCATCTCTTGCTAGGCCAACACTATATATTTTTTGGAGTTACTTTTATTTGTAATTATTTATTGTACATTATGAACATTTTTTCTTATATTATAGTTTATTTTTATAAAATTTAGAATATTGTAATTGGAAATGATGAAAGTTTTATAATATATTTTTTGTCTTTTTTATTTTTTTGTAAATGGTGGTGAACATGTTTATATTATACTCCCTCCGCAAAATAAGTGACTCAACTTTGTACTAAACTTAATACAAAGTTGAGTCACTTATTTTGGGGCGGAGGGAGTAGTAATCAAAAATATTGTAGTTAATTTTATGAAAGAATGTTTGAATTTGAAATGGTGACATTTGAAAAAATATAGTTAGTCTTTTAGTTGCATCATTATTAGAGTAAAATATTTTTAATTTCATTAAAGTAGTAGAATTATTTTGAGTCTTTTATTTTTTAACCTAGAACTGTAGGGTATGAACCCCACATCAATTTTTTATTTATTCCAAACACAAGATTACAAATGTACATATCTTACAAGGTTCAAGAGACCCAAAAAGAAAAAGGAAAAAATATTTTGAGTCTTTAACAAATTATAAAAAATGTAATTACTTGTGCACTATATTTTATTAAATGCTGACATTTTTAATTTTCTTAAATGTTGAAAAAAAATCTACTATATTTTTAGTCTTTTTAGTTATTTTTAGTAACATAGTAGTATTACTTTTATTAAAGTAAGAATTTTTTTTTTGCTAAATTAACTTTTTGTGAATTGGGCCACGCCCAAAAGTGCGTCTGAGGGTCAAAAGGAAGGGGGTAACGGTTCCCGCACCCCACCTCAATCTCTCTATCTCTCTACCCATGCTCCCTCTCTCTGCCCACACTCTCTCTGCCTCTTGATACCCTTTATGTCGTTGCTCATCGCTGGCCGATTCAGGTGGCCATTTCCGGTGGTTCCGGTGTAGAGGTAACATGTACAGCTCCCCTCCACCTTATTTCTCCTCTCTAGGGTTTTGGTGAGTTCATCCCCTCTGATCCTTCTCTCTCTGCCCTAGGTTTCGTTGATGGCGACGACGACGAGTTGCTAGGGTTTTGGGTGGGCACAACATCGAGTTCATCCCCTCCACCTTCAATCTTCTCTCTACGATTTCGGTGAGTTCACCCAGTTCTGATTTGATTTGCATCGATGCCATGTGTTTGTAAAAATGCCTTGTTTAGGCAATTGAGTAGAAAATGCCATGGTTTGGCAATTCATTGTCTTTGACAGTTCATTATCTTTGGCAGTTCATTATATTTGCCAAAGCTATGTAATTTAGCCAGATGTATGCAAAAAATGCCATGGTTTGGGAGTGAAGTGAGTGTAGTTTCATTTAGGTAATTTAGGCAGATTTGGAAAATGTAGGAAGAAAATGCCATGGTTTGGCAGTGAAGTGAGTAGTTTCATTTAGGTATTAGGTAGACTAGCAAATGTAGGAAGAAAATTCCATGGTTTGGCAGTGAAATGAGTAGTTTCATTTAGGTAATTTTTAGGCATATTTGGTAGATGTAGGCATGTATGCCCATCCCCTTGTTTGCCAAAGCTATGCATATGCTTTATGCTTAAACAATTATCTGAACTAGAGTATGAACTAGTGTTATTTTTTTGTTTGCCAAAGCTATATGCATATATCGTCATCCTAGGCATATGTGAAGTATGAATTCTTATCATCTTTAAAAAATTGTTTAACTATATGAGCTATTGTTATTCTTTTGTCCAAAGCTAGCTATGCATATATGTTGCCATCATCAAAAATATCGAAGTACATGAAATAGAGTATGAACATTTCATCCTCTAGTGGCATTAATACTCTAGTGGCATATGCACTTTAGTTCATTCAGAACACTTGTTATTATTTTGTAGTTGTAACATCCCCAGTATCACACTACAGTGATCACCCTCTGATAATGCCTAGTCACCATGATTATCAGTGCTTGATCATCATTTGGATCTTAGCTCATTTCAAATTCCAATTCCAATTGCAATTCAAGTTTAAAGTGAAAAATAAAAATTGTTCAAATCAAAAACTAAAATGTTCATTAAATAGCAAATAATTCATAACTAATTATCTTCAGAAAAACAACATCACCTGAATTCATTATGTGACTTAAACAACATGAAACGACATCAAAATAGAAATTTAAAGTGCCGAATCATTTATTAAAAGTTCAAATGAAATCATTTTTGGCTCCAAACCATTTTCTGGCACTGGTAAATATTACACTATAATTATTGAGCTAAGTCAGATTTTAAAAAAAACTCAAATGGTGGCTAAACAATTTGCAAAACATAAAATAAAAAAAAATAGAAAAAAAGAAAAGGGGCAAAGGCCTACTGTGCACTTGGGCTTCCAGTGCATAGTAGCTAGCCCAACCCACTAGGGGGGGCCTTTCCCCTACCTCCTACTGCTCACCGCACGCGATGGCCGCCGGGCGTGCGTCCGTGGCCGCGGCTGGCCATGCGGCAGCCATCCGGCCTCTCCCCGCCGTCTACAAGGTCGTCGTCGACCCTCCCGCAAACCCTAGCGCCCTTAGATCCTCCTTCCCCTCTCGCTCTCTTCCTCCCCGCGACAAGCCAAGCTCAGTCTCATGGCCATAGGCCTCCCCGCCTCTTGAGACCGAGCCCATCCGCTCTGCCTTCCTCCTTCATGTCTCCTCCGACCACCACGCGAGCTCTGTGCCATCACAGCGAGCAGATCGAGCCCCTCTTTGTCTTTGGTCCGACGAAAGCCATCGACCTGCTACTCCTAAGCCACCATCGGGCCTTCATGCGCCTTCATGGTGAGCAGCCGCTTCTTTCCCCTCTTTCTCCCATGCCTTTGCACCACCGTAGTCACTGTTGCCATCGCCACCCGAAAGCACCACCGTCGTGGAGCTCGCCACCATTGAGGTAGCCTCTGTCATGGCCATCTGAGTGCGGGAATGCGCTTAGTGCCTCCCCGCGGTTCCAACGCGACTAACCTTGTAGCTCTCCGTGCCCTACGGCGACGGATCCGAGCTCACCCGAAACACCTCACCGCTGGCGAGGTCATATCGCTCGTTTCCGGACGTTTTAGCTCGCGTTAGAGCCGCAGATCGACGCAGAATGATGTCCCCGTTCGATCGAGACCAACCGCCGTCGTTTTGGGCGTCGGATGGCGATTTCCGACGAGGTCCGTGGCTGCGCCGCCGCGTATTTGGTCGCCGACATCGCTCCGGCACCAACGCCGATGTGGCTCGATGGGCCCCGCCCCTGGGTCACTGACCAGTGGGCCCTGGGGCCCTGCTAACTAGGTTGACCCAGTCAACATGCTGACTGGCAACCCCGAGCCACTGACGTGTGGGCCCCACTTGTTTAAAACATTTTTAAAATAAATAAATCTGCTAATTAAAATCTGTTAATTAATTAGTAATACTTTAGTCACTGACACCAAGGGCCCACCCCTCTAATTAGTATATTAGTTTAGTTTAAATTACTATTAGACTAACAGAGACTGACATGTGGGTCCCACTTGACCCACAGGTAAGTTCGACCCTGGTCAGCAAGTCTCTTGACTGCTGACATCATCCGCACACAATGCTGATGTCATAATCAATTTATGTTAATTTGAATAATTCCAGAAAATACTTTAATCTTTAAAAATTCGTAGAAAATAAACTGTAGCTTAGATCGAAAAACTTTCTACATGAAAGTTGATCAAAACGATGAGAGGAATCTGATTATGTTGTCTATTTCTATGTCGGAACCCTCTACATAGGTGAACCCGTAACTTTTAGTATGTTTGCGGTAGATGAATAGTGCATATACACCGGTTAATAAATACAACCTTAAACCTAGAATAAAAAAAATGACCTAGACATATCTTTAGGCAACCATGCACTGCACGGTAGCATAGCATGCTCTGTGTTGCATATATTTGTTGTGTATTTATCTGTTTCCTCCCCATATTCTCTCTCATTAGACCCCGACACCGATGTAGTCCCCGAGGCCGACGCAGCTCCAGAGTACGACTACACAGTTGACGACCAGACCCTTGGCGCAGAGCTTCCAGGCAAGCAAACCCCCCTTGTTCATTCCGATATTGCCCATTTCTTTCCCTCTCTTGCTTGCATTAGAACTGCTACCGCTTTTGTATGATCCTATTCTGATGCATAGCCTATTTTTGGTTACCTGCTTTCATACCTTACCTGCTTATTCTAAACTGCTTAGTATAGGTTGGTTAGAGATCCATCAGCGACCCCCCCCACCTTGTCCCAGTTGCCCTGCTTTATGTTTGATGACTCGATCAACATGAACAACGTCCAGGCCCTGGCAACACACATCACCCCCCCTTTTGTCGTATGACACTACTGGGTTACTATCGAGTGCCTTATCTCGTCAGCACTTCTGATGTTAACCTTGTAGGTTAGTTCAACGGTTGTGGTCATCAAGGGTGATTCCTCCTTCACCACTCTCGATAATGACGTTGTCGTGCAACTCCTCAAGAGTGAATCTCGAGGGTGATTCCTCCTAGGTTCACCTTGACGATTACATCATGTGGAACTCCATCGAGGGTGATTCCTCAGGGTTCCCCCTTGGTGTTTTGGACACACGGTTACTATGGCTTTACCACATAACCATGATATTAAAGTCGGGTCGGCCCTGAGGGGTACCTGCGCGAGCATATTTGCGAGTGATGTGGAGTCGAGTTGACCTAGAAGGTGCCCGTGAGATAACTATGTGGCGTAACCAGGCATTCTTAGCCCTTGCCGCAAGTCCATGAGATAGGGTGACGGGGTCACATCGATCGTGAGTCTCTGCTCGTTACCGCGCGCTCCTAATTCACTAACGGTTTGGATATTTGATCCGAGTAGGCCTCTGGCCTTTTTAGCACTAACCACCACGCGGGAATAAGTATGGGCACTCTGCGTCGTATGTATCAGCCGAAAGCTCAATGGATGTTAGCGATGGAGCGGAGCACGCCGGGGTGGACTGCGTAAGCATCTGCCTTTTTAAGGAGGTAGCTAGGTCTGCTCACTGGCCACCCATGCAACATGCAGGAGTGGAAAGGGCGATGGGCCCAAGACCCCTACATGCTTAGGATGTAGACCGACATGCTGGACTCTCTGTTGAGCCTAGGTAGGACTAGGTGTGTTGATCGGCCGATGGCAGCCATGACCTGATGGTGTGTCTGGCCGGAGTTGATCAAGCGTGTTGGGTAAGTTGGTGCACCCCTGCAGGGAAGTTTTATCTATCCGGGTCCACTGTCACGGACGCTTAGAGTTGTATCATAATTGATACAACTAGAACTGGATACTGAATGCTCACGCATGTAATGGATATGTGGCTCCGAGATTGTTTTCCCGTAGGGAGTCAGTCCACAGATACTACCCATTTCATTGATACTGATGCATATGTAGTGTAGATCCTTACTTGCAAGTACTTTGGATGAGTACTCACGGCTGCTTTGCTCCCCTTTCCCACTTCTTTACATTATTCTCGGATGCTGCAACCACATAGTGGAGCCCAGGAGCCAGACACCACTTTCGACGATGACTTCTACTACAGTGAGGGTGCCTACTACTACGTGGAGGCCGCCGATGACCAGGAGCAGTTAGGAGGCTCCGAGGCAGGAGGCCTTGCCTATTTGATCGTAGATGCTTTTGTGCTAGCCTTCTTAAGGCAAACTTGTTTAACTCATGTCTATACTCAGATAATGTTGCTCCCGCTGACTCATTTGTATTCGACCTTATGTATTCGAGCCCTTGAGGCCCCTGGTTTGTAATATAAAGCTTGTATTATTTTAATTTGTGTCTAGAGTTGTGTTGTGATATCTTCCCGTGAGTCCTTGATCTTGATCGTACACATTTGCATGTATGATTAGTGTATGATTGAATCGAGGGCATCACAAGTTGGTATCAGAGCCAAATACTTGTAGGTAGCCCCCATTCCAACTCCTTGGCCGAAGTTGAGTCTAGTCACTGAAAAACTTTTACTAACATGGTTGTGCGGCTTATGGGCCCATGTCGCCATTAGGTGGTATTAGGATCTTTTACTCCTCGTCTATACTGTGGGACTCTGATCTCTCTTCTATTCGGGTTAAATGATTTTGCAAACTCTAACATTAGGTTCTCGTAAACACTTCCTCCCGGAGAGCCACTCATTCTAGATGATCGCCTGCTTCACCAGAAGATTCTGAAGATACTTGTCGATGTTTTCCGAGACCCTTGTGCCCATCGCTTTTGCAATTCCCTTCCATCGATAAACCCCTATGGATTACCACATACACTTGTCATTCATACAATCATTCCCCGTTGATCTTGTTATTACAAGATACCCTGTAATACTTTCAGATATTTCAAGAATCCATTGTGCCTGCTGCGTTGCAGCTCCTTTTTTCCGCATGAATACATGTATGAATAATTCCTCACAATTACCGGAGATTCGTTCATCCCTAGTTGTTCATGTGTTTCACAAAAGTCTTCCAAATGCCATTCGATCTTCCGAAAATCCTCAGCAGCCTATTGTTGTTGAAATTCTTGCTTGCTTGCATTATGGTTAATCCCATAAGTCTAGTAATCTTATTGGCATCCTTTGTCACTATCACTTTGAGTCCATTGATTCAATATGTTGCAGATGCTCACAATCCTTAGTCAAAACTAGAATTCGTCCTTTTGGCTCAGACGTCACTCCGTACATGAGCTGGTTCTCGACAAGTCAAACCTTGATTGCTTGTCCATCTAGTTCGATTCAACTTACTCATATCTTGATCAGAGCTTTTGCTTTCGATTCCTTGATACAGAAATTGCAATTCATTTATATTTTACATACTTCAAATTATCCAGATGTTTCTATAATCCGATGCCTTGCGTTCTTTCTTCTTCTGGTTGAGTAGCGATGCTCACCTCAGGTCCTTGTGGACCGTCAAATCCTTTGTTGGATTATGATCCGATGGAGTCCTTCACATTCAAAATTCTTCCGAGTTCTTCCCCTGATACTTAATGCCTTTTTTTAATTGTATCCTCTGCGAACCATGCTCTGCTTTCGAGCTTGTGGTATTTACTCCTGAAGATTGTGGTATATGTTCCTAAGATGCCCATATGGGTTGAACCTATGCCTTCCATAAATCATGTGAACACGAAAGATTTCATGGGTCTTACACATCTGGTATTTCACCAGGTAAAATTTTCAACACTAATGCCATTTCCGAAACAAGAATTGAATGAAAGGTTATGCATTGGAAAAGTGGGAGTCGACCTTGAACGTTGTGTTCATGCCCATGGAAATGATGTAGATCCTATCATGGAAGCTTCTTGTAATAAAAACTTTTTCCTTGATATAATATCAAATGGTATTTGTGAATTGATCCTTGGCAATCGTGGTTCCGACCATATTTTCTTCTTGATTCCATTTCTCAGACAAGTTAAAGCACATGTCTTCTACCGATCTACACATCTCCGTAACCTCTATTGTGATCTTCCTTTGAGTATTACCCTCCAGTATCTCAAGAATATCAAAGAACTATGTTGCTTCCTATGAGTCTTCATCTAGTATTACTTCTCACCGATTTCGGATTTCCCTCGGGTTCTAAGTTATTAGTCACTCGAGAACACCGATAAGTGAATTGATTCCACACTCCGATTCAATAACTCTAAGTAATCTTTGTTTCTTATGAGTTTAATAATCCTTCAAGTAATTCCTAGCCTGATCGGCTATGTAATTATCATGCTAAATTTTAACTGTGCTATCTGGTCCTTCGTCCCAGAGTACAATTTTCGATGATGAGCTAAGCTTACATCGATTTTTCCTCATCATATCATTTCGAATTGAACAGCAAGCTTGATTTTGATTTTGTGCCGTACCCATGGTTCCAATAACCTTTCGCTTCATCATTCCTTTGACTTGATGTCATCGCCGATCAATTACATCTTCCTGAAATCTCTTGACAATTGTGTCGTGATCATCATCAACATTCTGAAATCTTCCAAGATATCAATCGACTTCATGATGAGAAATACCATCCTTGCCCCTCGATGATTTGTGTACCATCGACAACATTATTGCCTTCCCTCCAGCACAAACTTGTTCAGGTTATGGAGCTCCTTGCTATCCGGCTTATGTTATGTTCTACCTTGGAGTATTACTATCCCTTATGTCAAGAATGTCGTGAGAATTTCACCACCTCTTAAGAATTCTTGATACAAGCGACACATATCACCATCACAATCACTGATACGCGTTGGTGCTATACACATGGTTTTAACCCCTTTTTGTGACGGCATTTGGAACCGCCGCCAAGTGAGTGTGCCCGATAGGGGGTCCTTCCCACACGACCCAGAAACCTTCGGGGATATGGAGCAATGATCCAGAGGCCTTGCAAAATGTAATCGTGTGCGATGAAGTACACACTAAATTCTTTCGCACATGTGGGATCGGTGATTAAACGTTTCTAATGACGCAGTGAAACCAAACGGTGTGTCGTAATGAACCGTTTGGGAAACAGTATGTAAGGCACACGGGCCAACGTATGAACTGTGTGCGATATGTGCCCCATCACACACGAGTTTTATACGGGACCTGTCTGCTATGAAAGACTCCATCACACATGTTTCCCAACATTTTACCGTCTACGATAATATTCTATCACAGACGGTTCAGAAGCCCATTCGCACACATACAAGTATTGCAGACCGTTCATGATTTTTTGTGTATCACTGACGGTTGCGGCAAGAGTGACGTGTGCTTTTCGTTTGGGATCCCACACGTTTCCTAAAAAAATTACAACTGGATTGTATTTTACATTGGGCACGGTTTACTCCTAGTTCTCGTGTGTGATAACTTGATATCACAAACAGTTCCGGAGAGCCTACGCACATGTAGTAGTGCTGCAAATCATTTGCGATCTGCTGTGTATCACTGACGGTTCCAGTACGATTGATGTATGCTTTCTGATGTGGATCGCACACACTCATTTAGTTGAACCGTGTGTGGAGCAATTGCCAGGTTAAAACAACAATATCCCATTTTGAATCAGCACACAAAAAGCAAATTTGCCACAATATTCAATTGAACAAATAAACAAAAATATCCCATTTTGAATCGACACGCAAAAAGCAAATCAAATTCGCCAGAATATTCAATTGAACAAACAAACAAAAATATCCCATTTTGAATCGGCACGCAAAAAGCAAATTCGCCACAATATTCAATTGAACAAATAGTGTCCACAGGAAGAACATTCATTAGATTTCGCAACAATTACAATTGAACATATGGTAGCTAAATTCCGATGATTTGTCCACACATATATGCATTACATAATTAATCATAGTGTACGAAATACGAAGACCTCATCGGATGGAAAATAATGGATCCATGCATATATGTTTAGCGGCTAACTCTTACTCAATGTTTCAGGAGAAGGCATGCTGAAATCTTCATTATCACCAGTGGTATTGATGTAGTGATTCAGGAAGAAGTCGCTGATAAATCTCCAAACCATCAACAATTCACTAGCTGGGAGCGGTTCAGGGGTCCTCGGTTCTAAGATGAGATGCAGTATTTTTAAGATCAGAATGTGTCATATGAGTGGAGTAGAAGATATTAATTAAGATAGACTCACTGGTACTAATTCGCGAGGATCGTCACAACTATCAGCAGATTTGCAGATGGAGATCATGTGTCTGCAAACATAGTACCCACAAAGGTTTGTCCCTGCTTCTTGCTGAGGACACTGAGTTTTTTTGTACAGAATTAATCATGTATTTGTCCTATTAGGAACAACCTAACCGGTGTTAGATGCATTATTTTTTCTTTGGACAAAATAGAAAGAGGTTTATTTAGAAGCTTGAACATTCACTAGCATAAGAAAATTTATTTGCAGATTGTTGGATAAATTTTCCAAAAATAACGGATTTCGGTGTGTTACCGGAGAAACGATCTCGTGATGCAGAGGTAGTTCCCTCTTGAACGGGTTCCCTGGTTTAGTTTTCCACAATGTGAGCACACTGCAAATGAAGATGAATTTTGACAACATCAATTATTGAACCAGACATGAATGCAAATTAATTTCAACATTATAGAATTCAATACATATCCATGAATTGCTGAAGATGCGTCAGATCTTGAGCGTTTCTTGACTCTGTGAGAGAATCAATGTAGTAAATTGTGTTCTTGTTTGGAACACCGAATACCAATATCTAGTGATGGCTACATATTAAGAAAGCCATGAACTTACGAATTATGTCGAAATCTGAAAGACAATCAGTGTATGCGTGGTTGTTTACTTGACTTACCGTTCATGATATGGCCAAAGAAATGATTCTGCATGGGACGTGTTTCCAAAGAGACGGACGACCGTGTTAACGGCCCAGTCCCGTATGTTCTTACCATGTAATGTTGTGCCATTTGCTAATTCAGGATCTATGAAATATACACTCTCACTTTTTCTTCTCTGCACATTCAATCCCCTGAGAGGAATAAAATGTAGTTAGTTGTTTATCATTTACAACCTTGTATGGAGAAGTTGATCAGAGTTTGTTAAGTACTTACAAAATCAGGCATCTAACAAGAGTGGCATCAAGCTCGTTGAAGTTGAAGAAGAGATGTATGTCCTCGAAACTCACATTGATGGAACCAGCATCGTGTCGGAAATGATCTATGTTGTAGTGGACTAGCAACTCATGATGACCTGCTGATATTTGATCCATGCAATATTCATGTACTCGCGGCAACTAGAGCTGCACTCATCAAAGTATTCGCCAACAAGGAATGGCTGGCCATGGACGTAATTGCATGCTTCAAGTATGTCTGCTTTACTTTTAGCAAGCAACTAATTTACTTCTTCATCATCCGTGCCATCAGAAATAATATTACTCCCTGATTCGAACAACCTGTTGTTAATTTGGTTCTAGGCGATGATTGCTTTAAGCAAGAGGCAATTGTTCTCTTTCCTCTTCACTCTCCCATGGTGCTTCCTCGCAGCTGTAGCCTTTTTGACCACTTCCTTCTTGGTACTTGTAGCATTTCTGGCAGAATGTCTGGTTGGCTGCAAGGTAGACTGCCGAGCAGATGGTGAAGCTTCGACGGACTGGTTAGCATATGGTTTATCTATGTCGGACCGTTGAGCTGGCGGTGTTGCTATGACGGACTGTTGGGATGTAGGAGCAGAGGCATCGTACTGCTCACCATGTGTTGAAGCTATGTCGGTTTTCTGCGCAGGTGGTGCCAACTTGTCGGTGTGCTGAGGAGGCGATGCCAACGCGTTGGTTTGCAGACCAGGAAGTGCTGATGCATTGGAATCCTGATCACGCGACTGCGGACCGACGAACTGATGAGTAGTTGGTTCTGGACCTATAGACTGCTAAGCATGCAGTTCCGAAGCATCAGGCTGCTTAGCAGTCCGATCCACCAGGTTGGTCTGCTGAGCATGTGCTGCAGCTGGGTCTCCCCCTGCTGCTACAGCGGTCGGCATCTGAACCGGTGGTGCATCTTTAGCAATTGTACGCCTTGCCACTGGCTTCTTTAGGGCAGAGGATGACATGGCATGTATGCCACAAAGTCGGGACGGTTGATCATAGGTTGATGCATCAGCCGTAGGATTACAAGTATTAGGTTCTTTGGGGGAAGCACGCGAGATCTGCTGTGGCAAGGAGAGCGTCACCGGTTGAGGGGCGACATTGGTTGCTCTTGCTGGGGCTTCAGGGATCTCATCGATGAACTCTATTTCCTTTCGTGGCCACTGGATGTGATGTAGAAGTGTTTCTCCCTAGGTCCTTTGCTCATCAAAGTCTCCTAGGACATTCTTCAGGGCAAATTCATTGAATCCAGGCTTTACTTCAGTCACGTAGCACTTCACACAGCCTGACTTCAATGGCACATTGTCCAACAAGAGGCCATCTTCCAAGAAGGGTGGGCAAACCTAGGCTATTGCATATTTAATTGTACCTTCATAATGTGTAAGCACGCCCTTCAGTCTGTCTTTCATTCCAGATAGATAAGATATAACATCATCACATGCAGCTGCAGTCTCAGTGCCGCTTGGGTCAGCTGATGCACAGCTACTCTTGTGCGGTGTTGTTGCGCAATAAGCAGCATCCTCCATGCCCGCCTCCCCTCCCATCTGCTGGCTATTTGTCAGTGTTAGATTCTTCCCAATCATCATTGACCCCTCAATATCCTTTTGAACAGCCGAATACATGTCCTTCCTCAACCTTTCATACAATGCATTTTGCTTCATTTCACTCCTCGTTTTTTCATGCTGAGCCTCTCATCTTTGCTGAGTGTGAAAGCCCTCTTGTGCGTACATTAACACCTATACCCCTTGTACAGCCAGGGGGCTCTCTTGTTTCTAGAGCAACGGACAGAATGTCACATGGCCCTGAGTTCCTGTAGAACCTTCCAGGGATCTTGGAAGCCTCTAACATCACTTGATACAGTTCTTTGTCATGTGAGTTTTTAAAGTAATAAGTTCCATCATCATGCCTCCTTGCACGTGCCCGCAAGTAGTCTCTGGCGCGTTCGCCCCTGATTTCACTAAAGGAAGGTTTCCCACCCGCCACTACTGCTTCTTTGTCCTCCTGGTCCCATATCGCTTTCATGCCGTAGTATCCTGCCACACCCATACAGTGGGTGTGTGTGTTCTTCTTATGAAGTTCCGGTTGCTTGAAACTCTCTCAGGAAACTCTTTAGTTGCCCTGACCCTTTTGAATTATGCCCAGTCTGCCTTTGTAATTGGGTGTATGCAGGGATTGGGTCCTTGCCTTCACTCAAGTACTTCTTATACAGCACGTGCTTCCAGTTTCTCCAAGCATCCCTAGACTTCTTCAGTGCAGCATGTTCCACCTGCATTCTCCACTGCTCTGGAACATTGAAGTGATACATGATCTCCTAGACTATCCATTGTCGTGTTTCTATGTCAGCCTTCCGAAACCCCGACAGATTTATGTTGAGCCTTGCCCTGCCAACAAATCCACACACACTCCTGAACCTCGTGCGTGCTTTATCTGGTTTAGTTGGAGCCCAAGACTTTAAATCGATCTTAGTTACTTCATATACACCTTTAGGATGGTGTGTGGGCTTCTTTCGAGCGTTCCTTCGTGTCCTGACCAGAAGGGTAATTGCTGCAGCTCTATCCCATTCAAGATTACTTGATCCCTCACCATCTGGTGAAGACCTAGGGTTGTCAGAATTAGATGAAGATACATCGCCTGAAGCATGAGTGATGTCGCTGTTATTTGGCATCTATAGAGAACACATGTGAAACTCAAGAAAGGAGGATAAGCATAAAACTAACAACTTGGTATCAAGCTTTCTAAGCATGTCTGCAATAATTTAGAAAATGTACGGCTAATGTGTTAAGTTTGTGTGACTCGGACGCCCGCGATCTGTAAATCGACAGTAACTTATTGGAACAAATACATCTTATATGTACTAGTTAGGAAGGTAGACTGATAATCCCCAAGTGCAGGGAATCATCATAGCAATTCCCAAAGGTGATAAGCATGGAGTGTCGAACCCACAAGGAGCTAAAGGCAAGATCAATATTCTCTCAAGTCCTATCTGCCACTGATACGACTCTACGTACACCGAACGTTTGCTTCCAACTAGAAACGAGAAATAAAACTACATTGCGGGTATGAAGAGGATAACTTTGTATGATATCAAAGAGAAAAAATATATAAGTAGGTGCTGTTATCATAAATTTAGAATACATTACTAAATATTATAAATAGCGAGTGTGGAATAATGATGGGTTGGTGTGTGGAATTGTCCTAGGCAATTGTTAACAAGATCGGTGGTCGTCATTGCAATTTCATACGAGGGAGAGGCATAAGCTAACATACTTTCTCTTCTTGGATCATATGCACTTATGATTGGAACTCTAGCAAGCATGCGCAACTACTAAAGATCATTAAGGTAAAACCCAACAATAGCATTAACATATCAAGTCCCCTTTATCCCATACGTCGTGACCCACTTATCCGTGTTTATGCTTCTGTGACTCAAGCAACGCAGACAATAAGTAAACCATGGACATATTGCAACACCCTATAGCGGGAATCCCTCACGCTTGCGCGACACGGATGGCACAATAGGACAGCACCAAAATAAAACATACAACTCGTACCAATCTAGATCATCAATCAACCCAAAGACAAAAGATATCTACTCAAAACATCATAGGATGCCAACACATCATTGTATCATAACATGTGGCATAAAGCACCATGTTCAAGTAGGGGTTACAACGGGGTGCGGGAGAGTGGACCGCGTAAAATAGATGAGGATGATGATGTTGATGAAGACGATCACCATGGCGATGATTCCCCTCCGGATGGCACTCCGGCGCCACTGAGAGAGAGGAGGAGAGGTCCTCCCCCTTGTGCTTCCTCCTCCATGGCCTCCCCCCTGGATGGGGAGAGGTTCTCCCTCTGGTCCTTGGCCTTCATGACGATGATGGCCCCTCCGAGATCCTCCTCCATGGCCTCCTGTAATGATGGCCCCCTCCGGCAAGGTGCCAAAGAGGGCCTAGATTGATTTCTCGTGGCTACAGAGTCTTGCGGCGGCGGAACTTCCGATCTAGGTTATTTTCTAGAGGTTTCTGTATTTATAGTAATTTTTGGCGTCGGTCTCACGTCAGGGGGGTCTCCGAATCGTCCATGAGATAGGGGCCCACGCCCAGGGGGGTGGGCACGCCACCCACCCTCGTGGACACCCCGGAACTCTTCTGGCCCAACTCTTTTACTCCAGGGCCTTCTTTTGGTTCATAAAAAATCATCAAAAATTGGCACATCAATTGGACTCCGTTTGGTATTCCTTTTCTGTAAAACTCAAAAACAAGGTGGAAGTGTGTTATGTCGACTAGAGGGGGGGTGAATAGGCAATTTTTATGAATTCTTCACTGAGGAATTTCAGGGTGAGGAAATTCCTAAGCGGAGAACTACTTGCAGTGGAATAAGTACTCAGGTATAAGCAAAACAGAGTAACAACATAGTCATCATGATGAAATGAAAGACAAACACAGAGTATAGAAAGCGTAAACACAGGATAAGTAGGATGAAGACAAACAAACTGAAGAATTAGGATTGAGGAAATAGAGAATGTCTTCAGTCAATGTCTTCAAGTAGTAATGATCAGGTACATCACACATAATGAGGAAATGAAAGGGTTGAGGAAATAGAACCAGTTGGCTTGGTGAAGATAATGATTTGGTAGACCAGTTCCAACTATTGTGACAGTTGTACGTCTGGTTGGAGCGGTTGAGTATCTAAACTCGAAGACACACGGTCCTGGACACACAATCCTCACCGTATTCTCCTTGAGCTAAGATCACACAGACCTCGCCCAATAGTAGTGGTAAGTCTTCACAGGTGACTTCCAAACCTTCACACACTTGGTCACTCGGCAAGCCACAATTCCTCTTGGATGCTCAAACCATGACGCCTAACCGTCTGGAGGATACATAGTCCTCAAAGGTAACAAGCGTCGGTTCCACACAGGAACAATCTCTTCAGTGATGCTCAATCACTTTGGGCTTTGTAGGTTTGGTTTTGGGATTTGGGTTTTCCTCACTTGATGATTTTCGCTCATAGTCCTCGGAGGATGGGATGCTCTCAAATGACAAGTTTCAGTTTCTCTCGGAGCAGCCAACCATCTAGTGGTTGTAGGGGGCGGCTATTTATAGCACTACAAAAAAAAGACACATCCGTGACATTTTGGGCCGAACAAAAAAAAATTATGTCATACTTATGACACTTCTATGATGATAATTGTGACAAAACCTGGTATCATCATAGATGTGGTCGGCTCCTACTTCTATGACAAAAAATCATGATAGAAAATGGGCTTTTTGTCCTGGGCGGGCCGGAGACGCAGCTGCATGACATTCTTTGGGCCATCCATGACGGAAAAAACCGTGGTAGAAGCGAGGGCGAGGAAAATTTTGGCGAGTTCCCGGTTACGATGGGTGGTCAGGGGCCGAGCGATGCACGTTTCTCTCATACACATACGCACGTGTGCGAGGCGTTGGGATCTAACTGAACCCGAGCGAGGCGTTGGGCCCTAACTGAACCCGAGCGATTGCACTGTAGGCTACGCGTTACTGAACCCAAGCGATCGATCGATTGCTGTTAACTGAACCCGATCAAACAATTCCTTCGCTACTGCTGCTAACTGAATCCGATCGATGCTGCCTCTGGATGAACAGTGAGCGTTGCAGGGGGGGTGAACAGTGATCGGTGGGGTGGATGAACAGGACCCCGTGGCGTGACCTCTGGATGAATAGGACCCCGATCGATCGAGCCGGTTGGGGCTGGATGAACAGGCCCCCATGGAGGACTGGATGAACAGGACGACCCCGTGGAGGGCTGGATGAATAGTAGATGGTGGAGGGGTGGATGAACAGTAGCCCGTGGAGGGGTGGTTGAACAGGAGCCCGTGGAGGGGTGGTTGAACAGTAGCCGATGGAGTAGCGCACGATGGTGGCTGGATGAACAGGAGCCCGTGGAGGCTGGAGGAGGTCGAAGGTGGATGAACAGTAGCCCGTGGAGGCTGGAGGAGGTCGACGGTGGAGATGAACAGTATCCCATGGAGTCCTGTTTTGCGGTATGCCACACCCCTCTCGATGAACAGGACCCCCATTTCGACCGTAGCGCTCCAACACAAGTCCGTTTCATCCGTTCTGCGGTACGCCACACCCCTCCCGATCAACAGGACCCCCGTTTCGACCATAGGAGGTTCGTTTCCTCCATTTTGCGGTACGTCATACCCCTCCCGATGAACAGGATCCCCTTTCGAACGTGGTCGGTCGAACACAAGGCCGTTTCCTCCGTTCTGCAGTACGCCAGGCCTCATTTCCATCGCCTGTTCCGTCAAAGCCCTCCCGATGAACACAATGACGCATTTCGTTCCGACCCAGCCGGTTGGCTCCTCATGAACACGATGACGACGCTGTTTCTCCATTCTGACCCAGCCATGTACGCGAGCCCTGGCCGTACGTATGCGCGAGTAGGCGTTCGAGACCCCGCTCGCAAGTACACATACGTGGCCGTATTTTCTTTCTTGCACACTGGCCACTGTACGTACGTGTACATGCTACGTGCGCGCCTCTACTATGACACGTGCACACCTCTACTACGACACGTGCGCGCCTCTACATGGACCAGTATGTACATACATGTTCACGACCAGAATGACAATGCTACGTACGCATCGACTGTTGGAAATATGCCCTAGAGGCAATAATAAATTAGTTATTGTTACTATATTTCCTTGTTCATGATAATCGTTTATTATCCATGCTATAATCGTATTGATAGGAAACTCAGATACATGTGTGGGTACATAGACAACACCATGTCCCTAATAAGCCTCTAGTTGACTAGCTCGTTGATCAATAGATGGTTACGGTTTCCTGACCATGGACATTGGACGTCGTTGATAACGGGATCACATCATTAGGAGAATGATGTGATGGACAAGACCCAATCCTAAGCCTAGCACAAAGATCGTAGTTCGTATGCTAAAGCTTTTCTAATGTTAAGTATCATTTCCTTAGACCATGAGATTGTGCAACTCCCGGATACCGTAGGAATGCTTTGGGTGTACCAAACGTCACAACGTAACTGGGTGGCTATAAAGGTGCACTACAGGTATCTCCGAAAGTGTCTGTTGGGTTGGCACGAATCGAGACTGGGATTTGTCACTCCGGTTAACGGAGAGGTATCTCTAGGCCCACTCGATAGGACATCATCATAATGTGCACAATGTGACCAAGGGGTTGATCACGGGATGATGTGTTACGGAACGAGTAAAGAGACTTGCCGGTAACGAGATTGAACAAGGTATCGGCATACCGACGATCGAATCTCGGGCAAGTACAATACTGCTAGACAAAGGGAATTGTATACGGGATTGATTGAGTCCTTGACATTGTGGTTCATCCGATGAGATCATCGTGGAACATGTGGGAGCCAACATGGGTATCCAGATCCCGTTGTTGGTTATTGACCAGAGAACGTCTCGGTCATGTCTGCATGATTCCCGAACCTGTAGGGTCTACACACTTAAGGTTTGATGACGCTAGGGTTATAAAGGAAGTTTGTATGTGGTTACCGAATATTGTTTGAACTCCCGGATGAGATCCCGGACGTCACGAGGAGTTCCGGAATGGTCCAGAGGTAAAGATTTATATATGGGAAGTCCTGTTTTGGTCACCGGAAAAGTTTTGGGTTTTATCGGTAACGTACCGGGACCACCGGGAGGGTCCCGGGGGTCCACCAAGTGGGGCCACCGGCCCCGGACGGCTGCATGGGCCAAGTGTGGGAGGGGACCAGCCCCAGGTGGGCTGGTGCGCCCCCCCCCCCACAAGGGCCCAAGGCGCCTAGGGTTGGGGGAGGGGGCGCACCCACCTAACTTGGGGGGCAAGTTTCCCCTCTCCCCCCCCCTTGGCCGCCACCCTAGATGGGACTGGGGCTGCCGCACCCCTTGGGGTGGAAACCCTAGAGGGGGCGCACCCCCCTCCCTCTCCCCTATATATAGTTGAGGTCTTGAGGGCTGCCAACACATGAGTTTGACCTCTCCTTGGTGCAGCCCTACCTCTCTCCCTTCCGCTCTCCCGCGGTGCTTGGCGAAGCCCTGCAGGATTGCCACGCTCCTCCACCACCACCACACCGTTGTGCTGCTGCTGGACGGAGTCTTCCTCAACCTCTCCCTCTCTCCTTGCTGGATCAAGGCATGGGAGACGTCACCGGGCTATACGTGTGTTGAACGCGGAGGTGTCATCCGTTCGGCACTAGGATCTCCGGTGATTTGGATCACGACGAGTACGACTCCTTCAACCCCGTTCTCTTGAACGCTTCTGCTTAGCGATCTACAAGGGTATGTAGATGCACTCTCCTTCCCCTCGTTGTTGGTTTCTCCATAGATAGATCTTGGTGACACGTAGGAAAATTTTGAATTTCTGCTACATTCCCCAACATCGACCAGGTGGGTCCCGACTGTCAGGCACTTCCTTCCGTGCGAAGATGTAGCTGGTGGGTCCCAGCAGTCAGGGGGCGAATCATTTTTTCCCGGACGCACTTCCTTGCGTGCGAAGATGTAGCTGGTGGGTCCCAGCAGTCAGGGGGGAAACGTTTTTTTCACGAAATATTGTGGCCCGTCCAGTGGGTCCCAGCTGTCAGGTGGAGGAATCATTATTTTCCGTGTAATAAGGAGGCACTTCCTTGCTACAGCCATGGACCCAGCTGTCAGCCTTTCCACGTACAGTCCACGTCCAATGGAAGTCGTTCCTTGACCACGTTGACCACGCTGCGCCGAGAGCAGCAGGGCGGTGGACGACGCGGTGCCGGGAAAGACATGGCAGTGGATGCCCACGTGGAGAGGAGTACGAGGGTTCACTGGTTCGGCTGCGGTGTGAGGCTGCCATCGCCGTAGAATAACAGGGGGTGTGGGTGAGTGAAGGGATGGCCTGGCCAGCGGTGAGAGTAGTAGGGGGTAGTGAGGCCTCCGCGGCAACACAGCCGGACACGGGAGGCAGGAGCAGGCGGCATGACCGGCGCTGCTTTGGGCGGCTGGAGCAAGAAGACCAGAGGTTGAAGAAGCACGGCGGCCGTTGGATGGACATCGTACGGTCACTGCAGCTAGAATCGTTTATATTGACTAAGTTGACAAAGCCCTTGGTTCATCAACTTAGTAGGCCCACATGTCAGCTTCCGAAATGGTGCGCCCCAGATGTCAGGGGGAGGAATCATTTTTTGGGCGGATGAAGCTAGAATATCCGAGATTGAAGAAGAAGCACGGCATTCGTTGGATGGACATCCAACGGCCACTGCTGCTAGAACCGTGTGTTGACTATAAGTTGACAAAGCCTTGCATACGCGTCAACTCTCTTTGTTTAGGGGACGCGTCAACTTAGTAAGGCCACAAGTGTGTGGCAGAGAACTTATAGCCCATTTGAGATTTGTAAGAATATCAGCCCATTTTTAAATTCTAATGGAATTTACTACAGCCCATTTACAGTTTGTTAAAGTACATCCCATTTCAACCAACCGTTCAAAACAGAATTCAATAAAATTTCCCACATTTTGATGGGATCCGAAATATTTTTATCCCGAAATTTCTAGTCAGATTAAATACAATTTCAATATAAATTTATATTACGTAAAAATTCAACGAAATATTGCGCTCGCAACAATTAATGAAATTAAAATTTTCAATATCCAAAAATAATATTTTATAAAGTAATTACGTGTTTGGTGCATTTTTGATAGTTACTGCCCAGTTTTTATAATTATATCCCATTTATTATTTCTTAAAGCCCATTTTCTTGTTAAGCCTAATGCATCCCTCCTAGGAAAGATTTGCAGCCCTGCGGGGCGGACAATAACAACTTGACCTTGCCTGGGTATTCCTAAAAAAAGTATAGCTAAGCTAGCCATTTTCAGCTTGAAAAAAATTAATATCTGGGCTAGATATCTTGCCTCGGCTAGACGGGCCACAGCCCGCCCAGTTAATACCTGCAGCGATGTTTTCGTTGTTGTTCAGAGGAGAAATATTAATATCTGGGCTAAACATCGAAAAACTTTGCAGTGCTCACACCTCAAAAACACAAATACTGCTCGAGCTGCTTGGTCCCAGCTGTCGGCCACTTCTTGTGCAATTCTCTCGTTTATTGACTACATAGGTTGACAATGGTGTGGGACCATGATGTCAGGAAACTAGGAGGAAGCAAAAAAAATTATAGTTATATATATAATAAGGAGGCACTTGCGTACATGAGGCTATGGACCTAGTGGGTCCCCATTGTCATCTTCTCCAAGTAAAGTCATCTCCTCGCCTGCGCGCGCTTTCCGCCCAAAACAGTCAGCGCCGCCCGCCCCGCTTCATGGTGCGGGAAATTGCTCCGCCTTCAAATGACACAAGTGCCATCCGTCTGTCCATCTACCGCCCACATTAATAATACGCGGTTGTCGAGGCGGCTACTCCGGTGCCACACGTCCGTCCCTCCGCCGCCCACCATTGCTATATAAACTGCCGTGCCGGCCATAGCCGCAGTCATCCGCATCCGTTCCCTTTCTCCTGTCCACACCACTACTGCCCACCATGGCTTCCTTGCGCTCCAGCTCTCTTCGGGACGGGCGGACGATGTACCACAAGGAGATGGCAGCCATTGCTACCGACCGGCTGGCCGGCAGGCAGCCAGAGGACGACGACGTCCCAATGGAGAACATGGTAGTCGATGATCCGGCACCAACCCCCTCCTCCGCGCCATCCTTGTTGGTGCATTGCACCATGACCATCGGCGAGGCCCATGCCCAATATATGGACACGATGAGGCAGATGCGTGAGGAGCAATTCCGGGAGGCGCAGGCTGACATCGCCTGCAACCACCATCTCCTCCAGGAGTACCTGCAGGCAGAGGAGCAGATCGCCGCGGAGCGGGCGGGGCAGGAGGCGCTGCTCGACTCATACCTCTCCGCCTGCGAGGGCCGCCTCGGGCGCTCGCGGTACCGCATGCGGGTGGCGGAGGTTGCGGCCGCCTACAAAGAGGGCGATGAAGTGGGCGAGGCGCTGTTTCACGAGACCGAGGACGAGGCAGAGGACAATGTCGTCTCCGATGAGTGCCCGCTCCGCTGGCGTCGACGAGGCCCTGCTCCGCCGAGGCCCCGCGGCGCCAACAACGAGGCAGAGGACACCGCCGACTCCGCCGAGGCCCCGCCCCGCCAACAACGAGGCAGAGGACATCACCAGCTCAACCGAGGCCCCACCCTGCCGGCAACGAGGGGGAGGATTTCCACCGCTCCACCGAGGCGCCGCCCGCCGGCAACAAGACAGAGGACATCGCCGGCTCCACCGAGGCCCCGCCCCGTTGACAACAAGGCTGCGCCACACAAAAAATGAGGAAGAGTAGAACACGGTAGGTCGCCGCCGCTCGGGTCCAAGTAAGGCCACCGCTACTACCCTCTGGTTGAAGCAAAGCTAGGCGGGTTGACCATTGACGGCCGGTTAGCTTCTTGGCGGTGACGTGGAGTTGGAGAGCTGTGTTGGAGAAGAACGCTACTTCTACTTAACTGCTGGTGCAGTTGGCTGACTGGCACGTGGGCCCAACAGGCCACATGTCAGTTACGCAACTGCACCTGCAGTTAAGTCACTGAAGCTTCTGTTCGGCTCAGCGGGACACGGGTGGGTAGCTTCGGTTAATTAATTATACCTCCAGCGCACCCCTTTTTAGTTGAAGAATGTATGAAATGTAATGAAATCTGGCATGTTTATATGAAATCTGACCGTGTATGAATGAATTTATTTCGATTAGTTTGAATTCCTGTATCACTGGCATTGGATGAACATGCAAAACAATAGTTACTAGCATTATTCCCAGGGTGATCACCTCGTTTGCAGCAGTTTCACATGTACTCCCTCCGGTCCTTTCTAGTCTGCATACAAGTTTTGTTTCCAGTCAAAGTATCTCTACTTTGACCAATCTTATAGAAAAAAGTATGCACTTCCACAATGTGCGAAGTAAAAAGGAACAGAAGGAGTACAAAGAGTTTGAGCAGCTTTTTAGCGTTTCTGTACATTGCAATCAAACTCACAGGGCTGGCAATTCATAGAGAACATTCGAAACAATCGATGATTATGCATCTCAGCGACTCACACGTCAGAGGCAATATTTACTTCACAACTAAAGAATGAAGAAAAATTGATCGACGTTGTTGACAGCAAAGGGCATCCCATTTGAAAATATCAAACGCATGTCTTGCTAAAATCAATGATCAAAATTTGACAAGGTTGTCCAATCCAAAATATCAAATGCCTATGATTGTGGAATGGGCAGGGTTTGCCATCAGTTCGAACATTGACATGGCACCTCGTGCTAAATAAACCAGTTGTTCTTTTTGTGCAGTTCCACCAAAATCAACCAAATTCGCGCGTAGCTTGTATGATTTTGCCCTTATATGTTGCAACGCCTTGAACTTATCGGCACCTCCTTTCTTGTGGTGGAAATGAATGATTCGATGTATTCATGAACATTTTGTGCAGTTCCCATTGAAATCAAGCTGAGCACCCCTGTTTGCACAAATACAAAAAAGTGATTAGTATAAAGCAAACTATACTATGAATTGACAGTTTAAACAGGCACCTACATGGTCTTAGAGCACACTTTTAAAAAAATGGAACTCACCAGAAAGAATCCTAGAACAACATTGTACTCGCGCATCACAGCAAAAAAATGGAGATTTGTCAGTCCTTCTGAGCTGAAGTTAGTTTGGTCTTGTGGGTAGTAATGTAACCATCCTTTAACTGCTCCTTCTGATGAGAAGATAGACATGGCTTCTTCATACTGGCATAATCGGAACTAGTCACTTCACGTAGTCCATATTCTTCTCCAGAGGAAGATGATCCTATTGTGCAAAGACAAGAGGACAACTAAATGCTAGCATCCCTGTTTGGTCGAAAAAAAGGAAAGGAAATATTTAAAACAACACAGATGAAGCACTTCTCAAGGACAATACCACTTTTTCATGACAGTATCTAAACAGTAGAACAACACCAATAGAGATGACAAAGCTCAGTCATATGGATGAAATCATTGGGCGAGTACCAACCTTTGTCAAGAGGCTTATTGTGTAGAGCATACAGATGAAGCACTTCTCCGGAACCATCAGTTGCTATCTACTGTGGTGGCCATGCTTACTATATACTCCTCGGTTAGTTTAATGTTTCCAACATCTTCTTGTGCAGTTCCACTAAAATATATGGTATCTTCAAAGAAGATCCTGTTTGCACAAGTAGAGATAGTTATGTATTACATTAAGAGTGGCATCAAATCAGTGGCAAAACAATTGCTCGTTCCAGCCATAGCAATAAATTAAGATGCAAAACTATATCATTACTTGTGTCATCACAGTTCCAGTGCTTCATTACAACACCAGGAGTTGATTTTTGTTTTTCTTCCGCTTGTTCTTCCCCTTCATCACTTGGTTCAATAACAGATAAGCTTCGCCTTCAATGTAAGATTTGGCATGTCAATTAGGAGCACAAGTATAGCACTAAACAATGACATTAATTTTCTAATGAAAGTGGTAAAATACAGGCCAACAGTTGTGAAATATCCTTATCTTACCTTAATGGGATATTACGGTGCACATACAGATTGGAAGTCTTGTCTCCATTTGTGCAGTTCACTAAAATCAAGCAACATTACCGTACAAGTAGCACAACATATGAAAGCACACTGCAGAATCATGTGAAAGAAGGCTAGTACTGACCTCTCATGATGCGGAATTCAAACAACTCACAAGAAGAAGATCTAAACCAAATTTGCCAACACGGATATGAAGTAAGATCTCCTCTTGTGCAGTTCCACTAAGATCAAGCAATCAAGCAACATTGTCAGTGTGACATTTTGGTTGAACTGCACAAAACATTCTTAAAACAAAAGTGTTTTGTGTAGTGCAACAAAAGGTCACAATGGCAACGAGGTGAAGTAGATTACCTTGTTTACACAGAGGTGCAAAGGAAACAACTAGTGGTCAATAACGGTGGATGACACAGAAGCCAACAAAAAGAAGCATCTACCTTATCTAAATGGTAAAGAAAGCAAGACAGTAGCATTTCTCAAACGGTGGCATTGATTAATATTAACATAGAGATTATATTAACAATAAAATTTGTTAAACATGTAATTTGCTTTTAGCTGTGGCATTGCATCAATTTTCCAGCGGCATTATTAGAGGGTGTTTGTTTACAGGGACATTTTGGTGTAGGGACTAAAAAAACTCCGTGTCAGTCCCATCTAAACCAAACAGGAGGGACTTTTAAGGAATAGAAGTGGGCATTTGGGACTAAAGAAAGAAGACCCCGAGGGAGTCCTTTTGGGACTTTTTCCAACAGTTGCCCCTGCCACGCATCGCACCTTGTCTCTATTAGTTCATTACTAGGGGTAACATGGTCTTTTAGAATTTCATTTAATAACCTCTAGTCCATGTTTAGTCCCTGGAACCAAGCAGGTAGGGACTAGGGAGTTTTTAACCAAACAGGGCCTTAGATTAACAATAGCTAAAGAGTTGCACATTACAGTGAACGCACCAGCACCATGTGCATCTACCGATGTACTGTGGTCATAAATAGTCTGTTGCAACAAAGAACAAACAACCAAGGAGCATATTTCTGTTGGTCCCAGTTTTGTTATCTTTAGACACCTTTCCCTATGTGAGCACAACAAATCTAGTCCTGCTCACGCTCTATAGCCTTGTCCCCCAAAACAAAAGATCAGTTTGTTACAGATGTGCGTACTGTGTTTGTCATTGTTTTCCCTTTTCGACCAATGTAGGTGCTAGATAGCTAGTCTGTACTAGTACTTTCGCCCCTTCCTTTCCTCTTTGAACCACGTCCTAGATTTATGTGATACAACTTTCCCCACTACTTTCCCCCATTCCTTTCCTCTTTGAACCACGTCCTAAATTCATGCTCTACAATTTTCTCCCTTCCTCCTTTCCTCATTAAGATTCATGGTATACATGCAACTAGAGAAATGCATGTGGAATAAGTAAATTATACCTTAAGGTTCTTGGGGCGTGGTTCGGTGGGCGACGGGACGGTGGCAAAGAAGAAGGGGTCGGAGGCCCTCCCGCGCCGCCGCTGGGTGAAAGTGAATAGCTGCGATGGTAGTAGATTCCCTCCCTCGCCGACGGAGACAATGTTAAGCCTCCTTCCCTTCCCAGCGGACGGTTCCTGCCGGCTCTTTGAGTAGCAGTGAGGGGAGAGAGAGGCCAACGAAGTCTTGTTTAGATCTGGAGAGGGTGAGAGAGTGTGAAGAGAGCAACTACAAGCGTTGAGGCTCCAGCGTGTATATATATATATACTGGAGAGAGAGTGTGAAGCATGCAAACCCTAGAAAACAAGCGCCGAGGTTGCAGCTTATACGTGATGAGGTGATTATACGGTCACTATGAGATCGTATAGCTCCGTATCCATCCATTTCTACTAGTCAAAGAATCGTCCTGGCACAAATTATGCTCAAGTGTAGTTATCGAACCCGAGACCTCAAGTTTGATGAGCGAACAGGCTAACCAGCTACACAACCCTACCGTTATGTTCAACAAGAGGAAAATAACCTTTTATACATTCCTGCATTCGTGTGACAAGCATGCCGTGTTTTTGTGTGTGTGTGGGAGTCATTGGGATTTAAATCATAATCGTGTCATGTGGCTTTGGTGGTAAGACTATCCACAGTGATGTAGAAATAATGCAGCCTTAGTCACCTTACCTCTCTCCACGTAGTACGTTGGGTCCCACCAGTCAGAGGGTGAAACAAGCAAATTAATAAGAAAAAATAAAAGCGCCAGCGGTGTATCTTACCTCACATATCTCGCTACTACTCGGGAACACTGTCCAATTGACCCCTCTGTTCGCTCACGTACTATTTTAAGTGAATCCTTATTATAACATGCACACAATTTTGGGCACTTGTATTCGAGCTAAGTCAATGTGCCATCGTATCTCGTACTTACTACTCCCTCCGTCTAGGTGTAATAAGTCACCTTAGAAGGTGCAGCGGGACCAAGGTGTGTGCGTGTGCGTGTGTGTGTGTGTGCGTGTTTAACAGCATGTGTGTGTTAGAGAGAGCGATAGATCGACCTATTCCTACAGAGAGATGGTGTGTAGTGTATGATTTTAGCCGCGAGAGTTGGTGCATCCTCTCGTTTCCGGGCATGTCCGGTAGGGACATGCGGACAGCTGCCGCGCCCGCTCCTGACCAGCCTGGCCCACCCAAAGCCCCTCCATCGCCCGTGCGCGCTTCCCGCCCGAAACGGTCAGCACCGCTCCAAAGAATCGGTGCCACATTCATGCCCAGGCAGAGCGGACGCGACCTCTCACTGGCACAAGAGTGATGGTTGCTTCGTCCGTCCAACTTACTGTTGGGTCTATGTGATTTGACGGCTCATTGGTCTTTATTACTAAGGTGGTAGGACTGCTGGACGTCCCACGCTTTCCGTGAAAGGAGGTACTACTAGATTACAATTTTCTCCATTCTTACAGTGGAGGAGTGCAAGAGCAGTGAAAACATGCACGCTCAGTGATTACATGGCCCACCTCACACTATCACCATATTTTCTGGACACCTTGCGACACCTAACTCCCTCCGTTCCTAAATACTAGATGAGTCCCCGTGCGTTGCCGCGGAACAGCCATATATCTCTCTATGTAAAATTATTGATTTCGTAGAACTAAAAAAACTCTATAACCGCATGACAAATGTGGTAGCCAAACTAAAAAAACTCCCATCATCATTTAGATCATCCCACGTAAGGAAAAAAAGATCAGCCAACTCCTACTGCATAATGGGATTATATTTTTCTTTTTGACATGCTAATGGGACTTAAAAGCTCACTTACATGCATGCTACCGGTGCATGCTTGCGTGCAGACATGTTGATGTGATTTAAAACCCACTCACATGCATGCCACGATATTTCTGCATGCTTGCATGTGGCTTAGTGCGGAGCCTCTCAACGTCTAGATCAGACGGTTATTATGGACTGATTTAGTTCATCTAACGGCTACATTAATTTTGATTGTGTGGCTCAAGGAGAGGATAGAGAATTCCTAGTAGTGGGGGCTAGCTATTTACTAGTAGATAAGTCTTTGTCCACTAGGTGAACTACATACGGAACAAAATGAATGAATCTACACTTAAAATGCATCTATATACATCTGCATGTGGTTCATGGTGAAATCTCTACAAAGACTTATATTTAGGAACGAAGGAAGTACTAGTATAGTACGTACTGTAATTTATCAGCGAGATAAATTTGTACAATGCTATGAAGCTTCCAGCTTCTGTTACATGTATCTTGCGTCCAAGGTTGCCCGTTGTAACATTTCATCAAATACAAAGGAGACTAACATGCATGCTATTGCATCCCAATGATTGACAAGTCATAGCAAATATGTACTCCCTCCGTTCCAAAATAAGTGTTTCAACTTTATGCAAACTTTAGTACAAAGTTGTACTACTACTAAAGTTGACACTTATTTTGGAAAAGAGGTAGCTAAAGAAAAAAAATGATCCATGAAGTCCCTAGCCCTTGAACCGTGAACCCTAACCAGGCTTCAATTTGCTGGCAACGTTTGAGCTTCCTAAGAAATGAAGTTTGCAACCTTTTGACCATCGGATCATTTTGTGCAGTTTCACCAAAATCGAGATGAGCATCCATGTGGCAAGGAAATTGAAGAAGCATGATTAGAATAAGATTACTGGGACTAGTTGATGAGACATAAACTCATCACAAATACAGTACGTAGAAGCCAGCAGAGGTATGTGCGGGGCAAAGAAGTAGAGAAATATCCACATGGAGAGATGTGGGCAGCTGGAGCAGTGGTGCAAGCCGGCTATAAAGGGAGTTGTACCTGAGGGACGTAGCTTAACCTTGAGGAGGGCGGCAGGAGGCGGCAACCGCCCACGTCGCGGCAGTGAGCAAGGGACGAAGGCAACCTCACCGGCTTTGTGAGAGAGAACGGCGGGGACCCCTGATCGGGATGTGCCAACACTTGGTTTTCACCGTTGGCGACAACGACTGCATCTACACTAAGCATCCACCCCTTCCCCCGGCGGACGTGATCCGCGGGGATGTTAGAGATGTGGCCACAGTCGTTTTGTGCGAGAGAGTGTGAAGAGAGCAACCCCAGCAAGCAACCGTGTAGGCTGGCCCGTCCTGACTATGTATACAGTGGAGCGGTTTCCTTTTCTCTCCATATGAACCTATCATATTACGTATGTGCCACTGAAGAAAAAAAAACTTTATTTATAAATGACATGGCACCTACTACTCGTTCTCCTATAACCTTGCGCTTGGCATCTCCAAAATATTAACCTTGCGATTGGCTCTTCACCTCTTCGGGAAGTCGAGCAATAATGGCAGTGCAGTATATATCGTTCTGGCTATATGAGACCGAATGAATTGCTGCACGTCCACCACGTGGGCGAGGGTCGAGGGGCGAGGGAGAGTGCTACATACGGAGCAAAATGAGTGAGTCTACACTCTAAAATACATCTATATACATCAGTGTTTGGAGTATGTACTAGTAGTTCATATTGAAATCTACTAAAGGACATATATATTCCAAACAATATGATATAATCTCTATAACCAAGGTAGTAGGGACGAGGAGTAAACGAAGGGAGTACTAAATTTTTCTCCTCTTCCTGTGAGCCACCGCGCGCATGGGCGAGGGAGCGGGCGTAAGGCTGACAGTACTAAGCAAGCTTCACCTCATCCTACGAGCCACCGCACCTATGGGCGGGGGAGCCGGCGTACTAAGCAAGCTTCTCCTCGTTCTGCGAGTTGACGGGACACATCAAAAGTACTCCAGTGTATAGAGCCTTGCCTCTAAGGTAGGCCCCACATGGTTTGCCTCTTTTTTTAACATAACGCGTCAAGTTGCAATTTGTTTGTTCACCCGTGGTAGACGATCCTACCTCCACCAAGTGGACAACCAGTACACGTGCCAAATTACCACGTGGGCTGCCTTTTCCGTACAGAAATGAGCTCCACTGTGTACCCGCGCGGGTGTGGTTGGGAAAGAGACGGGAGTACGTGCGCCGTGCATGCACTTCTTCTTTTTCGTGCATGTCCCCCACCTACGTGGGTGTGTGAGAGAGATACAAACTGCGTTCGTGTGTGTTTTTTGTTTTGGGGTGGGGGTGGGGTGGGGGTTGATTTCGTGAATGTATTTGTGGGAATATGTGTCGATGACATCTGAAACCAAAATTTTGCATGCAATGTGTGTGAAATGGAGGCCTATCCATATCATATATAGAGGGTCGAGCAATCCATGAGAAGAGAGGGAGGGGTCATAGATATCGATAGAGTCGAAGAGAGGATCAAGTGGGTGGGTGCGAGATCGATGAAGAGAGCCATCGAAATTGTGTAGTGTGCAAGTCAAAGATATAGGGCGACTGACCTACCGGAACGTCAGAGGGCACATGTCAAGTTTGTGTGTGGCAGGGAGACATGACTAGAGCGCTCGATGTATTAGTGTGTGGGGGGGTGGGGGAGGGGTAGGTAGAGGCCTAACTATAGAGGTAGAACGACTCGTATATGTGTTGAGAAGGAGAGACCCAGCTATGTCTTGAGGGAGATCGGTCGACATCCATACATAACTGAAGGACGGGAAATAGGATGGGACAGAGAGAGAGAGAGAGAGAGAGAGAGAGAGGAGAGAGAGAGGGAGGGAGAGGGGTAGAGTGCTGGATGGGTGATGGAGTTGCTTCTCGAAGATGGTGGGAGAGGCCTACTAGACAAACTGAGGGTGGAACTGCAATGTTATCAATAAGAATGGGGATGTGTTTCTGTGTGTGTCTGTGCGTGATAGATCTGTCGGGACGCATCCATGGATGATGAAGGGGAACCATGTGTTTGGTAAGCAAACCTAACTAGATCAGTAGATCAATTGTTGTTTGTTGGAGGAAGGGAGAGACATAACTAATGAGGTAGATCGATCGACGCGTGGGTAAAAATGAGTTATAAGGACCTAGCTAGCTATATGTATAGCGAGAGATCGGTCGGTGTACATCCATTTGTTAGAGGCAAATAAGGCCCAGCGAGACGGATAGACAGAGAGAATGGAGTTAGGAGGTTGTGCGAGAGGCCCAGCTACTAGCTAGATAGGGGAGGAGTGTGCGGTTGTGAGATCCATGAAAAGAGGGGCGAGAGTTTACACGTGTGTGTGATCGTATGAGAGACACGAGGCAAGGACACGTAAAGGAGGAGATTGAAGGTGCGTGTGTATGTTGTAGGCAGGCATCGCTGGAGAGGTTTATCGATCGGTGTGTGTCAGAAAGGAGTTGTGGAGACTCTGGGAGAACGACCTAAAGAAAAAAAATGTGCTTGGTGGATAGAATGCCGAGGGAGGGGGAGGGCGAGGAGGGAGTGTGCATGTACGAGAGAAAGTTAGTGGTAGCTACAAAGGTTAGAGGATTTTGTGGGTGTAAGAGACTAACAAAGATCATAATTTGATATTAAAGTGGATTCATATATTTGAAAAGGAGATCATAGTGTTTTAAACATATGCATGCATGAATATAGCGATGATACACGTGTTGTGCACATGTTATACCATAATGTGATAATGCATGGCGTTTGCAACTCACAGCTAAATGTCGAACAATCTAACCATACTATACATCAAACAATCTCATATTTTATTTGAATTTGTGATAATGTGTGGCGTTTGCAGCTTACAACTAAATATCGAACAATCTAAACAATACTATATATCGAACATTCTCACATTTTATTTGAATTTGTGGTAATGTGTGGTGTTTGCAACTCACATCTAAATACTTGTAGGCGTAGGGGGCTGATACGTCCATTTTGCATCATGCTTTTATGTCAATATTTATTGCATTATGGGCTGTTATTACACATTATATCTCAATACTTATGGCTATTCTCTCTTATTTTACAAGGTTTATCATGAAGAGGGGGAATGCCGGTAGCTAGAATTCTGGCTGGAAAAGGAGCAAACATTGGAAACCTATTCTGCACAACCCCAAAAGTCCTGAAACTCCACGAAACAACTTTTTGGAATTAATAAGAATTTCTGAGCGAAAGAAATACACCAGGGGGGCCACACCCTATCCAGGAGAAAGGGGGCGCCCCCCCCCCCCCATAGGGCACGCCCCCTATCTCCTGGGCCCCCTGGTGGGCCTTAGGTGTCCATCTTCTGCTATATCATCGCTCTTACTCTGGAAAAAATAGTGGGCAAGCTTACGGGACGAAACTCCGCCGCCACGAGGCGGAACCTTGGCGGAATCAATCTAAGGCTCTGGCGGAGCTGTTCTGCCGGGGACACTTCCCTCCGAGAGGGGGAAATCATCACCAACGTCATCACCAACAATCCTCTCATCGGGAGAGGGTCAATCTCCATCAAGATCTTCACCAGCACCATCTCCTCTCAAAACCCTAGTTCATCTCTTGTATCCAATCTTGTACCAAACAACAAATTGGTACCTGCTGGTTGCTAGTAGTGTTGATTACTCCTTGTAGTTGATGCTAATTGGTTTACTTGGTGGAAGATCATATGTTCAGATCCTTTATGCATATTATTACTCCTATGATTATGAACATGAATATGCTTTGTGAGTAGTTATGTTTGTTCCTGAGGACATGGGTGATGTCTTGCTATTAGTAGTCATGTGAATTTGGTATTCGTTCGATATTTTAATGAGATGTATGTTGTCTTCTCCTCTAGTGGTGTCATGTGAACGTCGACTACATGACACTTCACCATTATTGGGCCTAGAGGAGGGCATAGGGAAGTAATAAGTAGATGATGGGTTGCTAGAGTGACAGAAGCTTAAATTCTAGTTTATGCGTTGCTTCGTTAGGGGCTGTAATGGATCCATATGTTTAATGTTGTGGTTAGGTTTACTTAATACTTCTTTTGTAGTTGGGGACGCTTGAAATAGGGGTTAATCATAAGTGGGATGCTTGTCCAAGTAAGGGCAGTACCCAAGTACCCGTCCACCCACATATCAAATTATCAAAGTACCGAACGTGAATCATATGAACGTGATGAAAACTAGCTTGACGATAATTCCCATGTGTCCTCGGGAGCTCCTTTCTCATTATTAGAAATTGTCCAGGCTTATCCTTTGCTACAAATAAAGGATTGGGCCACCTTGCTGCACTTTACTTATTTTATTTACTTGTTACTCGTTACTATTTATCTTATGACAAAACTATCTATCACCTACAATTTCAGTGCTTGCAGAGAAAACCTTACTGAAAACCGCTTATCATTTCCTTCTGCTCCTCGTTGGGTTCGACACTCTTACTTATTGAAAGGACTACGATTGATCCCATACACTTGTGGGTCATCAAGACTCTTTTCTGGCACCGTTTCCGGGGAGTGTAACGCTTTTGGTGAGTGGAACTTGGTAAGGAAACATTTATATAGTGTGCTGAAATTTTCTGTTACTTGTCACTATGGAAACTAATCCTTTGAGGGGCTTGTTTGGGGTATCTTCACCCCAACCAGAAGAGCAAAGAGTTTCTCCTTAACCTACTGAACTTTATGAAAATATTTATTTTGAGATCCCTTTGGGTATGATAGAAAAACTGCTAGCTAATCCATTTGCAAGAGATGGAACATTGCATCCCGATTTATACCTTATCTTTGTGGATGAAGTTTGTGGATTATTTAAGCTTGCAGGTATTCCCGATGATGTTGTCAAAAGGAAGGTCTTCCCTTTATCTTTGAAGGGAGATGCATTGACATGGTATAGGCTATGTGATGATATGATATCTTCGAATTATAAGCGATTGAGGTTGGAATTTCACCAGAAGTTCTATCCTATGCATCTTGTTCATCGTGATCGTAATTACATATATAATTTCTGGCCTCACGAAGGAGAAAGCATTGCTCAAGCTTGGGGGAGGCTTAAGTCAATGTTATATTCATGCCCCAATCATGAGCTCTCTCGGGAAATGATTATTCAGAACTTTAATGCTCGGCTTTCTCTTGATAATCGCAACCTACTCGATACTTTCTGTGCTGGTTCTTATATGCTGAAGACTATTGATTGCAAATGGGACTTATTGGAAAGAATTAAACGCAACTCTGAAGATTGGACTCAGGTATGACACCTAAGTTCGATTGTGTTAAAACTTTTATGAATACCGATGCTTTTCGTGGATTTAGCGCTAAGTATGGACTTGACTCTGAGATAGTAGCTACTTTCTGTGAATCTTTTGCTACTCACGTTGATCTCCCTAAAGAGAAGTGGTTTAAATATAATCCTCCTATTGAAGTGAAAGTAGTTGCACCTATTACAGTTGAAGAAAAGACTGTTACCTATAGTGATCCTATTGTTCCTACTGCTTATGTTGAAAAACCTCCGTTTCCTATTAGGATAAAGGATCATGATAAAGCTTCGACTGTTGTTCGTAAGATTAATACTAGGACTTATACACCTCCTAAGCAAATTAATGTTGAACCTAGTTTTGCTATGGTTAAAGATCCCTTGGATGAGGATTTAGATGGGCATGTTATTTATTTCTGTGGTGAGACTGCTAATATTGCTAGGCCAGATACTAAGACACGTAGACCTGTCGTATGCATGCCTGTTATTTCTATTAAAATAGGAGATCATTGTTATCACAGCTTATGTGATATGGGTGCTAGTGCTAGTGCAATACCTTATTCCTTATATCAAGAGATTATGCATGACATTGCACCCATTGAGTTAGAAGACATTGATGTCACTATTAAGCTTGCTAATAGGGTTACCATTAAACCCTTTGGGATTGTTAGAGATGTTGAAGTTTTGTGTGGGAAGGTTAAATACCCTGCTGATTTCCTTGTTCTTGGTTCCCCACAAGATGATTTTTGTCCCATTATTTTTGGTAGACCCTTCTTGAATACAGCTAGTGCTAAGATTAATTGTGAAAAGAATATTGTCACTGTTGGCATAGGTGGTATGTCTCATGAGTTTAGTTTTGCTAAGTTTAGTAGACAACCTCATGAAAGGGAACCACCTAGTAAGGATGAAATTATTGGTCTTGCTTCCATTGCTGTTCCTCCAACTGATCCGTTAGAACAATACTTGCTAGACCATGAAATCGATATGTTTATGAAGGAAAGAGAGGAAATAGATGAAGTGTTCCTTAAACAGGAACCTATGGTGAAACATAACCTTCCCATTGAAATTCTTGGGGATCCCCCTCCACCCAAGGGTGATCCCGTGTTTAAACTCAAACCTTTACATGGTAATCTTAAGTATGCTTATCTTGATGAAAAATAAATATATCTTGTTATTATTAGTGCTAACCTTTCAGAGAAAGAAGAAGAAAGATTATTGAAAACTCTGAAGAAGCACCGAGCAGCTATTGGATATACTCTGGATGATCTTAAGGGCGTTAGTACCATGTTATGTCAACACAAAATTACATTGGAGGACGATGCCAAACCAATTAGAGATCCTCAAAGACGATTAAATCCCAAGATGAAGGAAGTGGTAAGAAAGGAGATACTAAAGCTCCTTGAGGCAGGTATTATTTATCCCGTTACTGATATAGAACGGGTAAGCCATGTCCATTGTGTTCCTAAAAAGGGAGGTATTACCGTTGTTCCTAATGATAAAGATGAATTGATCCCGCAAAGAATTATTACAGGTTATAGGATGGTAATTGATTTCCGTAAGTTAAATAAAGCTACTAAGAAAGATCATTACCCTTTACCTTTTATTGATCAAATGCTAGAAAGACTATCCAAACACACACATTTTTTCTTTCTAGATGGTTATTCTGGTTTCTCTCAGATACCCGTGTCAGCGAAGGATCAATCTAAAACTACTTTTACTTGCCCTTTTGGTACTTTTGCTTATAGACGTATGCCTTTTGGTTTATGTAATGCACCAGCTACCTTTCAAAGATGCATGATGGCTATATTCTCTGATTTTTGTGAAAAGATTTGTGAGGTATTCATGGATGACTTCTCCGTCTATGGATCCTCTTTTGATGATTGTTTGAGCAACCTTGATCGAGTTTTGCAGAGATGCAAAGACACTAGTCTCGTCTTGAATTGGGAAAAGTGTCACTTTATGGTGAATGAAGGCATTGTCTTGGGGCATAAGATCTCCGAGAGAGGTACTGAAGTTGATAAAGCCAAAGTTGATGCTATTGAAAAGATGCCATGTCCCAAGGACATAAAAGGTATAAGAAGTTTTCTTGGTCATGCCGGTTTTTATAGGAGGTTCATTAAGGACTTTTCTAAAATCTCTAGGCCTCTGACTAATTTATTGAAAAAAGATATTCCTTTTGTCTTTGATGATGATTGTGTAGAAGCATTTGAAGTACTTAAGAAAGCTTTGATCACTGCGCCTATTGTCTAGCAACCTGATTTGAACTTACCTTTTGAAATTATGTGTGATGCTAGTGATTATGATGTAGGTGCTGTTCTAGGGCAAAGAGTCGATAAGAAATTGAATGTTATCCAGTATGCTAGTAAGACTCTTGATACTGCCCAGAGAAATTATGCTACTACTGAAAAAGAGTTCTTAGCAGTTGTGCTTGCATGTGATAAGTTTAGACCTTATTATATTGTTGATTCCAAAGTTACTATTCACACTGATCATGTTGCTATTAAATATCTTATGGAAAAGAAGGATGCTAAGCCTAGACTCATTAGATGGGTACTCTTACTCCAAGAATTTGATTTGCATACTATTGATAGAAAGGGAGCTGAGAACCCCGTTGCAGATAACTTGTCTAGGTTAGAGAATGTTCTTGATGACCCACTGCCTATTAATGATAGCTTTCCTGATGAAAAATTTGCGGTCGTCAATGCTTCCTGTACTGATCCTTGGTATGCTTATTATGCTAATTACATTGTTGCTAATTTTATACCGCCTAGTTTCACATACCAGCAAAAGAAAAGGTTCTTTTATGATTTAAGACATTACTTCTGGGATGATCCACACCTTTATAAAGAAGGAGTAGATGGTGTTATTAGACGTTGTGTGCCTGAGCATGAACAGGAACAGATCCTACGCAAGTGTCACTCTGAATCTTATGGAGGACACCACGCTAGAGATAGAACTGCACACAAGGTACTACAATCTGGTTTTTATTGGCCTACTCTCTTCAAAGATGCTCGTAAGTTTGTCTTATCTTGTGATGAATGTCAAAGAATAGGTAACATTAGTAGACGCCAAGAAATTCCTATGAATTATTCTCTTGTTATTGAACCGTTTGATGTTTGGGGCTTTGATTATATGGGATCTTTTCCTGCCTCTAATGGTTATACACATATTTTAGTTGTTGTTGATTACGTTACTAAGTGGGTAGAAGCTATTCCAACTAGTAGTGCTGATCATAACACTTCTATTAAAATGCTTAAAGAAGTTATTTTTCTAAGGTTTGGAGTCCCTAGATATCTTATGACTGATGGTGGTTCACATTTTATTCATGGTGCTTTCCGTAAGATGCTTGCTAAGTGTGATGTCAATCATAGAATCGCATCTCCTTATCATCCGCAGTCTAGTGGTCAATAGAGTTGAGCAACAGAGAGCTCAAATTAATTTTGCAAAAGACTGTGAATAGATCTAGAAAGAATTGGTCCAAAAAACTTGATGATGCATTATGGGCCTATAGAACTGCATACAAAAATCCTATGGGTATGTCTCCATATAAGATGGTTTATGGAAAAGCGTGTCATTTGCCTCTTGAACTTGAACATAAGGCATATTGGGCTATTAAAGAGCTCAACTATGACTTCAAACTTGCTGGTGAAAAGAGGTTGTTTGATATTAGCTCCCTTGATGAATGGAGAACTCAAGCCTATGAGAATGCCAAGCTATTCAAAGAAAAAGTCAAACACTGGCATGATAAGAGGATACAAAAGCGTGAGTTTAACGTAGGAGACTATGTATTATTATTCAACTCTTGCTTAAGATTTTTTCCAGGAAAACTCCTCTCAAAATGCGAAGGTCCTTACGTTATCGAGGAGGTCTATCATTCTGGTGCTATAAAAATCAACAACTTCGAAGGCACGAGTCCAAGGGTGGTAAACGGTCAAAGAATTAAACATTATATTTCAGGTAATCCTATCAATGTTGAAACTAATATTATTGAAACCGTAACCCCTGAGGAATACATAAGGGACACTTTCCAAAACGTCTCAGACTCCAAAAAGGTATAGGCATGTGGTACGGCAAGTAAACCGACTCCAAAACAACTCCAATGTCATTTTTTATCAGTTTTGGAATATTTAAGAATTTTAGGAAGAAAGAAGTAGTCTGAAAGGGACACGAGGCTCCCACGAGAGTGGAGGGCGCCCCCCCTACTGGGCGCGCCCCCCTGTCTCGTGGGCACCTCGTGTGCTTCCCGGACTCTGTTTTCTTGCATGTTACGTATTTTGGTCGGTAAAAATTCATTATTATACTCCCGGAGGTTTTGACCACCGTATCACGCAAATATCCTCTGTTTCTGTTTCGAGCTGTTTCTGTTTCAGTCTTAGAGCATCATGACATCTTCAAGCGCTCCCAAGGACAAGTTTTTTGAGAGGGTTATCAACCCCTATCTCGCGGAGGTGCTACAACACCCTCAAACCATTGAGATGCGCGAGGGGGTGCTGCACATCCGCGATGTGGAGGGACCAAGGCGTACCGGGAGCATGGAGACAAAGCTCGAAGCCGTGGAGCAGCAAGTTTTCAAGTGTCAAGGGATGGTGGAGCGTGGACTCAACGCCAACCAAATGATGATCACGGAGTTCACCAACAACCATAAGCTGGATGCCAAAGTCATTGGGGAGACCATCTTCAAGCTTCAAGAGAAAATCGAGCACCTCCAAGCCCAGATCTACGACCTGCAAAACCAGAACTATGAGTGTGAATATAGATTCAAGAGGATGAGTTTGGCTGCAGATTTAAGGATCTCGGAGATTCGATCATCCTTCTATGATGGAGAGCCTATGCCCTGGAAGACGGATGACAAGCCTACATCATCAACAACTCCTACTTCACCACCTCCAAGGACATAATCACATGGGTATGGGCACTCCCCTTGGCAATTGCCAAGCTTGGGGGAGGTGTCCCGGTATCGTATCACCATCACACTCCTATCTTTACCGCTTTATTTAGTTCGATCCTTTTAGTAGTATCTTGATCTAGTAGATTGAAGTTTTGATATCAAGTAGTTCGAGTTCTGCATTGTGATCTCTTTTTGTTTTCGAGTCCGTGAGCTATCTATAATAAAGATTAGTGTTGAGTCAAGGGCTTTGCTTTGTTGCTATGATCTTGAGAAAGTAGAAAGAATAAAAGAGCTCATACTGATCTTATGGATTGTGATAACTTCACATATAGAAAGTATGAGGCTTAAAAATTGTTGAGAGTTGATGAACGTAGTTTTGGTCATCGTTGCAATTAATAGGAAGTGATAAGGAAAGAGAGGTTCACATATAAATATACTATCTTGGACATCTTTTATGACTGTGAGCACTCATTAAGTATGACATGATAAAAGAGCTGACGTTGGACAAGGAAGACAACGTAATGGTTTATGTTTTCTCACATCTCAGTTAAAGTATATTGTCATTGACCTTCCAAACATGTTGAGCTTGCCTTTCCCCCTCATGCTAGCCAAATTCCCAGCACCAAGTAGAGATACTACTTGTGCTTCCAAATACCCTTAAACCCAGTCTTGCCATGAGAGTCCACCATATCTACCTATGGATTGAGTAAGATCCTTCAAGTAAGTTGTCATCGGTGCAAGCAATAAAAATTGCTTTCTAATTATGCATTACTTATTAGTGCGGACAAAATAAGCTTTATATGATCTTGTTATGGAAGCAATAAAAGCGACGGACTGCATAATAAAGGTCCATACACAAGTGGCAATATAAAGTGACATTCTTTCGTACTAAGATTTTGTGTATCCAACCCTCAAAGCACATGACAACCTCTGCTTCCCGCTGCGAAGGGCCTATCTTTACTTTATGTTCTTACATTATGTTTTTATTTTTGAACTTGAGTCAAGGTGATCCTCACCTTTCCCTTTTTCATTTTATCCTTTGGCAAGCTCCTCGTGTTTGAAAGATCATGATACATATATCCAATTGGATGTTCGTTAGCATGGGCTATTATTGTTGACATCACCTAAAGGTGAATACGTTGGGAGGCAAAACTGTAAGTGCATCTAGTGCCACCCCTAGTTGGTTTTGGAGTATTGACGACAAAGTTGGTTGAGGGACTAATGCGTTTGAGTATTGCAGGATAACGCAGGTAGTGTCCCTCATTGATTCGGTTTACCTACCGGAGATGACCCCTAAAAATGTATGAAGACATTGAAGACAATGGTGGTATGAGAAGATATTCATATTGAAGACTATGACATGAGAAGAAATTGCGTGAAGACTATGGAGCGTGAAGACTGTGTGGATTCGTTGCTTCCTTTTCTTCTTTGTTGAGTCATAGGAACTACCATACTGTTAAGTGGGGTCCAAGTGAACTAAGTCAGAGTGACTGAAGTGATGCTTAACTCAAATCCTATGTCTTCGAGCGAAGACAATGAGAGCAAACCTTATCCAGAGCTGGATGAGTCAGCTTTGCTTGTAGCCCAAGTAAAGTTGCCGCGTGTGTTTGAAATCTGACCATTGGAACACGTGTCAGTTCCTTAGTGACCCAGGGTCATTTTGGACAAATCAGGTCGGGTTGCCTAGTGGCTATAAATAGCCCACCCCCTACACCATAAATTGGTGGCTGCTCAGAGTTAGTTTACGGCTTTTGTCGTTTTGAGAGCAACCCACCTTGAAGCCTTTGAGAGAGAAATCCTTGCGAGGACAAAGCCCAAACACCCAAAGCCAAAGAGTGTTAGGCATCACTGAAGTCTTTCTGTCTGTGTGACCTGAAGACTTATTACACTTGAGGACTGTGAATCCTCCAGCCAGTTAGCCGTCGCGTTCTGAGCATCCAAGAGTCATTGTGGATTGCCGGTGAACGAAGTCTGTGAAGGTTTGGAAGTCTCCCTTGAAGACTTACCAGAGTGATTGGGCGAGGACTGTGTGTTCTTAGCTCAAGGAGAATACGATGAGGACTGTGTGTCCGGGACTGTGTGTCCTCGAGTTTAAATACTCAGCCGCTCCAACCAGACGTACAGTTGTCACAGCAACTGAAACTGGTCCAACAAATCCTGTGTCTTCAACAAGCGACTGGTTCTATCCCTTTCCATCCTTTACTTAAGTTTGTCTTCGTGAAGTCATTGCTTATCTATCTTATCTGATTGACTTCATTGCTTGACTACTACTGTTGATTGGCTTCATACTATCCTCCATCCTGATCCTACTACCTAGCTGCTATTAGTCTTCGTACGTTAACACTATTGCATACTTGACTATGGCTTGCTTGTTGTAGTTTATCTTCCGCTGCATATCAATTAGGTTATTTCTATTGTTTGTCTTCTAAACTTCCATGTTTTGAAGACTTTGATAAAAATCGCCTATTCACCCCCCCTCTAGTCGATAACTAGCACTTTCAATTGGTATCAGAGCAAGGTACTCCCTTGTTCTGTGTGATTCGGTTTAACCACCTGGAGTTTAGCTATGTCGACTGCAGGGATAATCAAAGTCTCCGCTGCTTGCCCCGTGTTCGATGGAATAGAATATCCCTACTGGAAGAATAAGATGCACATGCATCTTGAAGCCATTGATGTCGACCTCTGGTATGTCGTCAAGAATGGCGTTCCCAAAACTGGTGAAGATGTCACCCCTACTGATGTCAAGAAGTTCATTCAACTGGACTCGACTGCAAAGAACATCATCTGTGGTCATCTGACCAAAGGACAGTATGGCCGTGTGAGTGCTCTGGAAACGTCAAAGCTAGTCTGGGACTGGTTGTCCAAGGTCAATGAAGGCGTCTCTACACAGAGAGACCAGAGGATCAGTGTTCTTTGCAATCTCTTCAATCGCTTCAAGAGAAACGACAATGAAAATGTCCAGCTCACGTTTGATCGCCTCACCGACATCACAAATGAGCTTCAGGCTCTCGGCGCCACTGAGATCACCAAGCATGAAATTGTCAAGACACTGCTGAGATCACTTGACACCTCCTTTGACACCCTTGCCCTCATGATACAAGAACGTCCTGACTTCAAGACACTCGATCCGTCTGATATACTTGAAAGGCTCAACACACATGAGTTCCAGCTTTCTGAGAAAAGAGATATCTATGGCCCCAACTATGGCCGAACTCATGCTTTGAAGGAAAAGGTTGTTTCCTTATCTGAAGAAGAAGAATCTGACTGCGGTTCTGACGATCCTGAAGACATTGGAAGGGAGCTTGCTATGCTTGTGAAGAAGTTCCAGAAATTCACCAAGAAGAAGGGCTTCAGAAAGTCTACACGATCCAGTTCAAGAAATGATGAGGCTTCCACTCAAGACAACAAGAAGAGAACATGTCACAAGTGTAAGAAGCCTGGGCACTACATCTCTGAGTTTCCTCAGTGGGACAACGAGAAGAAGAAGAAGAAGGGCAAGGAATATGACTCCGATGACAAGAAGAAGAAGAAATCCTCAAAGTCTTCTTCCAAGTCTTCATCACACAAGAAGAGCTCATCAGGCAAGGCTGTGCCTTTGTTGGCAAGGAAATGGATTCAGAGGAGGAGTCTGCTTCTGAGGAGGCGGAGGTGGAGTCTGGAGAGGAGTCCGACCTTGGCGTTGCAAGTCTGGCTCTAGCCTCATCTTATGTTGCCAAGTCCATCTTCAACACTGAAGACAATGACTTCCACACCAACGCTGAAGCTGATGACGAAGACGATCCTACTCCCACCTACTGCTTCATGGCACGCGGTGCCAAGGTAAAATCATGCGATGCTTACTTTCAAACATCAAGTGAAGATGACTCTGGTTGTGAATCTAAACCCAGCTACAAAACACTTGCTAAAATTGCTACTGAACAACAAAGGGCTATGGAACATACTCAAAAACTGTTAGACAAAAGCGATGACCTGTTGGACACGGAAATGACACGTTCACAGTCCTTAGTAGAAGACATAAAAAATCTTCATGCTAAGTACCAAGAACTTGAAAGTCTTCATGAGACGCTCTCAACCACATATGAAAAGCTCTCCTATGATTATCTTCAAAGGAAGCAAGAGCTTGAGAAATTGAAAGCGACTCATGAAGACCTTCAAACAGAGAATGAGTCACTTCGCGCTCAACAGATCAGTCCCGCTCAGGATGAATTTGAACAACCATGTTTAAAATGCATTGAGCGTGATAACGCTACATCTGTTGCTGAATGTTCCACTGCCGCTGCTGTTTCATTGTCTTCAACTACTGATGTGGTTACTAACCCCTCTGCGGAGGATACCACTAGTATTGCTGATGAAAATGCTAGGTTGAAGACATTGCTTGAAACAGGGATGTACAAAAGTTTGAAGGGACATCAGACACTCTGCGATGTCCTCAAAAAGCAGATTCTGAACCGAAACCCTAGGAAAGAGGGTGTTGGGTTCGAGAGGAAAATGAATGCTGATGGTTCCTACTGGAAGCCTGAGCAGTATCCCAAAACCACATGGGTTGCTGCAAAGGAACCTTCAGTGGATCCATCCACTTTATCTGGATTTACCTGTGCTAATCCTATTATCATTGATGAATCCTTTGATGCAAACTATAAACTGTTCAAAAATCAGAATGGTGAAGTGTTTGCCAGGTATATTTGTACTAACTGCAGGAATGGACCGCCAATGAAGAAGATCTGGGTTCCCAAAAGCTGTCTTGAGAATCTTCCTGTGAATGTTGTCATGACACCACCAGGGAAGAAGACAAACCCCAGACCAAAGGCATCATATGGTCCAACGGCTTCATACGAACACATGACTCACTTGAGTCACCCTAACGCCAATGTTTTGCAGGGAAATCATACTCAGACTCATGAACATGAGCATGTGTCTTCAAACCGCTATGTTCATAGAACTAAGAACTTTTCTGCTCATTCACATGAGTATCATTCATCTCCTGCAAAGCTATTTGCTAGGGCTTCAAAGCCGAAATTCTCAGATGCTGCACTTAGACTCATTGCTTCTAAGCCACCCCTGAAAATGTGGGTGGTGAAGAAGAATTAACTCTCTTTTGCAGAACATGGTCTCCAGCCAGCAATCAAAGGCGTCCGATATTATTGCTGGGGACCTAAAACACAAATGGACGCATGATAAAATGACTTACTATGTATTCCACATATGAATCGCTTACCTGTCATACTGTGTGCTAACTTTCATCTAGGCTGTGATAATCCACATGTGCATCAAATGCTTATGCTTCACAACATACCTTGTGAAGCCTATCCTCCTAAATGCACTGTAGGGCATATCACCAAAAGCTTTAGAATGGATTATTGACAGCGGATGCACTAATCATATGACTGGTGATCGAAGTCTTCTCATGGACTCAACCTTACGTCCATCCGACAAGAGTCAATCACATTTGCTGACACTGGTAAAGGCAAGGTATTGGGTCTAGGTAGAGTTGAAATCTCAAAGGATCAACACATGGATAAAGTGATGCTTGTTAAATCCCTTGGATTCAACTTAATGTCTGTCTCAATGCTTTGTGACTTAAACATGTTTGTGATATTTGGAAAATATCGTTGCCTTGTACTAATGGAATCTGACAAGTCTCTAGTCTTTGAATGGTATAGGAAAGGTGATCTATACATGGTAGATTTCTCGGCAGGTCCACAGCTTGCCGTATGTCTTCTTGCAAAAGCTTCAGAATGCTGGCTCTGGCATCAAAGGCTAGGGCACGCTGGCATGAGGAACTTGCACACTCTCGTCAAGAAGAAGCATGTCATAGGCATCGAAGGTGTCAAGTTCAAGAAAGATCATTTGTGTGGTGCTTGCGAAGCTGGTAAGATGACAAGGGCCAAGCATCCCTCGAAGACAATCATGACAACATCTCAACCCTTCGAGCTGCTACACATGGACTTATTTGGACCTACTCACTACTCCACCCTCACAACAACGGCGTGTCTCTATGGCTTCGTCATTGTTGATGACTACTCAAGATATACATGGGTGCACATAATTCTCTACAAGACTGAAGTACAAGATGTCTTTAGACGATTCGCCAATCGAGCAATGAACAATTATGGCGTCAAGGTCAAGCATATCAGAAGTGATAACGGCACTGAATTCAAGAACACCGGCCTTGATCTTTATCTGGATACAATGGGAATCACTCATGAATTTTCTGCTCCTTACACACCTCAGCAAAATGGCATTGTTGAGCGCAAGAACAGAACCCTCATTGAGATGGCTCGAACAATGCTTGACGAGTACAAGACACCAAGAAAATTCTGGCCTGAAGCAATTGATACTGCATGTCACATCATCAACCGTGTTTACATCCACAAGCTTCTGGGCAAAACATCCTATGAGCTCCTTACTGGCAAGAAGCCAAATGTCAGCTACTTCATAGTCTTTGGTGCTAGGTGCTGGATCAAGGATCCCCATCACAAGTCAAAATTTGAACCCAAAGCTCACGAAGGCTTCATGCTTGGCTATGGAAAGGATTCGCACTCTTACAGAGTCTTCAACCTCTTCCACTACAAAATCGTTGAAACAGTGGATGTGCGATTTGATGAAACCAATGGTTCACAACGAGAGCTCCTGCTAAACACACTTGATGAAGCTCCTTCCAGTGAATCTATCAAGCTGATGGGAACTGGTGAGATCATGCCCTCTGAAGCATAGTCTGAAGAGGAACTTATCATTTCTGCACCAAACCAACCTGAAGGCAATGCTCAGACCGAAGACAATACTTCCAATGATGACAATGATCAGCATGAGCAAGGTCTTCGTCCAGTTCATCCTCGTGTTGCAAATGAAGTACAAATTGAGAAGATAATTGATAGCATCAACGCACCTGGTCCTCTTACTCGATCAAGAGCAACACAGTTAGCAAATTTCTGTGGGCATTTTTCATTTGTATCAATATCTAAACCCAAGAAAGTTGCTAAAGCCTTTATGGAACCTGAATGGATTCAAGCCATGCAAGAAGAACTTCAACAGTTCAAGCTGAATAATGATTGGGAACTGGTCAAGTGCCCTGACCCTTGCAAGCATAACATAATTGGCACAAAATGGATATATCGGAACAAACAAGATGAGCATGGTCAAGTCGTCAGAAACAAAGCACGTCTTGTGGCTCAAGGATATAATCAAGTTGAAGGAATTGACTTCGATGAAACATTTGCTCCTGTTGCTAGGCTTGAAGCTATTCGCATACTGCTAGCCTATGCTAATCATCACAACATCTTGCTATATCAAATGGATGTGAAAAGTGCATTTCTCAATGGCAAGATTGAAGAAGAAGTGTATGTTGCTCAACCACCTGGCTTTGAAGATCCAAAACATCCTGATATGGTGTACAAGCTAAACAAAGCACTGTATGGCCTCAAACAAGCTCCTCGCGCATGGTATGATACGATCAAAGACTTCCTGAAGAGCAAAGGCTTCAAACCAGGATCCCTCGATCCCACACTCTTCACGAAGACATATGATGGCGAACTGTTTGTGTGCCAAATATATGTGGATGATATTATCTTCGACTGCACCAACCAGAAGTATAGTGATGAGTTTGGGTACATGATGCAAGAGCAATATCAAATGTCCATGATGGGTGAGCTGAAGTTCTTCCTTGGTCTTCAAATTCGTCAGCAAAGCAATGGCATCTTCATATCTCAAGAAAAGTACCTCAAAGATTGTCTGAAGAAGTTTGGAATGGAAGACTGCAAAGGCTACACGACGCCAATGCCAGCCAAACACCATCTTGGTCCTGACGACAATGGTAAAGAGTTCGATCAAAAGGTATACCACTCCATGATTGGTTCTTTGCTTTATTTATGTGCATCTAGGCCAGATATTATGCTTAGTGTTTGCATGTGTGCTCGATTCCAAGCGGCACCAAAGGAATCGCATCACTTAGCTGTGAAGCGAATTCTTCGATATTTGGCTTACACCCCATACTCGGATTATGGTATCCCAAGGGCTCAAAATTTGATTTGGTTGGATTCTCGGATGCTGATTATGCTGGTGACAAGGTGGATCGCAAGTCTACATCAGGCACATGTCATTTTCTTGGTCGATCATTTGTTTGTTGGTCTTCAAAGAAGCAGAACTATGTATCACTCTCAACTGCTGAATCTGAATACATTGCTGCTGGATCCTGTTGTGCTCAGCTTCTATGGATGAAGCAAACTCTCAAGGATTATGGCATCAACCTGAAACAAGTACCTCTCTTCTGCGACAACGAAAGTGCCATCAAGAGTAGCCAACAATCCAGTCCAGCACTCGAAGACAAAGCACATTGAAATACGTCATCACTTTCTCAGAGATCATGTTATGAAGAAAGATATAGATATCATGCACGTCAACATTGAAGAGCAACTGGCAGATATGTTCACAAAGCCCTTGGATGAGAAAAGGTTTTGCAAGTTACGGTGTGAGCTAAATATCTTGGAATCCTCTAATGTCCTGTGATCAGGCACACATCCTAATACTTATGCATGTTGATGACTTAGATGTGCAACACACGAAGTAAGGTATATCTTCAATCAATGAAGATTTACACTCTGAGTGTGAATACATTAACATGGAATTTGACTTCGGAGCGCCACGATAATTGTGCGCCGTGTCTGGGTCTAATACTTCCTATACGGTAGGTAATGCCACCACCAAATTTCTCTATTTGAAGTGTTTCGCTCATGGCGTTACTTTTGCAAAGGCTTCGCATTTGGTTTGTCTTTAGTTTCTATTTATCTTCATGATTTTCTGCGCTATGATGATTTGATTGCATATATATATATATACTAGCGTTCTGTCCTCTATAGCATTCACTTATAGCTATGTCTTCAAGATTGGATCTTTTGAACTAAGTGAATGTGATCGGACCCTAACCCCTCTAAGCTTCCTATCTCAAACTCTATCTGTCCAAATCATATGCATTCTATTGAAACTGTCGAATGTCTTCTCTGCGTCCTAGTCAGCAAAAGACACAGAGACAAACATCAAGTCCCATTTAAATGGTTCATCTTTATTGTCTATATCCAGAGAAGCCGGAACGAACATCCGACAAACTGGCGGGCGTGGGAACGTGGGACAACTCTATGTATGTTGCATGCTTGCCACGTGTCCCATGAATGTGAACAGACAGGGGCACCTGCGTAATTGCGTTGTGCCGCACACCTACTTATAAATACGTGTCCCCTGCGGTCAAAAAAACCTTCTTCCACCTCTCCACCTCGTCAAAACCCTAGCGCCACCGCTAGCTCTCGACGACGCCGGCGACGAAGCGCTTAGCTGCCGCGACTTCTCCGACGCCGTCCTCATGCCGGCCGCGGACATCGTCCTCTCCGCCGTCACCGTAGGTGTCCTCCGTCGCCAAGTTAGGGCACACTGGGCTGAACTGCTCGGTCTCGTATTCTTCCCATCTAGCAATTCGTCGTGCGGTAATTATAACTCTATTTTTACCACCTTTTTGATCTTCATAGATTCATCCTACTTACCGAAAGTGGTTTCTACCTACTCAATGTTAGATCTATTCTGTCTGCATCTCATAATGCCTAGTCTATTCACTTAGATTTCCTATCTAGTTTGATTCCTCACTTGTACTTATTCACGGATTGGTACAAATCTGGAACCAACTCACCACATATAAGTGAATGTCTTCACATCATGAGGTCAATGTCTTCAAACTGATTTATCTTCAAAATCTTCTGAGAATGCATATGACCTCTTCCCCTTCCCTCGCATCTCTAATGCTGTCACGGGTACATGTCCGTGGGAGAATCCCTTGGTTCTCATAGTCTGCATTCGTTTGCAGAATACTTACAGCATCATATCAATTCTCCTGAAGCCAGTTCCTGTCTGACCAACAAGCGAAAGCCTTTGAAGCCTTTGAACATATTGAAACCGTTCAGTTTGAAGTGCATGGCTACGGAGAAATCTGTCAGGAAGGGTGGCAGACAGCGTCGTGGGGGAACTTCAAAGGATCTGCCTGTTGATCTGGCAGAAATGTATAAAACAGATCCTGGAGAAGATTACAATCAGCGCAAGACTCGAATCCAATGGATTCGACGCTATTGGGCTGAACAGTGGTACAAGTACAAGTTCGTCACCCAGGAGTACGCAGAGAAAAATGCTATCAAGAGCCCTTGGGGTGATATTCTCTATCGAGACCTTCCCCCAAGAACAAAGCTGAAGCCATTGCACAAGAATTCTATCCTTGCATGGTCCGTGGACCACAGCCTGAAGAAGCCGACCCAACATCATTGCTCTGGTGTCGTGACGACAATCTCTTCAAGCGCAACCTCCAGTTTGCTAAGGCTTCGGCAAAGGAAAACAAGAAGTCATGGGGATTAGACTTCAATCCTGCCCCCTCTGCTCCCCGTGAGGATGGCACACGTGAAGCTGAAGAAAACAGAATTGGCCCTTTTGCAAACCTTGATGGTCTCATCTCCTACATCAAGGTACAAGGTGCCAAAGTGGATCATTCTGACAATGAGGCTGATTATGATGAAGCCCCAGCTCCTCCTCCAAGGCCGCAGAAGCCAAAGAAAATTAAGGCTTCATCATCAGCTGCACCTCCAAAAAGCTTCTCGTGTGAAGCCACTGGCCACTGCACCTCCTGAAGCCAGTGTGCAGTCTGAAGATCAATCCCGTATCTCCAAGAAGACGGAGAAGAAAAGGCAACTTGTCAGGCATACTGATCAAGCCTTGACTCCTGCCGCTATACTGCGTGAAGATCCCATTGATCTGTCCAGTGATGAAGATCTTGCAGATGATGCCCTTGAGCAATTGATCAAAAGCAAGGAAGAAGCAGAAATCTTCAACATCCTGCCTCTCTTTGATGTGGCAATCATTCACAACTTCATTGATGAGTGGTTCGACACCCCCAACCTCAGCTTTGACGATCTGCAGCTTCCCATTGGCCTCAGCGTCGCCTTTAATGGTGCCATTGCTTCTGAGCTAGCTCTTGCTCAGTGCATTGTTGAACTAAAGAACAAAATTGATTATGAAAAGGCTCAGTTCAAGAAGCACGTTGCGAAGCTCAGTGTGCAAGATGTCAAAAACTTCAAGGTGATGCTGCATGAGCTCAAAGAAGCCTTTCTCAAGAAGCGCCAAGAAGCTCAAGGCTCTCGCGAGCGTATGAAGAGCTTGGCTGATAAGTGTGTGCTTGCCTACAATGAGGCTGAGAAGCGAAAGTCACTTGGCCGTCCTGTCATTGACCCCAGGATGGCTGCAAAGAAAAAGAAGAAGCTTCCTGTTGACCAGCCTGCACCCTCAAGCCAAGAAGCCCCTCGCATTATCTTCCCAAGTAGCATGACTGGCTCGAAGCCAAAGGTCACCACAATCGCTTCAGAACAGAAGAAGACGAGGGCTGCCGAGGCTGAAGCCAGAAAGAGGAAGAATACTGGAGCCTCTGATGCTGCTCCCTCCAAGAAGAAGCGCAAGACCAAGAAAAATCGGGCTGCTCCCATAGAGCCTCTGGTTGTTGAACCCATCTTAATGGTTTGACCTGCGTCTGAACATCAAGAAAGACAGATGATCGTTCATGAGCCTGCTCCCTTAGAGGCTCATGAAGCTGAAGATATTCCAGCAGCTGAACCCACCGCTGCTGAAGACATTGGTCATGATGACAATGTAGCTGATGATGAAGTTCTTCCTCAGATCGAACATGACGTGGTATCATCGCCTGTTCATACGAACAGCAAACTCATCAGCATTGGTCGTCCACTGACGCCAATTGCTCAGGATGCATCGTGGGCTGATCACCCACAACTACAAGACTCCCCCAGTACTCCCCAACAACAACAACAAGCTACACCCCCCGTGCAAGAAGAGGATGAAGACTTTCAGGCCCAGCCAACTCCATCTCCCAAGGCGTTGCCAGCATTTCGTAGGCTTCGCAAAGGACAAAGGCCTCAAGTCCCTCTGTCGAGCGCTCCAGAAGGAGAAGTGCAACATTCACCTGTCGCACGTCAAGTATTTTCTGAACCTGCTCCAACTGTGAATGTCTCCGAGTCTGAAGCACATACTGCTAAAGACATTCCGGCTGCATCAGCCAAAGAAAATCAAGAAGAAGTACGTGTACCTACTCCCCCAGCAATTGAAGAAGAAGCCATTCCTGATGTGAACGTGCCTGTGCCCGACCCTCCTGTTCGTCAAGAGGAGGTTGACAATGTTGAGGCTGCCACCGCCAACACCAATGAAGCCAATGACGTAGTCATGGCTGACGCTAATGTGGAGCCTGCACCAACTAGTGTGCCTGAAGCAAGTGTGGCCACTGAACCTGAAACAACTGAGGCTGCTGCACCTGAAGCCAATGAGACAATCGCTCCCGAAGCACCTGTTGTGCAGCCTGACGCCTCAACTGTTGCCCCTGCTCCTGTTCCGCCACCAAGGCCTCACACAATTGAGCAAGCATACAGTCATGGTCAGCTTACCACTGTCCGATGGCCCATTCTGGAGCCTCCCCCTACTGCCTCAGGACCTCAATTTGACTATCATATTGAGCATAGGCCTCAGGTCCAGAATCCAAGAATGATCTAGGTTGCCAAGATTTCCAGGTACTGCAAACTCACCAGGGTCCTTCAATGCCAATGGCTTCAAAAGCCACAATACCTTCTTTGACAGCGCCAAGAACCCCTACTCCAAGCCAAGGATATCATCAGATCGGTTCTAGAGCTATCAGCAGAGAAGCTATTACTCATGTGTACTATATGATCAAGGGCGCATTTTCCCTCATATGCGCCTTGATACAGAAGCCATTGCTGGACTGCCGTGCTTAGAAGAAGCACTTGATTGCTTTCGTGATGCTGGTTTGCTCCACTTTATGACAGACAAGGAACATTGGAATGAAGAGCTATTGCTTCAATTCTATGCTACTCTACACATTCGCGACTACTACAGAGACATCAAGACATGGGTTCTCGAGTGGATGACTGGAAATGTTCATCATGAAGCCAAAGCTATGGATATCATCGAGCTTACAGGGCTAGCCACTCCTGGAGAACTATATGAACCTGACTGTCAGCTACACCACAATGCAGTAGAGAGTATCTTCCATAAGCCAGAACCCAATATGAGCCAGATGTTGAGCATGATGAAGCCCTTGCCATCTGACGCTGAATATCCAACAGATTTCTTTGTTGAAGACCTTGAGTATCTGCCTCGCACCATATATCATATCATCAGGCGAACTCTATGGCCTGTCAAAGGACATTCATCAGCGGCCAAGCTTGAAGGAGCTATGAAGACTTTGGTCTTCTATATTCTCAATGGCATCAGCTTCAACACTCAAGAGTTCTTCATCAGGCAACTTGCTGCTTCTGGCTCTGACCTATTTGGTCTGAAGTTTTATGCTCCATGGGTCATGCACCTCATCAAGAGACACTCATCCGTCAACTATCAGCCCTCTACTCGCAATCATATGATCTTTCTGCCAGAGGTTGATATGTCAGTTGAAGCTATATACTCTGACCCTGCCAAGAGGCCTCTTTGTCATCAGAATGCCGAGAACCAAAGCTTCACTCAGCCTATTGAAGGTGTTCAAGCAGCGACACGAATCTATCCATTGGTTGGAAACACTCGTCTGCCTCATCGAGCACCCACTGAAGCCACTGAAAGCACCATTGCACAAAGGCCTCGGAAGCCTTCTCGCATTCTCAATGACCGAAAACTTCTTGTGGCCCTTCATCAGAAACAGGATAAGCATCATTTCTGGCTCAAGAGACAGATGCAAAGCCTCTTGGTGGATGTCAATTGCATTCGCAACCTTGCCACCAAGAATGCCATTGTTGCTTATGAAACTTGCCGGCGATCATGGAAGAGTTTGACCCTGCTCAGTGCTGAAGCTGATCTTCAAGATGATGGCTTCAATGAAAGATTCCAGTTTGACTCCACTCCTCCATGGACTGCTGTCCTATGTCGTACTCCATCTCTTGAAGACTCTGAATATTCTTCCTCCGCGGCAACGGTAAATGCCAGAGTGATCGATGATGAAGATGATGCTACTTCACCACCTCCTACTACTGCGCGCATCGACACTGCGCCAAGTTCATCTGCACCGCCACCCAACGATGACAACCCTGCTGCTTCACCTACTCATGTTGACAAGTAGATGCTCTATGTCTTCAAACCTTTTTGGTCCTTACTGACAAAAGGGGGAGAAGTGTATGAGTTGATAGTCTTCAAGCGGGTTCATATGGGCGGTTGCATTATATTTTGCTGCGTGCTTACAACTCTTGCCTTTTTGAAACATTTGGTTCTCTGAGTTGTAACACCTAAACTTGATGGTCGTCTGCTACTTATTTGCTTCACTGTGGTGTGATGATAACTTCCGCACTTAGATCATTCTGTAGACGTCCATTTTTCATTATGCATGTCATTCTACTTGCTATATCAGTTCATGCATGATGAATTATCTTCATAAGTTGAAGTGGATCTCCACAAGTACAACCTGCCATGTGCATTTGCATTCCAAAAGCAAATTACTTACATGCACATCTTCAGGGGGAGCCCTTGCAACTTATGAAGACTATTTCCTATCCTTACAATTTCACATATTTATCCCTGTTGAAAACTTCAACCAGTTTGTCATCAATCACCAAAAAGGGGGAGATTGTAAGTGCATCTAGTGCCACCCCTAGTTGGTTTTGGAGTATTGACGACAAAGTTGGTTGAGGGACTAATGCGTTTGTGAGTATTGCAGGATAACGCAGGTAGTGTCCCTCATTGATTCGGTTTACCTACCGAAGATGACCCCTAAAAATGTATGAAGACATTGAAGACAATGGTGGTATGAGAAGATATTCATATTGAAGACTATGACATGAGAAGACATTGCATGAAGACTATGGAGCGCGAAGACTGTGTGGATTCGTTGCTTCCTTTTCTTCTTTGTTGAGTCATAGGAACCACCGTACTGTTAAGTGGGGTCCAAGTGAACTAAGTCAGAGTGACTGAAGTGATGCTTAACTCAAATCCTATGTCTTCGAGCGAAGACAATGAGAGCAAACCTTATCCAGAGCTGGATGAGTCAGCTTTGCTTGTAGCCCAAGTAAAGTTGCCGCGTGTGTTTGAAATCTGACCGTTGGAACACGTGCCAGTTCCTTAGTGACCCAGGGTCATTTTGGACAAATCAGGTCGGGTTGCCTAGTGGCTATAAATAGCCCACCCCCTACACCATAAATTGGTGGCTGCTCAGAGTTAGTTTACGGCTTTTGTCGTTTTGAGAGCAACCCACCTCGAAGCCTTTGAGAGAGAAATCCTTGCGAGGACAAAGCCCAAACACCCAGAGCCAAAGAGTGTTAGGCATCACTGAAGTCTTTCTGTCTGTGTGACCTGAAGACTTATTACACTTGAGGACTGTGAATCCTCCAGCCGGTTAGGCGTCGCGTTCTGAGCATCCAAGAGTCATTGTGGATTGCCGGTGAACAAAGTATGTGAAGGTTTGGAAGTCTCCCTTGAAGACTTACCAGAGTGATACGGTGAGGACTGTGTGTCCTCGAGTTTAAATACTCAGCCACTCCAACCAGACGTACAGTTGTCACAGCAACAGGAACTGGTCCAACAAATCATGTGTCTTCAACAAGTGACTGGTTCTGTCCCTTTCCATCCTTTACTTAAGTTTGTCTTCGTGAAGTCATTGCTTATCTGTCTTATCTGATTGACTTCATTGCTTGACTACTACTGTTGATTGGCTTCATACTATCTTCCATCCTGATCCTACTACCTAGCTGCTATTAGTCTTCGTACGTTAACGCTATTGCATACTTGACTATGGCTTGCTTGTTGTAGTTTATCTTCCGCTGCATATCAATTAGGTTATTTCTATTGTTTGTCTTCGAAACTTCCATGTTTTGAAGACTTTGATAAAAATTGCCTATTCACCCCCCCTCTAGTCGATAACTAGCACTTTCAAACACAATAAGCCCCTATCTTTCTCAATGTCCGGTTAATACTCCATAACCACAAGTACTCCGTGAGTGTTAGCAATTGTAGAAGACTACGAGATAGTTGAGTATGTGAGCTTGCTGAAAAGCTCTATTGTTGACTCTTTCTAGTGTTACGATAAATTGCAATTGCTTCAATGACTGAGATTATAGTTTGTTAGTTCCCAATGAAGTTTTTGAACCATACTTGACATTGTGAATTGATTGTTACTCCAGCATAGAAATCATATGATAAATTCTATATTTGTTGCTGTTATAAGAATGATCATGATGCCCTCATGTCCGTATTTTATTTTTATCTACACCTCTATCTCTAAATATGTGGACATATTTTTCGATTTCGGCTTCCGCTTGAGGACAAGCGAGGTCTAAACTAGGGGGAGTTGATACGTCCATTTTGCATCATGCTTTTATGTCAATATTTATTGCATTATGGGCTGTTATTACACATTATATCTCAATACTTATGGCTATTCTCTCTTATTTTACAAGGTTTATCATGAAGAGGGGGAATGCCGGTAGCTGGAATTCTGGCTGGAAAAGGAGTAAACGTTGGAAACCTATTCTGCACAACCCCAAAAGTGCTGAAACTCCACGAAACAACTTTTTGGAATTAATAAGAATTTTTGAGCGAAAGAAATACACTAGGGGGCCCACACCCTATCCAGGAGACAGGGGGGCGCCCCCCCCATAGGGCGCGCCCCTATCTCCTGGGCCCCCCGGTTGGCCTGCAGTGTCCATCTTCTGCTATATCATCACTCTTACCCTAGAAAAAATCGTGGGCAAGCTTACAGGACGAAACTCCGCCGCCACGAGGCGGAACCTTGGCGGAATCAATCTAGGGCTCTGGCAGAGCTGTTCTGCAAGGGACACTTCCCTTCGGGAGGGGGAAATCATCACCAACGTCATCACCAACGATCCTCTCATCGGGAGAGGGTCAATCTCCATCAACATCTTCACTAGCACCATCTCCTCTCAAAACCCTAGTTCATCTCTTGTATCCAATCTTGTATCAAACCACAAATTGCTACCTGTGGGTTGCTAGTAGTGTTGATTACTCCTTGTAGTTGATGCTAATTGGTTTACTTGGTGGAAGATCATATGTTCAGATCCTTTATGCATATTATTACTCCTCTGATTATGAACATGAATATGCTTTGTGAGTAGTTACGTTTGTTCCTGAGGACATGGGTGAAGTCTTGCTATTAGTAGTCATGTGAATTTAGTATTCGTTCGATATTTTAATGATATGTATGTTGTCTTCTCCTCTAGTGGTGTCATGTGAACGTCGACTACATGACACTTCACCATTATTGGGCCTAGAGGAGGGCACAGGGAAGTAATAAGTAGATGATGGGTTGCTAGAGTGATAGAAGCTTAAACCCTAGTTTATGCGTTGCTTCGTTAGGGGCTGTAATGGATCCATATGTTTAATGATGTGGTTAGGTTTACCTTAATACTTCTTTTGTAGTTGCGAACGCTTGCAATAGAGGTTAATCATAAGTGGGATGCTTGTCCAAGTAAGGGCAGTACCCAAGTACCGGTCCACCCACATATCAAATTATCAAAGTACCGAACGTGAATCATATGAACGTGATGAAAACTAGCTTGACGATAATTCCCATGTGTCCTCGGGAGTTCATTTCTCATTGTTAGAAATTGTCCAGCCTTATCCTTTGCTACATAAAGGATTGGGCCACCTTGCTGCACTTTACTTATTTTACTTACTTGTTACTCGTTACTATTTATCTTATCACAAAACTATCTATCACCTACAATTTCAGTGCTTGCAGAGAAAACCTTACTGAAAACCGCTTATCATTTCCTTCTGCTCCTCGTTGGGTTCGACACTCTTACTTATGGGAAGGACTACGATTGATCCCATACACTTGTGGGTCATCAGGGGCGGGGCACCATACATAATGTGATAAACACATTATACATATGAGACATGGTTTATATTATGAAGATCTAGCTAGAGCTAGAAGTGTAATGTGATTTGAAATCAACATAAAGTTGATTCAAAAAATCGAGTTCGAGTTCATATAGTACACATAGTTCATATGTAACTCGAGACTAATCATGTGGTGTGCTGTGAAGATAATACACAAATGATGGTTTAACTTGACAATAATGATGATTGTAGATCTTATTAAAATAGAGAAACGAATTCAAATGCTTTGACTTCACAACAATCATTACTGTAGATCTTATTCAAATAGAGAAAAAAAATTCAAATTGAGTTCATATTGAAGCGGTAGTATATATGTTTGGAATGCACTAAAACGTTCATTTGAGTAGTAGGTTGCATGCATTATACACGCAGCAAAATATTTTAATTGAACATAACATGAATTCAAAGTTTTGAATGACATTTGTAGTGCGCATTGATTTGGTATAGTACACATTAGGCTTGTCCAGAAATTTCAACCCGCGCCTTGTTAGCCCGAAATATTTAAGATATATCTTTGTCTCGTCATGCTCCGACAACTCCCTCCATCTCAACCCGCGCCTTGCTATTCTGAAATTTAATGCGCGCGAAAACTCCCACCTCCTATGAAATCCCGACACGCGAAATGCCCGTGGTATCCCTTAACCGAAACAACCGCCTCATATCGGTGGGGGTACTTTTGTAACTTACCCCACATTTCGGACAAGCACGTCCCTAAGACATAGTTCCCCACTGCCATCCCATCCACCCACCCATTCCTACACCGAGGCCGTGAACACCCGCGACGAAGCCCCACACCCTGCTCCGTCCGCCACCCAGCCAGAGCCTCTTCCACGACGATGTCGTCCACAGCAACACCTCGATGTCCCTCATCCATTGTACCGGATGAGGATCCGTCGTCGATCTCGTTGTCCCGCCGATTTAGCCACCACATCCTCCACCTCCAAGGACCTGCCCCGACATTCCCCTCATCTTTGGCGCCACCTCCATTCCCACACCGCCGTCTTCACCTGCAACAGCGGAAGATCATCATCATCACCGTTTCCTCGGATGAAGCTACGGCCTAATCGGCGCCACCAAAGAGGTTGTACACTAATCACCACATTTTCTTCTTGATTCGATCTCATGGTGCTGCCGGCGCTCGGTCCCGAGCCGAAACGGCACGGCTCCATCCACGGCGGCGGCGGCGGCCACTTCCTCCACGGTGTCGCTCCCTCGGCGGCAACGTACACATCAGTAGGAGTTGCTGCTGCTTTAGCTCTCGCTCATGCTGCTGCTCTGCTCTTGCTCTCGGTCCCCTACCTAGTCTGCTCTTGCTATTGCTCTTGCTCGTGCTGCTGCTCTCGCTCTTGCTCTTGCTTGAGATGCTGCTCCGATTTAGCTACACTTCAGTCGACTGAATCGACTTTTGGGTCAATCGGTTTTCAGGGGGTGGGGGGCTCACCAGGGTGAAGGAAGAACCAGCCACAGCAGGGGGGATCGCCGGAGAGGTACCCCACTATCTATCTTAGGGTTCAGGGTGGGGGCGGTGGTCGCCGGCGGTGGCGGGGCGTTGGCTGGGGATCGCTGGAGAAAAAGCTCGGTACGGGTGGGCCTAGAGGGATGGCCGGGGCGGCGGCGGACCGGCGGTGGGGAGTGTTTTCGGGGCGGGCGGGGTGGCGCACCACCGGCCGCGGGCGGCGGGGGGCTGCTGTTGGCCGGTGGTGGCTGGCGGCTCAGGGGGTGGAGGTTGAAGATGGACTGCAGGCCCTTGATTTCGTATCCAACGACTGCAAAATCGACTGACCAGAGATGAAAAAGCCAGTCGACCGACATGTAGCCTCACCTTGCTAGTGCGTTCAGTTTCGACAGCAAAATTCAGTTTCGACAGTTAAGTTCAGTTTTGATAGTTAAGTTCAGTTTCGACGCTTAAATTCAGTTTCGACAGTTAAGTTCAGAGATGAGCTGCTGATGTATTTTACATCTAGCACTTTGTGGTTATGTATTTTACGTCATGTATTGGAGATGCTATTAGAATTCCACTCAGGTTAATGTTGTCTCTTTTGTACTGCTTCAGCCTCAGCGTCATACAACTCACCGAAGCTGCTCCAACGAGGAAACTCTCCATCACAGCGGAGCAGTACCTCGGGCTCCATCTCCAAACGCCTAAGATCTTCTCCCCCTCCTCTGACAGCCAAGTCAGCCAGAGCATCCTCACCGGCCAACCCAATCACACTGAGATCAACATGGCTTCGCCAAAGAGGTTGTACACTTGTTGCATCTCTTTTTTACTCTACATGTTATATATATTATCCACTGAGCACACGTAGTAATGGGAAATACAATTATTTTATCCTACTATATGACAAGCAGTGAGGTACCAGGCAACTTAGCTTTCCGTGATGGACTCTCTTGAACGCCATCATTATTTATCTCTGCGCGTTTGAGTTGTGCATTTGTCGATGGCCCTGGGAGTTGAGCTAGTAGGGCAGTGGCCTGGGTCCAAAGTAATAGAAGTAGCACAAAAACATTTTTTTAGTGTAGGCTTTTCCTTGCTCAATGCTGCCTACTAGAATCGCCATTGCTTGAAAGGAAAAGTGAATGAAAAACATAGGAATTGGAAATTTTCCTATGGTACTACTATTCATGAATTTGGTTCAAAGGAATGGAGCAAAGGAAAACTGTAGGATTTGTTCCTTTAGTGTCTCCTTGAAAGAAAAAACATAGGAATTTTAATTTTCACTTGTCCTCCTTTTCAAATTCCTATTCATGAAGCACAAGACTAAGAGATAGTAGCATAATAGCATTATAACCGTACATTTTCTTGTGGTTTGACTTAATCTCACCATGCTTCTTTGCATCCTGTGATATTCCAATTGTTGTGAATCAAACACCCAGATTGGCAGAAATCCTGTGTTTTTAAATTCTCTATTTTGCACGTGCATTCCTATCCTATTCCTGTCTATTTCCTATCCCTGCATTGTTGGAATCCTCCAATTCAAACGAGCTCTTACAGAATTACTTCTCTTACAGATAGTTGTCAAAAAAAACTTGTGTGGTTTGTCCCGCTCTTGCTGCGCCGTCGTCCACCCCAGCTCAGCTGCTCCAACGATAGAAGGGTCCAACACAGCAGGGATCCGGCCTCCAGACTTTCTTTCGCCGCCTCAGATCTTCTTCCCTGCCGCCAACAGCCATGAAAACTGCATTACCATCATCAACCGAGCAGATGACCTTGAGGACTACACGGGTCCGCAAGAGAGGTCGCACCCTTTCGTGTTTGCTCACGTTATGCATCGCTTAATATTACATGCTACTTTATCGTCCTATTCACCGATTAGACTCTGAGTGAGCTCCAAACTAATGGTCAAACTTGAGTTTTAAAATAGTTGTGGGGTACATATCGGGGCCGTAATCAATAGTATCTATCTACTATCTGGTTAATCTCTAGTGTCTACTATGAGTTTCATGTTGGGTGGGAAACAAACAGTAAAGAAGCCATTATCTGTATTTTTTAACTGAAGCCATTATCTGCCTACTATTATTGGTTTTGGGTCTATCCACAGGTTGCTACCATCACTCTGAATTTCTGCATGCACTCCTTACATAATCTCACTATGTTTGATTCCTATGCATGACAGTTATTGTAAACAATGGAACTGGACATGTAGAGCAAAAGAGACGAGCCTTGCGTGGCAATAAAATTTCATGCAGACGTCGCTCCATGGTAGGCGCAAAGGCAGCCCCCCTCCACGCATTTCGGATTGTAATCGAGAGGAAGATATCTGTTCTGAGGGGGATTCAGAAGGAGAAGACAACTCCTATTTACCCCCTGAGGTATTTGCTCTAACTTGGCATGCTGATGTTGGTTATATCATGCATATGGTGCCTTGCATTGCTTACTTTATACATCAAATATGTCATCTGCTTAGTTTAGACATCCTTTGTGCGAATGCCATCTGTTTAGTTTATTCATCGTTTATGTGAATTATGCAATGCCATCTTGTTTAGCCAGGCATCATATATGTGAATTTTGCAATGCCATCCTGCTTAGCCAGTCATCTTATATGTAAATTATATCAGGCCATCCTTTTTTTGTTACATATTACATTTGTCAACATTGTTAGTACATTTAACTGCTCTTCGTGTGCATCAGCCATTTGACATGGTGATGGCAAATTCTGGAGTGAAAACAAGGTCTTCAGAGCACACTATGCTATCTGACGAAGCGCATATCTCGCTGGTTACGGATAGCTCCTCAGAGGAGGATTCAGAGACAGATGACCAGTCCTATCCCCCCCCCCTGAGGTGTATGCTCTAACTTGGCATGGTTATGTTGCTCATATCGTGTGTATGGTGTCTCACATTGCTATGTCATTTGATTAGTTTAGACATGCTTTGTGTGAATGCCACCTGTTCAGTGTCTAATTACCATATATGTGAATTATGCATTGTCATCTTGTTGCAAGACATTATATATGTGAATTATACAATGCTATCTTGTTGCAAAGGCATTATATATGTGAATTATGCAATGCCATGTTGTTTAGCCAATCATCATGTATGTGAATTATATCATGCTATCATTTTTTTGTATTACGTGTTCCATTTGTCGACAACGTTTGTATATTCAACTACTCTTCCTATGCATCAGCCAGTTGAAGCGGTGATGGAAGTACCTGGACTGAAAACAAGGTATTCAGAGCAGACAATGCTACCTGCTGAAGCAGACATCTTGCTGGTTACAGAGAGCTCCTCAGAGGAGGATTCAGAGACTGATGACCAGTCCTATTTCCCCCCTGAGGTCTATGCTCAAACTTGGCAGGGTTATATTACCCATGTCATGCATGTTGTCTTGCATTGCTTAGTTTTTACATCATATATGGATTGCCATCTGCTTACTTTCTTACTATATAAATCATATATTTGAATTATATCATGCCATCATGTTTACATAGTACATACACATCATCTATCTGAATTATGGCATGGCAACCCATTTAATAAAGACATCATATAGTTATATCATCTCATCATGTTTAGTGTTTACAATCATCATATTTTGAATTATGGCATTATATCCGTGAATGTATGTGAATTATGGCATGCCAACCTATTTAATAAACACATTATGTAGTTATATCATGTCATCCTTTTACATAGTCATCATATTTTTAACTATGTCTTTCCATCTTTTTTAGTTAGCCATCATAATGTGAAATTGTGTCATGCTATCCTGTTTAGTTAGCCATCATATATGTGAAATTGTGCCATGCTATCCTGTTTGGTTAGACAACATAAATATGAATTATTTCATGCCCTCTTTTATTCCCCACTATCCATTGCACATGTCTATCATACAATGTCTATACTTTCAATTACTTTTCTTGTTTATCAGCCATTTGAATTGGAGAGGGTGATGGCAGTATCTAAGGGAGTAACAACACGGTCTTCAGAAAAGATAGCGCTACCAGTTGATGCAGATAGAAGCACGGTTGTACTTGCCCAAGGACCAGATCCACCACACATAACCCAGACTCTCGCAGATTGTACCCCTACCCAGTTGGACAGAGAACCAGCTACACCCCTTCTAACCCCAACCCCGGCAGATAGTAACCCAGTTCCAGTTGACACAGCACCGTCTCCACCACAGAGCACCCAAACACGAGCAGTTAGTAAGGGAACTGCAGTGCCCAAAGCACGAGGACCACCACTCCGAATCCCAACTCAACGCTTAAAGGAGAAGAAGATTTGTTCTCAGGTTAGGTTCTGTAGCTATGGTTCATACTCCTTTGCTCTTGCATTACTGTATTTACTCATACCAACTATTTTCAAATTTGAAGGATGGAATTGAAACTCCAATGGCGCAACAGGTATGTTTTAAACCAGTTTCTTTAACTGGTTTGCTGTTATAACCTGCTCTATGTTGATTTCAGTTTTAATTGAATAAACAGTTATGTTCTCATGTCATGCACATTACAAGTGTTGTTATTGCTCTATAGTTTCCCACACTTATATTCTGTCTATTCTGCTTTGTCTTGAACAAATATTATTTGACCTGTGTCTCTATCTTGATTTGGCAACAAAAACTAGAATGATATAGACCATAAAGTGACCAAGGTACATAGATATATGTTTGTTTCATGTTGTTATCCTGTCCACTTCACTACTGAACTCATTTACCAAAATGAGTTTCATATACAACATGGTAAACCTGTGATGTGTCTGCTTGTTTCTCTTTTAGAATGCGGACAAAATATTGGAGAACAGTACCGTGTTATGCAATGGTAAAGGAATTAATGCAGATAAGGTTCAAGATAGTGAGACATCCCTGTTGGTCTCCAAGAAAGCTGATAAAAACTATCTTGACGATAGTGAGAGAACCCAAAAGTCCTATCTTGATGTAGTGTTCGAGCTACTGGCCACTACTGCTGGCACAAGCTCTTCGAACTCGCTACCTGAATCAGTTCGTCTTCTTGAGTCTCAACTTCAAGTTGAAAGACATCGATCAGATGTGTTGTGACAGGAAGCTGAACGACTGAGGAAGTCCCTGCAGAATTCAGATGCATATTTCCTGGTGCAACAACAAGCGCTAGAGGATTTAAGCGCCAAACAAGAGAAAGTTAATAAGCTTGCTAAGCATCTTGCCAGTATTATGGGTACCCAGGATATTGTTTCTTGAGATCTTCTAAAGTGGTTTCAGTTCTGGATTTGTTTTGCTGCGGCGTTTATTTGGGCTGGTCGCCAACTTTGACAACCAATGTATATGATATGTTGCTTTGTTCCCTATATTTGCACTGGTGGCGAACTTTGATGCCCAGTGGATGTAATATGTGTAATAGCTGTGATAGCCTAGTGTTAGTTGCTTGCTTATTTATTTCCCTGCTGTCTTGTTTATTTGTTTGCTTGTAGTCATTGCAGTTCTTTTTCCGCGGTTTGCTAGTGGCAGCAATAACCTATTTTTTAAAACTAGGCCACAATAACCATGGGCTAATATTTACTATAGTGACACTGGGCCTCCTACGGGCCATAGAAATAGTGGGCCTTCTATAGGTCGTAGAAACAATGGGCCTTCTACGGGCCGTAGAAACAATGGGACTTCTACGGGTCGTATCATCAATGGGCCTTATACGGGCCGTATGATCGATTGGCCAAACATGGGCCAAACAGACCGCATTATGGCCGTAAACGGGCTAGACTTCGAATCGTCCGTTCATGGGCCGACCATAACGGGCCATCGTTAATAGGCCATATTTGATGACGCTATGAAAACGGCCCAACGTATTAACGGACCACAAACGGGCCGACTGTAACCACGGGCTGAATTTGGCCCACAAGCAGAAAATGACAGTAACGGGTCGTAAGTAAACGAATGTTGGAAATGAGCCCAAGAATAAATGGGCTCTAAGAAGGCCGAAAGATAACATGGGCTGGAAACGGCCCAACGGAATAACGGGTCATTAATGGGTATAAAGTGATACACTGTTCATTACGGGTCAGTTTCACCACGGGTCGTTAATGGTGTAAAGTGATACACTGTTCATTACGGGCCAGTTTCACCACGTGCCTTTAATGGGCCAAGAGTTACAAAGGGCTTCATATGGGCCGAAAGACGTCATGGGCCATACATGGGCCAGAAGTGAAAACAGGCTGGAATCATATTGGATGGCCCAGATGACGCTACTGGGCCTAATTCGGATAGGGAGTAACGGGCCTTGGGTTAGCGGGCTATAAATGGGCTATATGCGAACAGGCCATTAACAGGCTTTCCATGGGCCGGCCCGCCACCTTTTGACCAAGTCAAATGTGCCGGCCTTTTCACAGGAATGGGCCTCTGTTGGGCCGTGCCACGTGTCGACGTATCATAGGCGCCTTCTGTCCAATGAGTGGATGACATCTGTGCCAACGATGAGCCGATACGTGTTTCCTCCAGCCAATGATGATTTTACACGTGGAAAATCCCCATTGGTCGGGGCTGTTAACAGGTTATCGGATCCAAAACCCGACCCGATAGCTTAACAGCGTACCGTTAAGGTGGATGCCACGTGTTGGTCACCCTTGACGAAAGCACTTCTGTGACACACGATTTATCGTCATGGAAGTGGACACTTCCGTGATGATAATTTTGGTAATGTCATGGAACACTTCTACGACAACACAGGTATGGCTATCTTGATTCTGTCATAAAATCGTCATGGATGTACATGCATGACAAAAAACGTGACCTACTGTGACAAACATGTATCATCACGGAAGTGTATTTTTTTTGTAGTGTAGCCTAGGGAGCAGCCCGACAGATAAGACATGAATGCCCTTGGCAGATATGACCGTTTGGTGGTAAGATATTTTGGAACAACTGGCGCGCGGCTCAGCAACGGTCGGATATTTTGATGTTCGAATTCCTCAGGGCTATCATGTTCCTCACTATGTAGGCAATCCGCACTGGCAAATTCCTAACTCCTCAGTTAGAACAAATTCCTTAGAGACCAAAAGATATTCGTCTCTGTCACTGAAGAAATTGACTGAACTGATATGAGATTTCCAATGGCTTCACTCGAAGGATTGGCTAGGTGTAGGATTTTGAGATGAGCATCACTTGGAAATCTGTTTCCTTGGTATTACCTCGCCCCCCTTTAACAGTACGGTGTTTCCTACGACTCAAGAAGAAGAAAATGGAACTACAAAAACAAAAGTCTTCACGCTTTAGATTCCTCGCATGAATATTGAGTCTTCACGGTCACACAAATTTCTTCACTTTCAAAGTCTTAAGGAGAACCAAAGTCTTTAGTCGAAGACATTCATTTTTAGGGGTCGACTTTCACTGTAAATATCAAACTCCTCATTGACTTATAGAGCCTGTGTACACACAAACAAATTAGTCCCTTAACCTATAAGTATTCAATACACCAAAACCACTAAGGGGCACTAGATGCACTTGCAATCTCCCCCTTTTTGGTGATTCATGACAATATAGGTTAAGTTTTGAATGGGGATAAACATATGAATTGAAAGTACTCAAAATTGAGGAATTTGATTGCAAGATATAGAAGAACTCCCCCTGAAGATGTGCATAGTGAGGTATTTGCTTTTGAAGCAATGCACATTTGAAGAGTAGAATCATGGAGAACTCCCCCTTTATCTTGTAATTCATAGGCGCATTTAACATATAGAATGAAAATTTTGAAATGCATGATGAAATATGGTGACTGATGTAATTCAGCATGCGTGCATAAGATTAATGAGGAAATAGCATGCAGAAAAACAGAGCAAAGTATCAGGTCACCATCAGACTTAAGTTTACAACTTGATCAACAAAAGCTTCAGAAGAGCGAGAGTTGCAACTTCACAAAAAAACGCCCATATATATTGACCCGTTTGAAGACTAACTCAAATTTCTCCCCCTTTGTCATCAAATGACCAAAAGGGACGAAAAGTGAGGACTAACGCCCCTGAAGAATTTCTCACGAAGTCGATGGAGGAGCGCCAGCGTTGTTGGGGTCGTCTGTTGGAGTAGGGCCTGTCGCAGTGTCATCCAGATCTTCATTTTCATCAGTATCACGGGACGAGGAATATGAACTGGGCACCAAAGGAGGAACTTCGACCTTCTTGAATTTCTTCGGTGGAGGCTTAGCCCAGCCAAAGTCCTGCTTGAAGCCCATCTACTTGAGATCCTCATCACCGTAAAGGTCAGACAATAAAGCCCAGGTGCGATCAAACATTTCATTGAGGTAGTAGTGGTTCTTCTTCACTGAATTATAAGTGGAAGTCATATTGTGAAGAACGGAACCAAACTGGCGTTTCACCCATTTGTGATTGCGATCCACCTTTTGATGAAGACTGAGAAGAAGCTCACAATCAGTCATCACCCTTGGAGTTGTTGCCTGAGGACTTTGCTTTGAAGCATTTGCAACAGAATCATTAGTAGCAGAATCATCATTGGTGGAGTATGAAGTAGCTTTGCAGAACTGTCCATCCAATGGTTGAATTCCCTCATCAATGACAGCAGTGGCCTTGCCCTTTTCATCAGCTGAGGAAAATGTTCGTTTGAGGACTTCAATCGGGGGCAAGAAGTTGCCATGGTTGAGTGTATCAGCTTTGTAGTTGAGTGAAGACCTTGTTCTGAGGAATCTCATAATCCAGGGAGCGTAAGGCTTCAACTCAAATGGGGACATTGCAACGTTTGCCAGAGCCCTCATGAAGAAATCATGATAATTCACGGGAATACCGTGCATGATATTGAACAGCAGATTCTTCATGATGCCAATGACTTCTTCATCATTCGAGTCGTGGCCCTTGATTGGACTCAATGTCTTAGTCAGAATGCGATAGATTGTCCTCGGCACATATTGCAATTCCTTCAAGAGGAATTTGGTCCTTGAGGCTTGTCCAGGCTTCAGTGGCTTCATCAGCACTTGCATGAAATGATCTGACAGCTTAGTTTCAGAATAGATCAGACTCGCACCTTCTGGGGGAGGACTAACAGGCATGGCACGAAGCAATTCAGTTGCCGGTGCCTTGTAGTGCGTGTTCTCTGTCATCCAGTCCAACACCCATGAGTTCACATCTTCAGCATTGCCTGTGATGTGCAGCATCGTGTAGAATTGAAGAATGAGTTCTTCATTCCAATCGCATATGTCAGTGCAGAAATTGAGCAGGCCAGCATCATGAATGGCAGCGAGGGCTGGCGTAAAGCAAGGCAGTGATTCCATATCCAAGTGAGGAATATGCTCATGGTCGAAGAATTTTTCTTTGTTGAACAGCACTGAAGAATACAAATTAGCTTGGCTGGCAGTCCAGAATCGCTTCCTCCTCAGACGAGCAGAGTCATATGGATTGTAGTCAGCGAAGAATACATGCTCATTGAAGAAGGCATCAGCCTTGAACTTCGGAGTCTTGGAGAATGGATTCTTTGGCTGTGGCTGAGGAGTATCTGATCTGAAGAATAACTTCTGGAATGTCAATTTCAGGAGCCGCAGGCTGAGGTATTTCTGCTTCTACATCAGTAGCAGCCTGGGTCTCCATTTCTTCAGCAGCTTGAGCATCAGCACTAGTGGCTGGAATCTCTTCAGAAATGGAAGGGGTGGCATGAATTTCTTCAGATCCCATTTGAACTTCAGTTGGAGCTGGGGACTGAGGAATTTTCTGGAGTGGTGTGAACAGAGGTGAGTTGGTTTGCCGACTCTCCCAAAAATCATCATTCATCATGGGAGTGGTGCAGCCAATGTCCACATGCTCATCATTTCTTCAATGCCGGCCTCTTCAGCAGTAAACTGAGGCGTTGGCGATGATACCAGAGGGGTTGAAGTGAAAGCTTCAACTTCAATTTCTTCATCCATCTGCTCTGTGGAAGCGGCAGAGGGATCTTCTTCTCCAGATTCATCAGGAATCTGATATTCTTCGCCATGAGTAACAAGTTCCTTAGATGGCATGCTTGCGAGAGGAACAACATTAATGGGATTCTCCAGTGAACTTGTCAAAATATTTGCCTTCTTGGGGGGCAAAGATTCTGAGGCAGCTGATGCCTTCCTCTTCTTCAAAGAAGCACGCTCCGCAGCTTTTGGTTTTCTTCACTTCTAGAGCAGAAGGAAGAATTGGACTTGGTGTTGGAGCGGGCGGAGCAGTGGCAGTGGGATCAATTTCTTCAGACACAACTGATGTAGTTGGCCTGTCTTGAGCAGTTTCTTCAGGCGCAGCGACAGAGCCTTCAGCTGGCCTGGCAATTTCTTCAGGCGCAACACAAGTGGTTGCCCTGGCAGTTTCTTCAAAGGCTGGAATTACTTCGGCAGCCCTGGTGCTTGCAATTTCATCAGTAGCTTGAAATTCATCAGCAGTGCTGGCAATTCCTTCAGTGGCTTGAGCAGATGCTTCAGCCGGAGTGACTTCAATGTGCACAGGAGTAGCAGCACTTGAAGTGAATTTCTTTGTCAACTTGACGAATCGGACCTTGGCGCCCTTCCAATCAGCCTTGTAGGCTTCAAATTCTTCGTTGAGCTTCTTGATTTCAGCTTGCAGTGCAAGGAGCTGCTCAGGCGAAAGATTGAGGACATTGTCCTTTAGGTAGCGCTGCTTCTTGTACTGCATTTTCTTCACTGACCTGGCTTGGTCATACTTCCATTTTTCTTCAGTGATGAACTCCGTCACAACGTGACTTTGTCCAGGAGTGAGGCCCAAATCTGGCATTGGAGCATTGGGATCCTTGTGCCAGAAATCGATGAAATCAAGGATCTTCTTTGGATCCAAAAGTAGGGGCATAACACTTCCTTTGGCTCTCGCGGCCCACTGCTGTCTGTCCTTGATGATATCAGCAAGTTCATCATCATTAGCCTCATCATCAGATGGAATTTGAAAGACAAACTGCTTCTTGTGAGGACTTGGTCTAGTGCCTCGTCCAGCAGTGGCCTTGGTCTTCAGCAGAGTGGGACCGGTAGTTGAAGGGTGAGCTGAAGAACTCGCTGAGGCTCCTGAGGCAATAGATATGCCTATGGTCCTTTGGCACGTGGCGAGATGCAGGGGTGCTGAAGACTTTTCCGGAGGAGCTGAGGGTTTTGAAGCCCGAGGAATTGGTGCAGTTTGAGGAACTGGGGCAGCTTGAGGAATTTTCTTTGGTGGCACTGAGGAAATTGGTCGTGAGGGAATTGTAGAAGAACTTGGCCGTGAGGGCATTGTAGAGGTAGGTGGTTTCTTGGCTAGCTTCTTAGGCATAGCCTTCTTACTTGAAGAAGCCTCAGCAGCGGCAAAATCCTCATTGAACTTCTTCACTGCTTCTTTGGCCTGCTTGGCCAATTTTGCTTGCCACCTGGCCCATTCATCAGCATAATCCTCACCACATTTAAGGCTTGTTGGATCAGCTAGCTGGCCAGGTGCCAGGGGAGGTCTTGAGCACGGAGGGTTAAGAGCGAATTTCTTCATGTATTTGGGAGTAACATATCTGTACTCCCTCCACTCTCTTGCCCATCTCCTTTCTATCCTCTGAATGCGCACTTTGCGTTTAGTCCTCGTTTCCTTGCCATGTTTTGCCTCATCAGGCATGCAGTACCCTGCATAGATATCCGCAGGGATCTCAAAGGCAGTGTTTACTTCAAGCTTCTTTCCTTCTTTCTGAGGACGTTTACCATCAGCCATTTTCTTCAGCTGAGGAATTTGCAGAATTGAGTTCTCTGAAGAAGTATGCAGCTTTTCTTCGAGGAATGCTGAAATGAGTTAAGTTGATGAGAACCTAGTGATTCAGCAGCTGACATGAGTACCTGTGACCAGAGTATAGGTGCGAAGAATTTGGAGAGGTCATATGCATTCTCAGAAGGTTTTGTAAAATTTGATGAAGTTTGAGGAAATTGACCCGATGTGTCTTGACGAATTTCACTAAGCATTCTTTGTCTTAGGTTCCAGAGTTGTGCGGATCATGAGATTCACACAATTGAGGAATCATGAAGAAAAACGTCACTTAGAGAAACAGATCAAGAACTGAAGATTTGTGCTAGGTGTTTAGAGTGTGGAGGTTGAAGAATAAACACCTTTTGAAGATTTGATGAAAATCATCAGTAGAATAAATGCGGTAAAAGTAACTTTTAATTACCCTTGATGAAGAACACGACGAACTAGAAGTGTAGATTTGGAAGTTTGTCAGCTCGGATCTTCCACGCCCTAACTTGGCGGAGGAAGATGTCTATGGCGGCAGCGAAGGGAAGATTTCCGCGGCCGGCACGAGTACGACGGCGACGAGGTCGAGGCGGTGAAGCTCTTCCTCACCGGCAACGATGGAGGTAGCGGCGGTGCTAGGTTTTGAGAAGCTCGAGCGAGGAAGTGAGTTCGAGCGGAGTAAAAGTGAAATGAGGAAGGGGAGGGGGTATTTATAGCGGAGATGAATAACTGTTCGCCCAAAGAATTTGGACGAACGTGCCCCTGACCCTTCTCATTTGTGCGACATGTGTCACCCACGTACTAAGAAGTGGAGATCGTGTGAGATCGTGGGTGAATAGATAATTATACCATGGAATGTGTAACGGTTTGAGCGGCAAAAGCCGAAAATTCAGATAAGAATATTTTAAAGTGTTGTTCGCAATTTCTTCAGCTGACAAGGACACAACAAAGGATTTGAACGAGTTTCAAATAGAACACACATGAAGAATTTGTGAACAGACTGGGTTGAGTTTAGCATAGAGGGGGAAGGGTTCGATCACATTCACTTAGCAGAAAAATCAACTTGAAGAATTAGCAATAAGTGAATGTTGTAGAGGACATAAACTCACATATATATAGTCAAATGAAGAACAACAACGGAAAGCGTGAAGGCAATGCAAAGTTGAACAATTTGAATAACTGAGGAATTTCAAAAATGACTAAAAATTCAAATTGAAGATTTTCAACTTTGGTTGGTGGCATAACCCACCGTATAAGAAAGCTGATTTCAAACACCGCGTACAATTCTCGTAGGGTTCTGAGAATCAATTTCTTCATTAATTTCTTCACACTTAGAGGGTTAGTCTTCATTGATTGAAGAAAAACGTTACTTCGTGTGTTGCACATCTAAGTCATCAAGTCAGCTTAAGTGTTAGGATGTGTGTCCTTTTCAAAGAACATTCGAAGATTCTAGGATATTTAGCTCACACTGCAATTTGCTAAATCTCTTCTCATCCAAGGGATTAGTGAAGATATCGGCCAGCTGGTCTTCAGTATTTGCATAGTCGATGGAGATGTCACCCTTCAATACATGGTCACGAAGAAAATGATGACGAATCTAGATGTGCTTTGTCTTCGAGTGTTGAACTGGGTTATGAGCAATCTTGATAGCACTTTCATTGTCGCAGTAGAGAGGCACATTCTTCACGTTGATGCCATAGTCCTTGAGTGTTTGCTTCATCCATAGTAATTGAGCACAGCAAGATCCAGCAGCAATAGTAATTGAGATATTGCAGCGGTTAAACCAAAATCACATAGAACAAGGGAGTACCTTACTCTGATACCAATTGAAAGGGCGTTATGTCGACTAGAGGGGGGGTGAATAGGCGATTTTTATGAATTCTTCACTGAGGAATTTCTGGGTGAGGAAATTCCTAAGTGAAGAACTACTTGCAGTGGAATAAGTACTCAGGTATAAGCAAAATAGAGTAACATCATAGTCATCATGATGAAATGAAAGACAAACACAGAGTACAAAAGGCGTAAACACAGGATAAGCAGGATGAAGACAAACAGACTGAAGAATTAGGATTGAGGAAATAGAGAATGTCTTCAGTCAATGTCTTCAAGTAGTAATGATTAGGTACATCAACACATAATGAGGAAATGAAAGGGTTGAGGAAATAGAACCAGTTGGCTTGGTGAAGACAATGATTTGGTAGACCAGTTCCAACTGTTGTGACAATTGTACGTCTAGTTGGAGCGGCTGAGTATTTAAACTCGAAGACACATAGTCCCGGACACATAGTCCTCACCGTATTCTCCTTGAGCTAAGATCACACAGACCTTGCCCAACAGAAGTGGTAAGTCTTCATAGGTGACTTCCAAACCTTCACACACTTGGTCACTCGGCAATCCACAATTCCTCTTGGATGCTCAGACGACGCCTAACCATCTGGAGGATACACAATCCTCAAAGGTAACAAGCGTCGGTACCACACAGGAACAATCTCTTCAGTGATGCTCAATCACTTTGGGGTTTGTAGGTTTGGGCTTGAGATTTGGGTTTTCCTCACTTGATGATTTTCTCTCAAAGTCCTTGGAGGATGGGATGCTCTCAAATGACAAGTGTCAGTTTCTCTCGGAGCAGCGAACCAGCTAGTGGTTGTAGGGGGCGACTATTTATAGCCTAGGGAGCAGCCTGACATGAGAAGACATAAATGCCCTTGGCAGATATGACCGTTAGGTGGTAGGATATTTTGGAACAACTGGCGCACGGCTCAGCAACGGTCGGATATTTTGAGGTTCGATTTCCTCAGGGCTACCATGTTCCTCACTGTGTAGGCAATCCGCACTGGCGAATTCCTAACTCCTCAGTCAGAACAAATTCCTCAAAGACCAGAAGATCTTCGTCTCTATCACTGAAGAAATTGACTAAACTGATATGAGATTTCCAATGGCTTCACTTGAAGGATTGGATAGGTGTAGGATTTTAAGATGAGCATCACATGGAAATCTGTTTCCTTGGTATTACCTATGACTCAAGAAGAAGAAAATGGATCTACGAAAACAAAAGTCTTCACGCACAAGTTTGATCAATGATAATTTCAATCACATTTTCTAGCATCATTATAAGTCATAACAGTAGCTCATCTCATAAAACTTTTCATGATCAAGTACCAAGCTATTCACATGTTAAAGTATAGATCATAAACTTTCTTGAAAACTAACAAACAATGCTCTTAGTCATCAAACAATTGCAATTCCTCTTATTTTCAGGAAGGGTCTATGTAAGATCTTTGATTTAGCAAATCCCACATACTCAACTATCATATAGTCTTTCACAATTGCTAACACTCATGTGATATTTATGGGTTCAAAGTTTTAATCAGACACAGAGAAAGATAGGGGCTTATAGTTTTGCCTCCCAACCTTTTACCTCAAGGGTAATGTCAACAATAGCACTTTATGAAAACATACATCCAAGTGGATATATATATATATATATATATATCCGGATCGCTCCAACACAAAGTGCTTGCCAAAGAAAAAGTGTAAAAAGGAAAGGTGATGATCACCATGACTCTTGTATAAGGGTAGAAGATAAAAGTAAAAGATAGGCCCTTTGAAGAGGGAAGCGGAGGTCGTCATGCGATTTTAAGGTTGGATGCACAAAATCTTAATGCAAAAGAACGTCACTTTATATTGCCTCTTGTGATAGAGACCTTTATTATGCAGTCTGTCACTTTTATTTCTTCCCTATCACAAGTTCGTATAAAGCTTATTTTCTTTGCACTAATAGATCATACATATTTATAGAGCAATTTTTATTGCATGCACCGATGACAACTTACTTGAAGGATCTTACTCGATCCATAGGTAGGTATGGTGGACTCTCATGGCAAAGCTAGTTTAAGGGATGTTTGGAAGCCCAAGTAGTCTTTCTACTTGGTGCAAAGAATTTGGCTAGCATGAGAGGGAAAGGCAAGCTCAACATGTTGGATGATCCAAGACAATATAACGTTTCGGATATAGGAAAACATATCCCATTAAGTTGTCTTCCTTGTCCAACATCAACCTTTTAGCATGTCATATTTTAATGAGTGCTCACAATTACAAAAGATGTCCAAGATAGTATATTTATATGTGAAATCTCTCTTCCTTCAATATTCTTTCATGAATTGTTCAAGTGACCAATTCTGCGTTTGCTAACTTTCAATAAGTTTACTACCTATACTTATTCTGTGTGAAGTCATTACTCCCCATGGTATAAGCATATGAAACATATATAAATTCATATTTATGATATTCGATTCATTCAACCATTTACTCATAGGATATACGTGAAGCGCGCGAGTAAATGACAAACTACTCCATAAAGATATAAGTGAAGAACACTGAGTAGTCAAATAATTAACTAGCCATGGAAGGATTATTTTTCATTCAAGATTTAAGATCCAATGATTTTATTCAAACAGAAAGTAAAATTGAAAATACGCTCCAAGCAAAACACATATCATGTGACAAATAAAAATATAGCTGCGAGTAAAGTATACCGATAGTTTTGAAGACGAAAGAGGGGATGCCTTCTGGGGCATCCCCAAGCTTAGGCGCTTGAGTCTTCCTTGAATATTACCTTGGGTTTCCTTGGGCATCCCCAAGCTTAGGGTCTTTCCGCTCCTTATTCTCCTCATATCAATATCTCACCCAAAGCTTGAAAACTTCAATCACACAAAACTTAACGGAACTTTATGAAATAGGTTAGTATGATAAAGAGTAATCCATTCACTTTGGTACTGTCAAAGAAAAGGTTCATAATTGTTCTCACACAATGCCTACTGTACCATATCATTTCTACCATTTATATTGAGAAATATAAGCCATAGAAACTAGAAAACAAGCAAACTATGCAATGAAAACAGAATCTGTCAGAAACAGAACAGTCTGTAATGATCTGAACAACCATACTTATGCTACTAAAAAAATTATGAAATAAATTGGTGGACGTGAGGAATTTGTCTATTAATCTTCTTCAAAAAGAATAAACTCAAAAGAACTCTTCTGTAAAAAAAATGGCAGCTAATCCCGTGAGCGCAAAGTTTCTGTTTTTTACAGCAAGATCACATTAACTTTCACCCAAGTGTTCCCAAAGGTCTTACTTGGCAATCTATTGAAACAAAAGCTATAAAACATGATTACTACAGTATCTTAATCATGTAAACACACAAATACAGCAAGGGTAGATATTGGGTTGTCTCCCAATAAGCGCTTTTCTTTAATGCCTTTTAGCTAGGCATGATGATTTCAACGATGCTCACATAAAAGAAAAGAATTGAAACATAGAGAGAGCATCATGAAGAATATGACTAGAACATTTAAATCTAACCCACTTCCTATGCCTAGGGATTTTGTGAGCACATAATTTATAGGAACAAGAATCAACTAGCATAGGAAGGCAAAACAAGTATAACTTCAAAACTTTAAGCACATAGAGAGGAAACTTGGTATTATTGCAACTCCTACAAGCATAAATTACTCCCTCATAATAATTTTTAGTAGCATCACGAATGAATTCAACAATATGACCATCACATAAAGCATTCTTTTTCATGATATACAAGCATAGAAATTTTTCTACTCTCCACATAAGCAAAATTCTTCTCATTCGGAATAGTGGGATCACTAATTCCTAAAGTTGACACTCTTCCAAACCCACTTTACATGATAGTATTATTCATACTCCAAAAGATATAAGTGAAGTTCATGGATCATTCTACAATTAATATAGACTAACCAATATCCAAGCTCAAAATATGTAAGTGAAGCACACGAAGCATTCTATAAAACCATACTCAAAAGATTTAAGTGAAGCACAAAGAGCAATTCTATAAGATCATACTTAAAAGATATAAGTGAAGCACATGAAGTATTCTATAAATCAATGAAGGGGTAACTCATACTAGCATGGTTCTTAAAGAAAAAAAAGATGGGATGCCAACCGGGGCATCCCCAAGCTTAGATGCTTGAGTATCCTTTGAAATATTTACTTGGGATGCCTTGGGAATCCCCAAGCTTTAACTCTTGCCTCACTTTATTCTTCTCATATTGATAGCTCCTCGATCTTCGAACACTTCATCCACACAAAACTTTAACAAAAACTTTGTGAGATTTGTTAGTGTAATAAAGCAAACTACCACTTTAAGGTACTATAATGAACTCATTCATTATTTATATTGATGTTAAACCTACTGTATTCCAACTTCTCTATGGTTCATACCCCCTGATACTAGCCATACATTCATCAAAATAAGCAAACAACACGCGAAAAACAGAATCTGTCAAAAACAGGATATCTGTAGTAATCTGGAAGTTTAGTAAACTTCTGTAACTCCAAAAATTATGAAATAAATATCAAAATTTGAAAAAAAACTATACAGAAGTAATGTGAAAAAAGTTTCAGACCCATTTGACCTTCCAGTAAAAAATGTAAAATGATGCGCTACAGCCAAAGTTTATGTGTTTGTTCTGCACATAGTAAACAAGCAATCTAATCATCCTAAAACTAAAGCTTGGCACATTATTTTTATAATACAATGGATATATACAAGGGGATAATTATTTACAGAGAAGCTTCCATGAAAAATTCTACATTGTTTCCGTGAGCCTGAACACAAGTGCTCAAGGTCGACCCTCACTTCTTCAATGCATAACTTTCCAATCACTTCTCGTTTTGAAAAAAAAAATAGGCATGAGAGGCAAGTATTTTTTTGTATTTTCATTCTTTAATTTTTTTGTATGTTTCACCCACAACTAAACAGAAACAAAAAGGAAAAACAAAATCTACTTAGTGAAGAAAGCAAACAAGCACACACGAGAATATCAACCCCACGCTATTGCTCCCCGGCAACGGCGCTAGAAAAGAATCTTGATAATCCCCAAGTGCAGGGAAACATTGTAGCAATTCCAAAAGGTGGAAGTGATAAGCATAGAGTGTCGAACCCACAAGGAGCTAAAGGCAAGATCAATATTCTCTGAAGTCCTATCTGCCACTGATACGACTCTACGTACACCTAACGTTTGCTTCCAACTATAAACGAGAATTAAAACTACGTTGTGGGTATGAAGAGGATAACTTTGTATGATATCGAAGAGCTAAAATATAAAAGTAGGTGCTATTATCATAAATGTAGAATACATTACTAAATATTATAAATAGCGAGTGTGGAATAATGATGGGTCGGTGTGCGGAATTGTCCTAGGCAATTGTTAACAAGAGCGGTGGTCGTCATTGCAACTTCATATGAGGGGGAGGCATAAGCTAACATACTTTCTTTTCTTGGATCATATGCACTTATTATTGGAACTCTAGCAAGCATCCGCAACTACTAAAGATCATCAAGGTAAAACCCAACCATAGCATTAACATATCAAGTCCCCTTTATCCCATACGTCGTGACCCACTTATCCATGTTTATGCTTCTGTCACCCAAGCAACGCAGACAATAAGTAAACCATGGACATATTGCAACACCCTACAGGGGGAATCCTCATGCTTGCGCGACACGGAGGGCACAATAGGACAGCACCAAACTAAAACATACAACTTGTACCAATCTAGATCATCAATCAACCCAAAGACAAAAGATATCTACTCAAAACATCATAGGATGCAACACATCATTGGATCATAATATGTGGCATGAAGCACCATGTTCAAGTAGGGGTTACAGCGGGGTGCGGGAGAGTGGAACGCGTAAAAGAGATGAGGATGATGATGTTGATGAAGACGATCACCATGGCAATGATTCCCCTCCTGATGGCACTCCGGCGCCACCGAGAGAGAGGAGGAGAGGTCCTCCCCCTTGTGCTTCCTCCTCCATGGCCTCCCTCCTGGATGGGGAGAGGTTCTCCATCTGGTCCTTGGCCTTCATGACGTTGATGGCCCCTCCAAGATCCTCCTCCATGGCATCCAGTGATGATGGCCCCCTCCGGCAAGGTGCCAGAGAGGGACTAGATTTATTTCTCGTGGCTACAGAGGCTTGTGGCGGCGGAACTTCCGATCTAGGTTATTTTCTGGAGGTTTCTGTATTTGTAGGAATTTTTGCGTCGGTCTCACGTCAGGGGGGTCTCCGAATCATCCACGAGATAGGGGCCCACGCCCAGGGGGGTGGGTGCACACCCCACCCTCGTGGGCAGCCCGGGACTCTTCTGGACCAACTCTTTTACTCCAGGGGCTTCTTTTTGTCCATAAAAAATCATCAAAAATTGGCACGTCAATTGGACTCCATTTGGTATTCCTTTTCTGTAAAACTCAAAAACCAGGAAAAAACAGAAACTGGCACTGGGCTCTAGGTTAATAGGTTAGTCCCAAAAATCATATAAAATAGCATATAAATGCATATAAAACATCTACAATGGATAATATAATAGCATGAATACTTCATAAATTATAGATACGTTGGAGGCGTATCATAGATAATGAACATATATACGCTCTCCATTATTTTATAGCCAATATGGGAACATACGGAATGAAATAGGAAGAGGGATTGCAAGGAAATATGCCTCACCGCGATGGAGAGCAGTAACTAATAGGCTTTTTAATGTAAACCCGACCGGACCACAGGCGAGGCGAGGGTTACAACATCGATATGCTCGAGGGTGGCTGGCGAGCAAACGAAGACGGCTAGGCGCGGGCAGCCGCATGTTGGGAACGGCAGTGGAGGTAGGCTTGACGCCGAAGAGCGGGCACATGACCGGGGTGAGCACGCCGGCGCCGGAGAGGGTTCTGCTATGGATCTGGGGGAGGGGGAGCTGGCGATGGAGATTGGGTGGACTAGTTGAGTGAAATGCAAGCGGGCCATGGGGGGTGTTGGCGGCCTAGGTGAAAAGGGTGGAAAATATCCCTAGTCGCCGTGCAGAAAGGTCTATGCAAATAGTTGCCTCTAAGCGCTCATGTGCATAAAGAGAAAATTTTCGTTTGAAATGAAACGTACTAATTTTGAAATAAAGATGTGAGTTCATCGTTTCGCCTCTAAATTTTTCCCATGTTAAGCAGTCACCATTATACCACGGGTTTGATTTGCTTGCGCATTTCAGGTCTCATGTGCTATATGTAAGACATTTTTTGTCTTTTATCGTGCATTTTGGCATATAAATCAATTCCTAGCCGGACTGCATTTCCTGTCGAAAGGGATGAGGATTGCAGTTTGATCTGGGAGCGTCCAACGGTGCAGACATAAGATCTGTGGGGTTTGGGTTCTAACCAATCAGAAGGCACAACTCAGATCATGCGCGTAGAAAAGGGGGGCATCGGCCATGGTTTGGTAGGCACACGGCTTTCGTGAGTGAACTGTGTGCTATTTGAAAACATTTACATGAACTAACAACATATTTTTGTTCGAATGAAAACAAGAGTTCATTGTTTCGCCTCCAAATTATTTTCCACGGTAAGAAATCACCATTGTACCCTATGGTTCGATTTTCTTGTGCATTTGAGGTATCGTTTGCTATATTTGAGTCATTTGTTATAGAGTCGCAACTACACGTGGGTGCTAGCTAGCTAGCAAGATCATTTGTGTGTCGCTTTGCGAGTTTTCATTCATTGTTCGAGAAACAGGAAAAAAATCAAACAGTCTGGCCGCAGGGTGCGGCCAGAGGCGTATGCCATGTTGGTATTCTAATTACAGGAAATGCATATAGAGTCCGGAAATAATGAAAATCGCTGCGTCACGGTGTCGTGTTCTCAGAATCACATGGAAATCATTTGGTAAAGATGGCACGAGTTTTGATGCTCACACCTTCCAAATCGGAGCATCTCACAAGAAGGATCATAATTTACAAAAGGAGACGCGGCACTTCGGACTCCAATCGTCATTGACTACATCGTTCCGCTTTGAATTATTTTCATGGCAAACAATCACGTATATACCCTAGGTTTGATTTTCTGGCCCATTTCAGGTCTCGTTGCTATATTCAAATCATTTTTTACACTTACCTTCCATTTAGTGCATATAATTAAATTCAAAACCATTCTACAAATACACATCTGGGTGTTAGTTAGCAAAGAAGGTGTATAAATCATTTGTGTGTCGCTTTGCGAGTTTTCATCCATTGTCTGAGAAACGGGGAGAAGTTTCAAACATTTCTGCCATGACGTGCGGCCACCTGCATAGGTCTAGTTGGTATTTTAATTACTGGGAATTCAGATGGAGTTCAGACTTCATCAAAATCGGTGTGTGCCCGTGGCGTGCTCTTACTACCCTCAGGAATTTTTTTTGGTAAAGTTTGGCATAGGTTTTGATGATCATTCCTTCCAAACAGGAGCATCTCACATGAAGGACCATGGTTTCTAGAAGGATGCGTGTCAATTCAAACTCCAGTGGTCGGTGACTTCATCGTTTGGCCTCATACAAATTTCCACGGTACGCATTCACCATTATACCACGGGTTTGATTTTCTAACACATTTCAGGTATCATTTGCTATATTTATGACATTTTTTGAATTTAACGTGCAATTTGTGGATATAAATAAAATCACAACCGGAACTGCATGTTCTGTCGAAAGGGATGAGGATCGCCGTTCGATCAAGGAGAATCCAACGGTGCAGACGTACGATCCATGGGGTTTGGGTTCTGGCCAATCAGAACGCACGACTCAGATCGCGCGCCTGGCAGATGGGGGGCATCGGCAACGGTTTAGTGGACACACAGCTTTTGTGAGTGAACCGTGTGCTATTTGAAAACATTTACATTAACTAACAACATATTTTTGTTTGAATGAAAACATGAGTTCATCGTTTCGCCTCCAATTTTTTTTCCATGGTAATAAATCACAATTGTACCCTATGGTTTGATTTTCTGTACATTTCACCAGTGACAAGGCTCGCTAGCAATCTCAAACTTTGAATATGCAAAAAGAAAAGAGATCTTGTTATATATATATAGTCGCAACTACACATGCGTGTTAGCAAGATCATTTGTGTGTCGCTTTGCGAGTCTTCATTCATTGTACGAGAAACGGGGAACAAATTCAAATAGTTCGTCCACAGGGTGCGACCAGAGGTGTAGGCCTTGTTGGTATTTTAATTTCAGGAAATGCATATAGAGTCCGGAAAATAACAAAAATCGTTGTGCCACTGTGGCGTGCTCTCACGTATCGCATGGAAAAAATTTGGCAATGTTTGGCACAAGTTTTGGTGCTCGCACCTTCCATACCAGAGCATCTCACAAGAAGGCTCATAGTTTCCAAAAGAAGACGTGGCACCTCGGACAACAAATCATCAGTTACTAGTTACATCATTTTGCCTCGAAAGAAATCATGGTAAACAATCGTGGATATACCCTTGATTTGATTTTCCGGCCCATTTCAAGTCGGCTGCTATGTTTAAGTCATTCTTTGCACTTACCTTGCATTTTAGTGCATATAAAGTCAAAAACCCTACTACAACCACATGTGGGTGTTTTAGTTAGGCTATACTTAGGCTACTCATAGTGGAGAGTGTCATATCCTAGTATCATGCATATATATATATGATACTAGTGTATGATACTACCTTTAATTATAACGCATAATATAATACATAGAGTATATATAGTATCATAGATCATATTTATTGTCATCCATGACACAAATTAGCATTGCATTTAACATGCGGTATCTACCTATATGTTAATCTAACCCTCACTATATTTGATACTTTGCCACACATCAGCATACTTGCTATTTTCCGAGTGCATGATATCGTCGGCTATGATACTGAAGGGGAACGTAGTAATTTCAAAAAAATCCTATGCACATGCAAGATCATGGTGATGCATAGCAACAAGAGGGGAGAGTGATGTCCATGTACCCTCGTATACCGAAAGCGAAAGCGTTATGACAACGCGGTTGATGTAGTCGTACGTCTTCACGATCGACCGATCCTAGTACCGAACGTACGGTACCTCCGTGATCTGCACACGTTCAGCTCGGTGACGTCCCATGAACTCCGATCCAGCAAAGTGTCGAGGGAGAGTTTCGTCAGCATGATGGCGTGATGACGGTGATGATGATGCTACCGACGCAGGGCTTCGCCTAAGCACCGCAACGATATGACCGAGGTGGATTATGGTGGAGGGGGGCAGCACACGGCTAAGATAGATCAATGATCAACTTGAGTGTCCTAGGGTGCCCCCTGCCCCCATATATAAAGGAGCAAGGGGGAGGCTGGCCTGGCCTTGGGGCGCGCCAAGGAGAGGAGGAGTCCTCCTCCTAGTGGGAGTAGGACTCTCCTTTCCTAGTCCAACTAGGAAGGAGGAAGGGGGAAGGAAGGAGAGGGAGAGAGGGAGGAAAGAGGGTGCGCCGCCACCCTCCTTGTCCAATTCGGACTCCCAAGGGGGGCGGCCAGCCCTAGGCCCTCTCCTCTCTCTCCCACAAGGCCCATGTTGGCCCATTAGATCCCCGGGGGGTTCCGATAACCTGCTGGCACTCCGATAAATATCCGGTGACCCCCGGAACTCATCCGATGTCCGAGTATAGTCGTCCAATATATCAATCTTTATGTCTTGACCATTCAAGACTCCTCGTCATGTCCGTGATCATATCCGGGACTCCGAACTACCTTCGTGACATCAAAACACATAAACTCATAATACCGATCGTCATCGAACTTTAAGCGTGCGGACCCTATGGGTTCGAGAACTATGTAGACATTCCCGAGACATGTCTCCGGCCAATAACCAATAGTGGAACTTGGATGCTCATATTGGCTCCGACATATTCTATGAAGATCTTTAACGGTCAAACCGCATAACAACATACGTTGTTCCCTTTCTCATCGGTATGTTACTTGCCCGAGATTCGATCGTCGGTATCTCAATACCTAGTTCAATCTTGTTATCGGCAAGTCTCTTTACTCGTTCCGTAATGCATCATCCCATAACTAACTCATTAGTCACATTGCTTGCAAGGCTTATAATGATGTGCATTACCGAGAGGGCCCAGAGATACTTCTACGACAATCGTAGTGACAAATCCTAATGTCGATCTATGCCAACTCAACAAACACCATCGGAGACACCTGCAGAGCACCTTTATAATCACCTAGTTATGTTGTGACGTTTGGTAGCACACAAAGTGTTCCTCCGGTATTCGGGAGTTGCATAATCTCATAGTCATAGGAACATGTATAAGTCATGAAGAGAGCAATAGCAACATACTAAACGATCAAGTGCTAAGCTAACGGAATGGGTCAAGTCAATCACATCATTCTCTAATGATGTGATCCCGTTCATCAAATGACAACTCATGTCTATGGCTAGGAAACTTAACCATCTTTGATTAACGAGCTAGTCAAGTAGAGGCATACTAGTGACACTCTGTTTGTCTATGTATTCACACATGTACTAAGTTTCCGGCTAATACAATTCTAGCATGAATAATAAACATTTATCATGATATAAGGAAATATAAATAACAACTTTAATATTGCCTCTAGGGCATATTTCCTTCAGTTTCCCACTTGCACTAGAGTCAATAATCTAGATTACATTGTGATGATTCTAACACCCATGGAGTCTTGGTGTTGATCATGTTTTGCTCGTGAGAGAGGCTTAGTCAACGGGTCTGCAACATTCAAATCCGTATGTATCTTGCAAATCTCTATGTCCCCTTCCGACACTTGATGACGGATGGAATTGAAGAGTCTCTTGATGTGCTTGGTTCTCTTGTGAAATCTGGATTCTTTCGCCAAGGCAATGGCTCCAGTATTGTCACAAAAGATTTCATTGGACCCGATGCACTAGGTATGACTCCTAGATCGGATATGAAATCCTTCATCCAGACTCCTTCATTTGCTGCTTCCGAAGCACCTATGTACTCCGCTTCACACATAGATCCCGCCACGACGCTTTGCTTAGAGCTGCACCAACTTACAGCTCCATCGTTCAATAAAAATACGTATCCGGTTTGTGACTTAGAGTCATCCGGATCAGTGTCAAAGCTTGCATCGACGTAACCATTTACGATGAGCTCTTTGTCACCTCCATAAACAAGAAACATATCCTTAGTCCTTTTCAGGTATTTCAGGATGTTCTTGACCCATGTTCAGTGATCCACTCCTGGATTACTTTGGTACCTCCCTGCTAAACTAATAGGAAGGCACACATCAGGCCTGGTACACAACATTGCATACATGATAGAGCCTATGGTTGAAGCATAGGTGATGTAGGGCGGAACCCTAGGGCTGATGTGTGCCAGGCTCTATCATGTATGTGATGGTACACAACCCCTATACAGTGTTCTTCCGTGCGTTCTCCGGATGGGGGTCTTGAATCCGGATGGATATTCTACAAAGAGGTGCGGTCCCTCACGAGGAGTAGAACCGGTATGGATGAGCAATGCTCTATCTCAAATGAGCTAAACCAATGCTAACTCTAGAACGTAGGTAGGAGAAGAGTATATATAGTCTATGGGACGAAAGGGTACACGGGCCTCGGCCCAAGTGGCTGCACGCAGGCAGGGCCAGAAGTTCTGGGCCAGGCTGGAAGTTCCGGGCACCGGAGGTTCCGGGCAGGGTCCGACCTAAACAGAGAGTTGGCGCGGGTGGACCTGGGTTGGCGTCCGGAGGCTGGAAGGTTTGGGCAGGCCAGAAGTTCCGGGGGCCGGAAGGTCCGGGCCAGGTTCTGGGCTGGTTCCGGGCTAACCAGAGAGTTGGCATGCCCGGGCTGGTCGAAGTCGACGGAGGCCGGAAGCTCCGAGATGGCCGGAGGTTCTGGGGGCCGGAAGTTCCGGGCTCTGGCCGGAAGTTTCGGGCTGTCCAGAGAGTTGACGCATGTCACTTCGTCTTCAACCTTCGGCTCTGTGGCTTCAGCGTTGTACCTGATCACACATAGCATCTCGGACTTAGGCAGTAGCCATGTCTCGCTGGAAGAAAAGGGGAGCTCAAGTAGGAGTGATATCACCTCAGATTGAATAGCACTAGCCCTTGCTCTTGTCATGGGTCCACTTGGAGCTTGGATGGTTGACGTAGAGTCCATGGGGATGATCAAGGGATGCTCCGCATCATCTCCCCTCCCTTGGGAAAGATCTGACCTCGGATCGAAATCCTCATCACCATGGTACAGGGAGAGATTGTTGATGTTCAAGATATCACTCACGGAGTACTTGTCACGTGGGATGTCAATCTTGTAGGCGTTGTTGTTGTAGCATGCTAGCACCTTAAAGGGTCCATCAGCTCGAGGTAGTAGTTTGGACTTGCGTTCATTAGGGAAGCGATCCTTGCGAAGGTGTAGCCACATGAGATCGCCAATGTCGAAGATCATGGGTTTCTTGTTGGCGTTGAGCTTGGTCGCGATTCGTTGCACTTGGCGCTCGATGGTTGTCCTTGTATCTTCATGCACCTTCTTGAGGTAGCTCGCGCGTGCACTTGTGTCCATGTTGGTGCACTCTTGTAGTGGAAGAGGAAGGGTGTCCAATGGTGACAACGGGTTGAAGCCGTAGACGACCTCGAAAGGGGACTTGCCGATAGTTGAATGTCTTGCGCGGTTGTAGGTGAACTCGGCGATGGGTAGACATGCCTCCCACTCCTTGATGTTTTTCTTGATCAAGGCGCGAAGTAGAGTGGAGAGTGTATGGTTCGTCACCTCCGTTTGGTTGTCGGTTTGTGGATGGTATGCCGAAGAGAACAAGATCTTGATTCTGAGCTTGGCGCATAGCGTCTTCCAAAAGTAACTCAAGAACTTGACGTCATGGTCAGTGACGATTGTCTTTGGTACTCCACGTAATCGCAAGATTTCCCTACAAAAGAGATTGGCAATATGTGAAGCATCGTCTATCTTGTTGCAAGGAATGAAATGTGCCATCTTAGAAAAACAGTCCACAACAACTGACGCGACCGGTTTTCCGGGATATAATTTCCAGAAAATGGCCCTTGTGCTCACCAGCCCCAGGATTACTGTTAGCTGATGAGGCACCAACTTGATACAGAAATTCCAAGCAAAAATACATAATATATGTAGTACAAGACCATTCTGGCCTGGGAGTACAACAAATGGTTTCTAGTGGTTGATGGCGGAAGCGGTTTGTGGATCATCAATGTCCGTGGAACTCCATTTCCCACAGGAACAGCTGACCAGGTTAACTCCTATCTTCACGAGGCTGCTATCACCATTGCTTAGGTTCCGGGGCTGTCATCACAACGCTCCTCTCCATGCAAGAAATCTGGCCAAGACAATAGCCAGGGACAAGCCAGTGAGTACTTTGAATGTACTCGCAAACATTATGAACACGGGTATAATATAACAACGATGTTCTGAAATATTTTATGCTCATGACGTCAGTCACAAAAGATAATAAAAACTCTGATGCATGCAAGCAGGTTATTTATGAATATGCAATAACATATTAATAATAAAATGCACCGATCGGGTGTCTGAAGCGACGCCTCGAAAGGTTAGTAAACAAAGTGAAATGCCTCAGTCGGGCGTCTGAGCGACACCACATAAAGGGCTTATAAAGAAAATAAATAACAACATGCCACAGTCGGGCGTCTGAGCGACACCGCATAAAGGGCTTATAAAGGAAATAAATAACAGCATGCCACAGTCGGGCGTCTGAGCAACACCACATAAAGGGCTTATAAAGAAAATAAATAACAACATGCCACAGTCGGGCGTCTGAGCGACACCGCATAAAGGGCTTATAAAGGAAATAATTAACATCATGCCACAGTCGGGCGTCTGAGCGACACCACATAAAGGGCTTTATAAAGAAAATAAATAACAGCATGCCACAGTCGGGCGTCTGAGCGACACCACATAAAGAGCTTGTAAAGAAAATAAATATAGTGAATATCCAGGAGGTAAAACCATCCTAGGGATACTCAATATTTCAAATAATATAAAGGTGTTAGTCCATAATAAAAATAATCATAATCATCATAAGTCTCAAGTCATGATCCCAGTTCTGGTTTAACAGTTTTCTCCTCCGAAGACCGACACTAAGACCGACACTTGACCCATCCCAGACTGTAATCCTTAACCATGGACACGGCTATTCGAATAGGTTTAATCTCTGCAGAGGGTGTACTCTTTACCCACGAGTAACTAATTCCTTTAGTCCATCGGGACTAATTCCGTCTACGGCCTTTTAGTTGAAAACACACCTAACTTGCACACACCAGCTTAACTTACCGGTGTCTGGAATCACCCACGACACATGTCAAGCAAAACTTTAAGTGGGAAGGCTACAACCTAGCGTAGCATGGGATCAAATTTATATTGCGCGCTCTAAGGGGTGGCCTCCCCTCTCGGTCTCAACCGGAAACACCCATGCCCCCGGACCAGGTGGCCTGCCTACCAGCTACAACCGGTATCTTCCACCATGGCCTCTCTGTATGGTGTGTGCTAGAAAGAGGTTGACAACTTACTGAACCGTACTCTACTTGTTTTAGAGACGAGTGGTAGTACGAAACAAGTATGGGGGTTACTGGAACAAGACTCGATCTATGGTCGACTCAGGTGGTTTTAAGTATTCCCTGCATGATTAGCATAACGAATATATTTCATCCAACAGACAGAGTCACCACTCATCATACCCCTCATGCCATGCCAGACACACTCGTCTCGACGAGGAAACTAGGGACAAGCTCGGGTCTACCCAAGACAGAGACTTTCCCGTTTTCCTTCCGGTAGGCACGAAAGGCATACGAGGATGATCATCATCACAAGCATGTCCATTTCCAACAGCAAGGAAATTTCCAATAAGCATTCATGCAAACGATCACATCACCACATAAAATAATGAGTTCCACGTATTGAAGTGATGTCATAGTCATGTCAAATGATGCATGCAAAATATTATGCCAGTGTTCAGAATGCTTGCCTTCAAGGTGTGGAGAGTCAGGGTGCATTCCAAAACTCTGAAAGTTTTCTCCTCTCTCCAAAATCCTATTTTGAAAATATTGGAATTAACACACAATTTCAAAACAGCACAAAAATGTTTTTTGAAAATTTTTCAAATAAATCTTAAAATAAACTAGACAGAATTTGAGAGATGTAGGAAAAAGAATGAATTCATTTGGAGTTATATTTAAAAAGTTATAGCCAGTCAAAGTCCTGGTCAAAATCTGTTTTTTTTTAATATAAAAGAAAACGCTTCAGACGGAATACGTTTTCGGTGTAGGGGAAACATACTGGGGAGTTATACGCCTTCACTTAAACACGTGTGGAGGCGGGCTGGGTCGCTGACAGTGGGTCCAAGGGCCCCACTGGTCAGGTTTGACCAGTCCCCTCCCCTCTTCTTCCTCTGGCCGAACAGAGGCGGGGGCTCCGGCGATCATCGCCGGTGTTAGGCGGCTCCTCACGGGCCCCCGAGGGTGGGGATGGATCCGCAAGACTGGGGCGGTTCTTCCGGTGGTCGAGGGAGTGACGGGGATGGAGGGAGTCATCGGCGACGAGCCTCGCGGCGGATGGCGGCCTCGGTTGGATTTGGGGGCCGGGGCTATGGTGGTTCCCGACCAAAATTGAGCATGGGGTGCACTCACGAGAGGGAGGGAGATCTCTTGGTGAAGAGAGTGGAGAGGGGGAGGTCTTGGTGGCGCCGGAATGGCCGGGGCAGTGGCGGCGACAAGAGTTGCCGGAGAGGAAGAAGACGACTTCCCTGGTCTTCCTACTACTATGGGTGGGTCGGTGAGGGAGTGAGAGAGGCTACGTGAGGCCTGGACGAGCTCGGGTGCTTCTTATATAGCGTGGCCATGGCGGTTCCGCGGCCGAGGATAAGGTCGCCGGCGAACCGACGTTCTGTAGCTTGCAGGGCGACGTGGAGGCGACGAGAGCTAGCCGACGAGCAAGGGGATAAGCTTGCGCGGCTCCCAGGGGCAGGTGGCGAGCCGGGGTGGCTCGGGTGGCGCCGACACGGCCGGGGCCTGCATGCGGCCGTCAGCTAGCCGCCACGGCCGACCTGACGGTGGCGCTGTGGGGTGCCAGGGGTGGTCGGGGTGGCGTTGCGGTGCAGGAGGATACGTGGCGTGCTGGCTGCGGATGGCCAAGGGCCAGAACGGGTGCGGGGTGAGACGTGGCGGCTCGGTGCACGTGTGTGCAACACATGCAAAACGCGCGCTCTGGGCGCGCCCAGAGCACACCCACCAGGTGCTCGGCGAAATGCCAGTGCATGCCACAGAGCTTGGGTGAGGCTGGCACTTAGCAGACCTAGGTTAGGATCGTCTAGGTGCTCATTGGACATGCTAGATTGTCCAGAGGTGCAAGGTCTCAGTGCAAAACCAAAAATCATGTCAAAACTGAGCATGCCCATAAGGTGTTTGTCATAATGCCAGGGGCACCTAGGCATTTCTTGGAGTGGCCAAATCTTCCAGATCCTAGTCTCTTTGGATGCACAAGAGGGTGGTGAGGTTATTTTGTAAAAAGCACAAACTTGTTAGAGCAAGTTTTGCAAAACTTCAATTCTGGACAGGAGGTAAATGGCATCATCTCATGAACCAAAAGTATTCCAATGGTTGCATGCTCCTGGACTTAGGGGTTTTGTAGGGTGGTCTACAAGCAGGGGAAAGAATCAAGGGCCAAAGAGCAAGCAAGAATATGGACGATGTACAAACCATCATGTTGGACCAGAATGAAGATGAGGTTGATTCACTCAAAATTTTCAAATAACATCACTGGGTTTTTTCATCATAAGCTACTACCAGCATCCCATAATTTTGGTGGAGGCTAGAAAGAAGTATTTAAATGAGTTGCAGTGCAATATTGCCCACTGGACCAGAGAAGAAAATTGGGTGTAGAGCTCAAAATATTTCATGAAAAATATATATATTTGCATAAAAGTGATTTAAAAACATCACCTGACATCTCCAAATTTTGGTTGGAAATTTAAGTGAATTTATCAAATGGTTGTAGTTCAAATATGGCCATATAACCTTGGAAACCCATTTTTCAAGAAAATAAAGATCAAGCAAATTAATTATGTAATTAGTTCTACTAATAAAAGAAAAGTTTTTCTTGAGAGGTTAAACAAGTCCAATAACATATTTGAAAGGTTTTCTTTTTGGGGAAAACTCCATAATAACAAGAGAGAAAAAAAGGTTCAAAAATCAAAAGGGAGCCCAGAAAATAAAAATTTTAATTTCCTGGCAAAATTTTAATTAATAAAACAAGGTCAAATTTTTTTGGGGTGTCACAACAACAAAGACGGAATCCTTTCCATTTTGAGTTCTAGGCAAACCAAGTACAAAATCCATGCTAATGTCTTCCCGAGGTTGATAAGGAATAGTAAGAGGCATGTAAAGAGCATGGGATTGAGCTTTAGACTTAGCTTTGCAACATGTAGAGCATCGTTTGGTGAAGCGTGAGACATCACGGAACATCTTGGGCCAAAAGTAGTTCTTGGAGAGCGTGGCGAATGTCTTGTCGCGTCGAAAATGTCCCATTAGTCCGCCTCCACGAGCCTCTTGCAAAAGGAGCAAACGAAGAGAAGACTCGAGAATGCAAAGTGTGTTAGCTCTCATAAGATAATCATCTTTGATGTAATATTGTTCCCAAGAGGTATGCGTCAAACACTTAGCATAAGGAGTAGCAAAGGAAGGATCATTTGCATACAAGTCTTTTATATGGTCAAAACCAACAACATTCAACTCAAGTTTAGTGACAAGTGTGCATATGCGTGAAAGTGAATCCGCAACTACACTTTCCTTACCCTTAATGTACTTGATCACATGGGGGAAAGATTCAATAAACTCACTCCATTTGGCATGACGCTTGTTCAACTTAGTTTGACCTTTTAAGTACTTAACCGTTTCATGATCGGTATGGATGACAAACTCATGAGGTCTAAGATAATGTTCCCAAACATGTAGCACACACACTAAAGCAAACAATTCTTTGTCATAGATGGGATAGTTAAGTTGAGCACCGCAGAGTTTTTCACTAAAATATGCAATGGCTCGTTTTTCTTGCATCAAAACTCTGCCAATTCCGGTACCACTAGCATCACAATGAACCTCAAAAGTTTTGTCAAAGTTGGGAAAAGCAAGAATCATAGCATGAGTAAGCAAAGATTTAAGCTCATCAAAAGCGGTAGATTGCAAAGATCCCCAAACAAAAGGAGCATTCTTCTTACTCAAGGCATGCAAAGGAGCGGCAATGGTGCTAAAGTCTTTCACAAAGCAACGATAAAAACCTGCAAGACCAAGAAAGCTACGCACTTGTTGCAAATTGGTGGGTTGGGGCCAAGTTTTAATCGCTTCAATCTTAGATTCATCAACATGGACACCCTTGGAAGAAACGACAAAACCCAAGAAGACAAGTTTGTCAACACCAAACGTACACTTTTTCATGTTAGCATAAAGATGTTCCTTGCAGAGGGTTTGCAAAACAGTCCTAACATGATTAAGATGGTCTTCCATAGATTTGCTAAACACAAGAATATCATCAAAGTAAATGACAACAAAGACTCCAATATAAGGTCGAAGCACAAAATGCATAAGACGCATGAAAGTACCGGGAGCTTCCTACAAACCCATCAGCATGACCAACCACTCGTACAAGCCAAATTTGGTTTTGAAAGCGGTTTTCCATTCATCACCCTCTTGTATGCGGATTTGATAATAACCACTTTTAAGATCAATTTTTGAGAAAATGGTGGCACCGCTAAGTTCATCAAGCATATCATCTAGGCGAGGAATGGGATGCCTGTAGCAAATGGTGATAGAATTAATGGGTCTACAATCGGAACACATGCGATAACTTCCATCTTGCTTAGGAACAAGTATTACTGGAACGGCACAAGGGCTTAATCTTTCACGTACATGACCGTTGTCGATGAGTTGTTGTACTTGTCGTTGGGTCTCCTTAGTTTCTTCAGGGTTGACGCGGTATGGAGCTTTGTTTGGTAGGGGCGCTCCGGGGATGAGGTCGATTCAATGCTCAATGCCTCAGAGAGGAGGTAGATCCGGAGGTAGCTCATCGGGGAAAACATCTTGGAATTCCTGCAAAAGAGATTGAAACACTAAAGGTAGCTCGTGAGAGGTGTTAGTTTTTGGGTCCCCATCCTTGCACACAAGGACAAAGTGCATAACACTCGATGGGTTCTCACACACTTATCTCATCTCACTTTTGGTGGCAAATAGGACTAGGTTTTTCTCTCTAGGCGAAGAGGCGCTCACGTTTGGCTTGTGGCTCTCACTCACTTTTTGGTGGATCACTTTCTCACTCTTCTCTCCATGATGGGTGGCTTGCTTGTCGGCTATCACTTGACTAGGAGACATAGGTCGTAGCACATATTCCTTCCCTTTCATCTTGAAGCTATAGTGATTGGTACGCCCGTTGTGGATGACGCCGCGGTAAAATTGCCATGGTCGACCAAGAAGGAGGTGGCAAACAGACATCGGGACGACATCACACTCCAAAGTGTCCTCATATGCTCCAATTTTGAAAGAGACTTGGACCGTGTGCTCGACACAGATAGTGCCGGAATCACTTAACCATTGGACCTTGTACGGGTGCGGGTGCTTCCTCTTGACCAATTGAAGCTTGGTGCAAAGTTCTTCACTTGCCAAGTTGTGGCAACTACCTCCATCGATGATGACCTTGACGGACCTTCCATTGATGCCGGCCTTAGTGTGGAAGATGTGGCATCTTTGGTCTTCTTCTTGTTGATGTTAAAGAGTCAAGACCTTGGAGACAATGAGAGCGGGGCTCGAATCCTCATCACAAAAGACTTGATCATCTTCATCCTCGTTCACGCGCTGATGCATGGCCACTTGCTCAAGGGCTTCCATCTCCTTGTCACTCATGGAGTAATATGTACCATCATCGTTGAGGATCATGGTGCGCTTGTTTGTGCATTGGTAGGACTTGTGGCCTCGGACGCCGCAAGTGAAACACTTGAAGGAGCTTGTCTTGATGATCTCATCGGTCGGAGTAGATGATGAAGCACGCGGCTTGAAGTTGCTTGTAGGAGGAGGAGGATGACTTGAGCTTGTCGAAGTTTTCTTGTAACTTGACTTGTCATCATTGCTTGGAGATGGCTTGGTTGAAGTATAAGTTGGAGGAGTCGGTGAAGCTTGGTTGTTTGAGAAGCCGTAGGTCTTGGATGAGTACTTGGCGTAGTTGAATTCATCTTGCACTTGATGTTCCGCCTTGGTAGCTTGATGCACGAGCTCAATGAGGTTGGAGTAGGGTTGGAAGTCGGCAATCTTCTTGATTGGATGATTGAGACCATTCAAGAAGCGTGCCCTTGTTTGCTCATCATCTTCCGTGACATTGGCTCGAATCATGGCTATCTCCATTTCCTTGTAGTATTCTTCAACACTCTTTGTTCCTTGCTTGAGGAGTTGTAGTTTCTTGAAGAGATCGCGGTTGTAGTAGGTGGGCACAAAGCATGCTCGCATGACATTTTTCATTTGAGCCCAAGTTGTGATTGGAGGTTCACCTCTTGCTTCTCGGTGCTCAAGGACTTGTTCCCACCATATGAGCACATAGTCTTGGAACTCAAGTGATGCCATAGCGATCTTCTTCTCTTCCTCATAGTTGTGCAAACCAAAAAAATTGTCGACCTTCAATGCCCATGAAAGGTATTCTTCGGGATCATTGCTTCCATTGAACTTGGGCATTGTAAATTTGAGATTGCCGTAGCATTGCTCTTCATTGTGTTGTTGGCGATGGTGATGATGACGCCCTTGCCATGGAGGATAATCATCCTCATGTTGCTCTTGGCGCGGAGGAAGTCCATGATCAACTTGCTCTTGTTGAACTTGAGGTGGAGGTGGAGCTTGTTGAGCTTGACGTTTCACTCACGGTTGGTAGTTCCTCTCTTGGATTTCTTCTCGAAGGGCTTCCTCTTAATTGCGCCGTTCGCAATTGTGGTTGGCGATGGCTCGACTTGATTCTTGAAGGGCATGTTGCGCCTCAAGATCTTGCACTTCACGTTGTTGTTGTTGAAGACATTGAGCCTCGGCGTCTTGTTCCTCTTGGTGTAGACGCGCTTGTTCTTCCTCTTGGCAACGTTGACATTGTCATTCTTGAGCTTGATCAAACGCAACTTGATGTTGTGGAGGACGAAGTTCTTGCTCGTCGACTTGTTCTTGTGAAGGCTTGTCATGTGGCGGATTGCGAGATGCATGACGGTCTTGACGCGTGGCTCGGCGAAGAGTGTTCGATGTCAGTGTACTTCAGTCGTAGAAGGTGTCGTCGGAGTGTTGACTTGAGCGGCTCCGTCTTGAGGATGAAGAAGTGGAAGGATGGCGGTTCCCCATCAAGGCGCGGATCTCGTCCATCCTTGCATCATTCTCTTGCTTGTGAGTGTCGAACTTGTTGTCGAAGTAGTCTCTTGTATGTTGCTCAGATAGCCGCAAGTCGGTGGCGAGGTTGTCGATGCGGTCGCTCATTGCTTGTTGCTCTTGGTGCAACGCCCGTTGAGCACCAAAGAGGTGGTTCTTGGTGACGAATGATGACATGTCATCGCCGTTCTCGATGAGGGGTGGATTGGTAGAAGAACTTGGCCTATCCATCATTCCAAACAAAATGTAAGTGGTAGAAGGAGAAGAATGTATACCAAATGTACCTTGACCGATGTTGAAGATGAATCATGTTCACTCAAATGCGGACAATGAAATAGCACTATTGGTACCAATTCTTGTCGATTCTCACACCTACACAATTAAAAGCTTATGGTGGAGCTTGGTTAGGATGGTGGCACAAAATTTGATGCAATTGTAAGTGAGCTTCAATAATGTTGGAAAAGATTCACAAATTTGGAAATGCAACAAGTAGACCAAGCAAGTGGTTGTACACGGAAACACGCACGCAAATAGATAGATGGGATTGTGCAAACCAAAAGTGAGCCAAAATGTGGAAACCACGAAAATGCTCTTGTTGCACAATACACGAGAGACGCTAGCACGATTGCACAATAGGCGGATACAGAACTTGTGCACAACCTACTAGGCAAAAATGCAACGACCTCTATCCCAAGTATGCTATATGTATTGTATTTCGGTGCTATGATCCAAGATGATCGGATATGACAATCTTAATGTAGTATGATGCTATGGTTCTTGCTTATAAGCTCTTTGCTTATCTTTCCCTCTTTGCTTAAAAGCTTGGTTGGCACTTTCACTTTTGATATCTTTTCTCATGCAAAACTTCGCGAACCAAGATAGCAATTGTGTATGTGATGACAACTTTGTGACACAAAAATGATGTCAAGATATGCACCACTATGGCATGGTATGTATGCTATGGAGTATGATCACTAATGTGCACAAGTCACATTGCCGGCAATACTCAAAGGCTAGTCTCGATGGGTAAGCAACGCAAAATATGGGCTATGATGGTTATCAATGCAATGGCAAGGTTTGGACAAAGATGTCGTCGAGATTACCGTCCTTGCTTATGGTTGAAGATTCCAAAACGATGCAATCGCAGTTGATGTCGAGGTGCACGGTCTTTAGTACGTTGGCAAAGATGTCGCTGCACCGTGGTTGAAGATGTCGAAGTAGAGGAAGTCACCAAAGATGCGCAACCTTTTTGTCTAGGCTGAAAGTTCCGGGCAAGACGGAAGGTCCGGGGTCCGGAAGTTCCGGGGAAGGCCAGAAGGTCCGGGTGCCAGAAGTTCCGGGCAAGGCCGGAAGTTTTGGGGGCCGTGATTCTACCAAGAACAGAGACTGGGGGCTTGTGGATTTGGGCGGAAAAACTTTAGGAAATCCCAAAATCCGAGGGGAGAAAAGATGAAATTGGGGGGGAAGAAGGGTGGGGAAGCTAGATCCATACGTTGCAAAGCAGATCCATGGATCAAATCCAACAAAACTTCATCACACCAACAAATCACAAAAAAATTGGGAGGGCTATTTTTGTGGGGAATTTCGATTTTTAGGACGAAAACAACAAAATCAAGCTAGAAAACACGGGATAGGGGCTCCAAAAACGTGATCAACGTGGCTCATGATACCAAGATGATGTAGGGCGGAACCCTAGGGGCCGATCTTTCACGTTTGGAGTGGATCCTATGGGGAACACGAAGAACGCGTGGAAGAACATGAGGGAAATCACGAGGGGAAAACAAGAGAAACACTCAACCGACACGAAATTGATCACACAAGTGCTAGATCATTGAGGCACAAAGTAACACGAGATCCAAAGTCAACAAGGGATGATACAAAAGTAACCGTTCTTCTCCATGAGGATGTCTTGATTGTCTTCTTTGGATGGAGGTCTTGAATCCGGATGGATCTTCTCCGAAGAGGTGCGGTCCCTCACGAGGAGTAGATCCGGTACAGATGAGCAATGCTCTATCTCAAATGAGCTAAACCAATGCTAACCCTAGAATGTAGGTAGCAGAAGAGTATATATAGTCTATGGGGCGAAAGGGTACACGGGCCTCGGCCCAAGTGGCTGCACGCAGGCAGGGCCGGAAGTTCCAGGCCAGGCCGGAAGTTCCGAGCGCCGGAGGTTCCGGGCAGGGTCCGGCCTAAGCAGAGAGTTGGCGTGGGTGGAGCTGGGCTGGCGTCCGGAGGCCGGAGGTCCGGGCAGGACGGAATTTCCGGGGGCCGGAAGGTCCGGGCCAGGTTCCGGGCTGGTTCTAGGCTAATCAGAGAGTTGGCTTGCCCGGGCTGGTCGAAGTCAACGGAAGCCGTAAGCTTCGGGATGGCCGGAGGTTCCGGGGGGCGGAAGTTCCGAGCTCTGGCCGGAAGTTCCGGGCTGTCCAGAGAGTTGACGCCTGTCACTTCTTCTTCAGCCTTCGGCTCTGTGGCTTGAGCGTTGTACGTGATCACACATAGCATCTCGGACTTAGGTAGTAGCCATGTCTCACTGGAAGAAAAGGGGAGCTCAAGTAGGAGTGATGTCACCTTGGATTGAATAGCACGAGCCCTTGCTCTTGTCATGGGTCCACTTGGAGCTTGGATGGTTGAGGTAGAGTCCATGGGGATGATCAAGGGATGCTCCGCATCAATAGGGAACATCTTTCATCTCCTCTCTATCTTCTGTAGTGGTCGGGCATTGAGTCTGACTCAATTTCACACCTTGTAATACAGGCAAGAACCCTTTCTTTGCTTGATCCAATTTTAACTTCTTCAAAACTTTATCAAGGTATGTACTTTGTGAAAGTCCAATTAGGCGTCTTGATCTATCGCTATAGATCTTAATGCCCAATATATAAGCAGCTTCACCGAGGTCTTTCATTGAAAAACTCTTGTTCAAGTATCCTTTTATGCTATCCAGAAATTCTATATCATTTCCAATTAGTAATATGTCATCCACATATAATATTAGAAATGCTACAGAGCTCCCACTCACTTTCTTGTAAATACATGCTTCTCCAAAAGTCTGTATAAAACCATATGCTTTGATCACACTATCAAATCGTTTATTCCAACTCCGAGAGGCTTGCACCAGTCCATAAATGGATCGCTGGAGCTTGCACACTTTGTTAGCATCCTTTGGATCAATAAAACCTTCGGGTTGCATCATATACAACTCTTCTTCCAGAAATCCATTCAGGAATGCAATCTTTACATCCATTTGCCAAATTTCATAATCATAAAATGCAGCAATTGCTAACATGATTCGGACAGACTTAAGCATCGCTATGGGTGAGAATTTCTCATCGTAGTCAACTCCTTGAACTTGTCGAAAACCTTTCGCAATAAGTTGAGCTTTGTAGACAGTAACATTACCGTTAGCGTCAGTCTTCTTCTTGAAGATCCATTTATTCTCGATGGCTTGCCGATCATCGGGTAAGTCAACCAAAGTCCACACTTTGTTCTCATACATGGACCCCATCTCAGATTTCATGGCCTCAAGCCATTTCGCGGAATCTGGGCTCATCATCGCTTCCTCATAGTTCGTAGGTTCGTCATGGTCAAGTAACATGACCTCCAGAATAGGATTATCGTACCACTCTGGTGCAGATCTTATTCTGGTTGACCTACGAGGTTCGGTAGTAACTTGATCTGAAGTTTCATGATCATTATCATTAGCTTCCTCACTAATTGGTGTAGGGATCACAGGAACTGATTTCTATGATGAACTACTTTCCAATAAGGGAGCAGGTACAATTACCTCATCAAGTTCTACTTTCCTCCCACTCACTCCTTTCGAGAGAAACTCCTTCTCTAGAAAGGATTCATTCTTAGCAACGAATATCTTGCCTTCGGATCTATGATAGAAGGTGTACCCAACATTTTCCTTTGGGTATCCTATGAAGACACATTTCTCTGATTTGGGTTTGAGCTTATCAGGTTGAAGCTTTTTCACATAAGCATCGCAGCCCCAAACTTTCAGAAACGACAACTTTGGTTTCTTGCCAAACCACAGTTCATACGGCGCCGTCTCAACGGATTTAGATGGTGCCCTATTTAACGTGAATGCAACGGTCTCTAAAGAATAACCCCAAAACAATAGCGGTAAATCAGTAAGAGACATCATAGATCGCACCATATCAAATAAAGTGCGGTTATGATGTTCGGACACACCATTACGCTGTGGTGTTCCGGGTGGCGTGAGTTGCGAAACTATTCCGCATTGTTTCAAATGAAGACCAAACTTGTAACTCAAATATTCTCCTCCACGATCAGATCATAGAAACTTTATTTTCTTGTTATGATGATTTTCAACTTCACTCTGAAATTCTTTGAACTTTTCAAATGTTTCAGACTTATGTTTCATCAAGTAGATATACCCATATCTGCTCAAATCATCTGTGAAGGTGAGAAAATAACGATACCCGCCGTGAGCCTCAATATTCATCGGACCACATACATCAGTATGTATGATTTCCAATAAATCTGTTGCTCGCTCCATTGTTCCGGAGAACGGAGTTTTAGTCATCTTGCCCATGAGGCATGGTTCGCAAGTACCAAGTGATTCATAATCAAGTGATTCCAAAAGCCCATCAGAATGGAGTTTCTTCATGCGCTTTACACCAATATGACCCAAACGGAAGTGCCACAAATAAGTTGCACTATCATTATCAACTCTACATCTTTTGGCTTCAATATTATGAATATGTGTGTCACTACTATCGAGATTCAATACAAATAGACCACTCTTCAAGGGTGCATGACCATAAAAGATATTACCCATATAAATAGAACAACCATTATTCTCAGATTTAAATGAATAACCGTCTGGCATCAAACAAGATCCAGATATAATGTTCATGCTCAACGCTAGCACCAAATAACAATTATTCATGTCTAAAACTAATCCCGAAGGTAGATGTAGAGGTAGCTTGCCGACCGCGATCACATCGACTTTGGAACCATTTCCCACGCGCATCGTCACCTCGGCCTTAGCCAATCTTCGCTTAATCCGTAGTCCCTGTTTCAAGTTGCAAATATTAGCAACAGAACCAGTATCAAATGCCCAGGCACTACTGCGAGCATTAGTAAGGTAGACATCAATAACATGTATATCACATATACCTTTGTTCACCTTGCCATCCTTCTTATCCGCCAAATACTTGGGGCAGTTCCGCTTCCAGTGACCAGTCCCTTTGCAGTAGAAGCACTCAGTCTCAAGCTTAGGTCCAGACTTGGGTTTCTTCACTTGAGTAGCAACTTGCTTGTCCTTCTTCTTGAAGTTCCCCTTCTTCCCTGTACCCTTTTTCTTGAAACCGGTGGTCTTGTTGATCATCAACGCTTCATGCTCCTTCTTGATTTCTACCTTCGCAGCCTTTAGCATTGCGAAGAGCTCGGGAATTGTCTTGTTCATCCCTTCCATATTATAGTTCATCATGAAGCTCTTGTAGCTTGGTGGCAGTGATTGAAGAATTTTGTCAATGTCACTATCATCAGGAAGATTAACTCCCAGTTGAATCAAGTGATTGTTATACCCATACATTTTGAGTATATGTTCACTGACAGAACTATTCTCCTCCATCTTGCAGCTATAGAACTTATTGAAGACTACATATCTCTCAGTCCGGGCATTTGCTTGAAATATTAACATCAACTCCTGGAACATCTCATATGCTCCATGACGTTCAAAACGTCGTTGAAGTCCCGGTTCTAAGCCATAAAGCATGGCACACTGAACTATTGAGTAGTCATCAGCTTTGCTCTGCCAGACATTCACAACGTCCGACGTTGCTCCTGCAGCGGGTCTTGCACCTAGCAGTGCTTCCAGGACGTAATTCTTCTGTGCAGCAATGAGGATAATCCTCAAGTTACGGACCCAGTCCATGTAATTGCTACCATCATCTTTCAACTTAGCTTTCTCTAGGAATGCATTAAAATTCAACGGAACAATAGCACGGGCCATCTATCTACAACAACATAGACATGCAAAAAACTATCAGGTACTAAGTTCATGATAAATTAAAGTTCAATTAATTATATTACTTAAGAACTCCCACTTAGATAGACATCCCTCTAATCATCTTAGTGATCACGTGATCCAAATCAACTAAACCATGTCCGATCATCACGTGAGATGGAGTAGTTTTCAATGGTGAACATCACTATGTTGATCATATCTACTATATGATTCACGCTCGACCTTTCGGTCTCAGTGTTCCGAGGCCATATCTGCATATGTTAGGCTCGTCAAGTTTAACCCGAGTATTCTGCGTGTGCAAAACTGGATTGCACCCGTTGTATGTGGACATAGAGCTTATCACACCCGATCATCATGTGGTGTCTCGGCACGACGAACTTTCGCAATGGTGCATACTCAGGGAGAACACTTGTACCTTGAAATTTAGTGAGAGATCGTCTTATAATGCTACTGTCGAACTAAGAAAAATAAGATGCATAAAAGATAAACATCACATGCAATCAATATAAGTGATATGATATGGCCATCATCATCGTGTGCCTTTGATCTCCATCTCCAAAGCACCTTCATGATCAACATCGTCACCGGCACGACCCCTTGATCTCCATCGTAGCATCATTGTCGTCTCGCCAACTATTGCTTCTATGACTATCGCTACCGCTTAGTGATAAAGTAAAAACAATTATAGGGCGATTGCATTGCATACAATAAAGCGACAACCATATGGCTCTTGCCAGTTGCTGATAACTTTGTTACAAAACATGATCATCTCATACAATAAAATTTAGCATCATGTCTTGACCATATCACATCACAACATGCCCTGCAAAAACAAGTTAAACATCTCTACATTGTTGTTGCAAGTTTTACGTGGCTGCTACGGGCTGAGCAAGAACCGTTCTTACCTACGCATCAAATCCACAATGATTTTTCGTCAAGTATGTGCTGTTTTAACCTTCAACAAGGACCGGGCGTAGCCACACTTGATTCAACTAAAGTTGGAGAAACTGACACTCACCAGCCACCTGTGTGCGAAGCACGTCGGTAGAACCAGTCTCGCGTAAGCGTACACGTAATGTCGGTCCGGGCCGCTTCATCCAACAATACCGCTGAATCAAAATATGACATGCTCGTAAGCAGTATGACTATTATCGCCCACAACTCTTTGTGTTCTACTCGTGCATATAACATCTACACATATACCTGGCTCTGATACCACTGAAGGGGAACGTAGTAATTTCAAAAAAAATCCTATGCACACGCAAGATCATGGTGATGCATAGCAACGAGAGGGGAGAGTGTTGTCCATGTACCCTCGTAGACCGAAAGCGGAAGCGTTATGAAAACGTGGTTGATGTAGTCGTACGTCTTCACGAACGTACGACACCTCCGCGATCCGCACACGTTCAGCTCGGTGACGTCCCACGAACTCCGATCCAGCAAAGTGTCGAGGGAGAGTTTCGTCAGCACGATGGCGTGATGACGGTGATGATGATGCTACCGACACAGGGCTTCACCTAAGCACCACAATGATATGACCGAGGTGGATTATGGTGGAGGAGGGAACCGCACACGGCTAAGATAGATCAATGTTCAACTTGTGTGTCCTAGGATGCCCCCCTGCCCCCGTATATAAAGGAGCAAGGGGGGAGGCCGGCCTGGCCTTGGGGCGCGCCAAGGAGAGGAGGAGTCCTCCTCCTAGTGGGAGTAGTTCTCCCCTTTCCTAGTCCAACTAGGAAGGAGGAAGGGGGAAGGAAGGAGAGGGAGAGAGGGAGGAAAGAGGGGGCGCCGCCCCCCTCCTTGTCCAATTAGGACTCCCAAGGGGGGGGGCAGCCCTAGGCCCTCTCCTCTCTCTCCCACAAGGCCCATGTTGGCCCATTAGATCCCCTGGGGGTTCCGATAACCTCCCAGCACTCCGATAAATATCCGGTGACCCCTGGAACTCATCCGGTGTTCGAATATAGTCGTCAATCTTTATGTCTCGACCATTTCGAGACTCCTCGTCATGTCCGTGATCATATTCGGGACTCTGAACTACCTTCGGTACATCAAAACACATAAACTCATAATACTGGTCGTCACCGAACTTTAAGCGTGCGGACCCTACGGGTTCGAGAACTATGTAGACATGACCGAGACATGTCTCCGGCTAATCACCAATAGCGGAACCTGGATGCTCATATTGGCTCCCACATATTCTACGAAGATCTTTATCGGTCAAACCGCATAACAACATGCGTTGTTCCCTTTGTCATCGGTATGTTACTTGCCCGAGATTCGACCGTCGGTATCTCAATACCTAGTTCAATCTCGTTACCGGCAAGTCTCTTTACTCATTCCGTAATGCATCATCCCGTAACTAACTCATTAGTCACATTGCTTGCAAGGCTTATAGTGATGTGCATTATCGAGAGGGCCTAGAGATACCTCTACGACAATCGTAGTGACAAATCCTAATCTCGATCTATGCCAACTCAACAAACACCATCGGAGACACCTGTAGAGCACCTTTATAATCACCCAGTTACATTGTGATGTTTGGTAGAACACAAAGTGTTCCTCCAGTATTTGGGAGTTGCATAATCTCATAGTCATAGGAACATGTATAAGTCATGAATAAAGCAATGGCAACATACTAAACGATCAAGTGCTAAGCTAACGGAACGGGTCAAGTCAATCACATCATTCTCTAATGATGTGATCCCATTCATCAAATGACAACTCATGTCTATGGCTAGGAAACTTAACCATCTTTAATTAACGAGCTAGTCAAGTAGAGGCATACTAGTGACACTCTGTTTGTCTATGTATTCACACATGTACTAAGTTTCCGGTTAATACAATTCTAGCATGAAATAATAAACATTTATCATGATATAAGGAAATATAAATAACAACTTTATTATTGCATCTAGGGCATATTTCCTTCAGATACCACCACTATGGCCAGTCTTGTATAGTGGGGAAGTATCATATACTATAGTATCATTCATATGATACTATATGATACTACGTACGTACATTCATAGTGCATATATATAGTATCATGGTGCATATGATACTATATGATATTATGTACGTACCTCCATATATATTATAGATGACCGTATTTATGGTCATGCATGACACAAAGTAGTATAGCATTTATATTGTGGTTCTGGTCGAGGTGAAGATACCCCGAACAAACCCCTCAAAGGATTGTTTTCCATAGTAACAAGTGATAATAAATTTTAGCACATAGTAATAATGTTTCCTTACCAATTTCCACTTGCCAAAAGCGCTTCACTCCCCGTCAACGGTGCCAGAAAATAGCCTTATGACCCACAAGTATATAGGCTCAGTTGTAGTCTTTCCGATAAGTAAGAGTGTCGAACCCAACAAGGAGCAGAATGAAATGACAAGTGGTTCTCAGGAAGGTAATGTCCACAAGTGCTAAAATTGTAAGTAGCAGAGTAGTTTGATAGCAAGATAATTTGTAACGAGCAAGTAATGATAGTAGTAACAAAAGTGCAGCATTGTAGCCCAATCCTTTTGAGGCAAAGGACATGCCAAAATGGTCTCTTATGATAAGCAAAGTGTTCTTGAGGGTACACGGGAATTTTATCTAGTCACTTTCATCATGTTGGCTTAATTCGTGTTCGCTACTTTGATAATTTGGTATGTGGGTGGACCGGTGCTTAGGTGATGTTCTTACTTGAACAAACCTCCTACCTATGATTAACCCCCTTGCAAGCATCCGCAACTACGAGAAAAGTATTAAGAATAAATTCTAAGCATAGCATTAAACTTTTGGATCCAATCGGTCCCTCACGGAATAGCGAATAAACTAGGGTTTAAGCTTCTGTCACTCTCACAACCCATCATCTATAACTACTCCGCAATGCATTCCCTTAGGCCCAAATATGGTGAAGTGTCATGTAGTCGACGTTCACATAACACCACTAAGGGAATCACAACATACATATCATCAAAATATTAAACATATATCAAGTTCACATGATTACTTGCAACATGATTTCTCCCGTGACCTCAAGAACCAAAGCAACTACTCACAAATGATAATCATGCTCAAGATCAGAGGGGTATTAAATAGCATAATGTATCTAAACATATAATCTTCCACCAAATAAACCATATAGTAATCAACTACAAGATGTAATCAACACTACTAGTCACCCACAAGCACCAATTTATAGTTCCGGTACAAAGATTGAACACAAGAGATGAACTAGGGTTTGATATGAGATGGTGTTGTTTAAGATGTTGATGAAGTTTTTGGTGATGATGATGACGATGATTTCCCCCTCCAGGAGGGAAGTTCCCCCGGCAGAATCGCTCCGCCGGAGGGCAAAAGTGCTCCTGCCCAGGTTTCGCCTCGAGACGGTGGCGCTTCATCCTGAAAGTCCTCTCCTTATTTTTTTTTATAGGTAAAAATGACTTATATACCAGAAGAGGGGCACCGGAGGTGTCCCAGGGTGAGCACAACCCACCAGGGCGCGCCTGGGCTCCCTGGCGCACCCAGGTGGGTTGTGCCCACCTGGTGGGCCCCCTATGGTACTTATTTGCTCCAATATTCCTCAAATATTCCATAAAAATCCTCATAAAGTTTCAGCTCATTTGGAGTTGTGCGGAAAAGGTAGCCTGACATAGCTTTTACAGGTCCAGATTTCCAGCTGCCAGAATTCTCCCCCTTTGTGTATACCTTGCATATTATGAGAGAAAAAGCATTAGAATTACTCCAAAAAGCATTATTATACAATAAAACAACATAAATAACAGTAGGTAAACATGATGCAGAATGGACGTATCAACTCCCCCAAGCTTAGACCTCGCTTGTCCTCAAGCGAAAACCGAAATCGAAAAACATGTCCACATGCTTAGAGAGAGGTGTCGATAAAAACAAAAATACGGACATAGCAGCATCATGTAACTTATTATAACAGCAACAAACTTTAACATAAAACTTTTATCATATAACTTTTATCATAGACTTCTCATGAACAAGTGACAATTCATCACAACATCGAAGTATAAAGCATAAACTCTATTGGAAACCAACAAACTATGTTCTCAGTCAACTTTGCAACTACAATTCATCATCTTTTCAGGAAGGGTCATGTATCGGAGCCTTTAGGCAAGTCCACATACTCAACCATCATTTAGTCTTCTATGATTGCTAACACTCACCGCATACACATAAGAAAAATGCTTCAACCGGACACATACAAAGATAGGGGCTTATAGTTTCGCCTTCCAACGTATTCACTTCAAGGGTAATATCAACAATAATAACTCATGCTACCCATATTCAACTGGATATATATGCCTAGATCTTTCCTCACCACATGATGTTTGCCAAAGGAGAAAATAAAAAGGAATAGAGAGAAGAACTTTGACTCTTGCATGAAAGTAAATACATGAAAGTAAAAGATAGGCCCTTCGCAGAGGGAAGCAGAGGTTGCCATGTGCTTTTTATTTGTATGCTCAACCCCTTAGTGCAAGAGAACGCCGCGTTATATTGCCCCTTATGACAGCAACCTTTATTATGCAGTGTGTCGCTTTTATTCTTCGCCATCACAAGTTCGTACAACGCTCAATTTTTCCTTACACTAAATGATCTTACACTTTTAGAAGCAATTTTTATTGCCCTTTTGCACCAATGACAACTTACTTGAAGGATCTTACTCAATCCATAGGTAGGTATGGTGGACTCTCAAACAAGATTTGGTTTAAGGGTTTTGGGTGCACAAGTAGTATCTCTACTTAGTACGGAATTTTTGTCTAGCAAAGATAGGGGCAAGCACCACATGTTAAAGGATCTATGACAATATAACTTCTGTGTGAATATGAACAAACATAAATCATTGTGTTGTCTTCCTTGTCCAACGTCAACAATTTTGGCATATAATATTTTGATGGGTGCCCACAATCACAAAAGATTTCCAGGATAGTGTATTTGCATGTGAATCTTCTCTTCCCTTATTAATTCTTTCATGAGTTGCATCATTGACCAATGCTATGTTTGTCAATCTACAATAAAATTTTCTACTTATACTTTTCCTTGTGTAATGTCATCACTTACCATAAGATTAGCATATGATCTTTTTCATTTATTTCCTTTCTTTTTGTCGAAACAAGAAAGTAAAGAAAGCAAAACTCAAACTAAACTTTATTATATATCTCACACATGATTACAAAGATTGATCACTAAGCAAACTCTTGAAAAGAAAGGATCGAACTAAACTTTTATTCATCTAAAACAAAAGATAACCATGGGTCAAACTAAGAAAAGTAAAGGCAAAAGATAGTGGAGATGATACGATACGGGGGCACCTCCCCCAAGCTTGGCGAAAGCCAAGGGGAGTGCAATACCCGATACTCAATTTTCTTTTAGTGATGAAGAAGGAGGTGGTGGTGATGAAGTAGATGCAATCTTATCCTTTTTTGCTAACTTGCTTCGGAGGTAGAAATTATCTATCCTCAACTCATCGTTCTCCTCCTCGAGCTTTAGTATCCTCTTGCACAATGCTTCCTTGCTTTCCTTCAGGAAGTGAGAAGGAATTGTTTCATCTTCATCCTCTTCATCAGAAAACCATATGTAAGGATAGGTGTCCTTGAAGATATTTTTGTCGAAAGGCTGATAAGAAACCGGGCTTTCCTTCTCAGAATCTTGAGACGACATAATTTTAGATCTGTAGGGAAAACAACGAGAAAAGAAAATAGGAGATTTCCCCGCGATACGGAGGTCAACAGGTTCGGGGGGTATATAAAGATTTTTTATCTTGGGGGACAAGAAAAACGGAGTCCGGAAAGTACCCAAGGTGGGGACAACCCACTGGGCGCGCCTAGCAAGCCAGGCGCACCCTGGTGTATCGTGCCCACCAGGGTCACTTTCCTGATAGTTTCTTATTTTCCTAATTTTTTAAATATTCCGAAATTGACGAAAAATATTTCTGTGGATTTTTTTGAGTCCGTTTACTTACCGTATCATGTACCTTTCTTTTTTCACGATTCTGAAGTGTTCCGGAAGGTATCTTTTATGTGTTCTTCCGGTGTCAAAGTTTGGATAATATTGCTTTCAACATTAATTGGCGTACCTGAGATATAATGTTTTATTCGTTGTCCATTAACAACCTTCGGGTTAGTACCTTCGACATTGTTTATTTTGATAGCTCAGGATCGATAAACCTCCTCGATAACATAGGTTCCTTCCAATTTGGAGAGGAGTTTGCTGCAAAGAATCTGAAATGAGAGTTGTACAAAAGAACATATTCTCCAACCTTGAACTCATGCTTTTGGATTCTTTTGTCATGCCATCTTTTAACTTTTTCTTCGAATAACTTTGCATTTTCATAAGCTTGGGTTCTTCATTCATCTAATGAGACAATATTAAATAACCTCTTTTCACCAGCAAGTTTGAAATCATAATTGAGTTCTTTGATTGCCCAATATGCTTTATGTTCTAACTCAAGGGAAAAATGACAAGCTTTTCCACAAACCATTTTATAAGGAGACATGTCCATATGATTTTTATATGTTGTTCTATAAGCCCAAAGTGCATCATCTAGTTTCTTAGACCAATTGTTTCGGGACCTATTGACAGTCTTTTGTAAGATTAGTTTTATTTTTCTATTGCTAAGTTCAACTTGACCATTAGACTGAGGATGATAAGGTGATGCAATTCTATGGTTAACATCATACTTAGCAAACCATCAGTTACTAAAATAGTGCTGATGTTTGTTCCAGCGCCACCAGTAATCTTTTCCACTGGTGCCATATTGATGGCGTTGGAGCCCTAAGAGAATAATGATGTTTTATAGAAGATGGATATTTTAAAATCTATTAAAAATAAAAATACTACTTTAGAAAAAACATTAGCATGCATTTTCTAAAGGATGTTGATAGCGCCCACACGTATGGTGGGAGCGACACATGCCCACACACCCTATAACACACAGACTACGCCACGTCACCGCATGCATGCATGTGGAAATCTTTTTGGATTTCCAGTTTTTAAACTATTTTATCTCTTTAATGAAAAATCGGATGAAGATCCGTTGTCACCATTAAATCCATCGCGACGAGATCTTCGAAACTAGATCTCATATCAATATGTTTTGATGATTTTTAAATGTTGCCATATCTATTGCACATGAATTGCCATGGTGTTTACACTGAAGTTGTCATGATATGTTTCAGCTATTTTCTTCTATATTTAAAATTAAATTTTGACATATTATAAAATGGGAAATTAAGAAACTAGACTTGCCATGAACCATAAACTAAAATTAGCATGATACATGCACATAAAATTGCCATGGTTCATACAAAAAATAAATTTCATGGTAAAATTACTGGAATTGCCATGCTCTATAAACTGAAATTACGACATGGCAACTTTAGTGTAATACTATGGCAACTATAGTGTAAACATCATGGCAACTTTTGACCAATTTTTTTTCGTCGAAACATATCAACATGGGATCTAGTTTTGAAGATCTCATCGACACGGATTTAATGGTGAAAATTGATTTTTAATTAGGAGATAAAACATTTTTAAGCCAAAACCTAGAAAGATTTCCTCTGATGTCACCTGTTTTGATGTGGCAAAATGAATGGTACTGGGGCGTTTGGGCCATGTTGCTTCGTGCCACACGTGTGGGTGTTAACATTTGCGTTTATAAATAAGTTCAGTGTATATAAAAATGTGCACTATATATTTAAAAAATTGTTCATTGCATAACTAAAAGAATCTTCGTATATTTAGAAATGTTGAATGTATATAAAAAGATGTTCGATGAATGAAAGATGTCCTGTGTGTATTTGAAAGATGTTCACTGTATACTAAAAAAAATTCAACGTGTATTTGAAAAAGTATTTAGCGTATATTGAAAAAAAAGTCCACCACATATTGTGAAAACTATAAAAACAAAATGTGCAAAAACAGAAAAAGAGTAGAACACCAAATTTGAAAAAGAGAAAAAAAATGAAGAAAAAAACCTGAAAGAAAAACACGTGCATAGAAATTGAAAGAAAGAGGAGGGCAACTATTTAACGGTTACCCTCCGCAGCTGTCACTCTCCTAGCGTGAAATTATTTGTGCATTTTATTTTATTTTTTGTGCATTTCCACAATTTTGTGCATTTTATTTTATTTCTTGGCTATTCGATTTTGCTTAGTTTTCCATAGGTTTTGGCGGAAAATGATTTTCTCCGGAAGCAATGTTGTCTCGCGAGAAGCACAATTGTGCTTCCTCGAAAAGGGGAAAAGTATAACCTGTGTTTCTATGAGAAGAATAGTTGTGCTTCCACGAGAAGCACAGTCTCTGCTTTCCATGAGAAAGCACATCTTGTGCTTCCCGAAAAGGAAGAAGCACAACATATGTGCTTTCGCGAAAAGCACAATTGTGCTTCCCTGAAAAAAGGGAAAAATCACAAGTTGTGTTTCCAAAAGGAAGTGAAAAGCGCAAATGTGCTTTCAGATTTTTCGGCTTCTTTCTTCTAGTTTTCACTTTGCCCCCTTTCCACTGGTTTTTGGAAATAAAGAGTGCATTAAAACATATTAACTTCAGATCTAGTTTTGAAAATACCTAGACATGAAATTTAATGGTGAAAAAGGTTTAAGATTTGAACACACGGTTTAAGAGATAAACCAAAAAAATAAAGAAGTAACAAATGTTCAATGCGCCAGTTGTCAGCACCAGAGAAGATGGGGAGCGGCCTTTGCAAAAGTTACCACTTGGCGGTCAACCGTTTAAAAAAATAATCTATGAAAAAAGAAAAAAACTGTCAGTTTACGACATGTGCCACACATGCAGTGCACCACTTATCAGCGCGAGAGAGGTGAAAAGTGACTTTTGCAAGGCGTACTTCCTAATTAGTGGTTTTGAAGAAAAAAATACTTTCAAATCACAAAGAAAAAAAGAAGCAGAAAAGCCGCGCGCTCATTGCTGAATGGGCCGGCCCACCAGCCTCTACTTGAACAAAGCCGTCTCTATATGACGCACGTCGCCGTCATATAGGATTGGCTGTGGTTTACATGTCTCTGATTTTTTTTTCTAAAAAGAAAGGCACGAAGCAGGCCTTTAGGATACTGATGCCTGATCACAAAGCAGAGGAACGGACAAGTTTGGGCCAAGAAGTCATTAGGTACTCCACCCATTTCAAAATAGATGACCCGACTTTGGGGAGCGCCTATCTGCCGCATTGTGCGCCAGAATGGCGGGGATTCGCACAAGCAGCCCTCCACCTGGTCCGTCGATCCCGCTACCCAGTGGCAACACAGGACACTAACCACGACCTATTAGCCACCACACCCGCATCATTTGATTGTTATATATGCGCAAACATCCTATAAGAACACACCGCGGGGGTTGATATTTGGAAAACATTTATAAAACATCTTTTGGAATTCCAAATAGTTTTAAATTTCGGACCAAAAAATGGAAACAAAAAACTTTTAAAATTCTAGAATAAAATTTAAAACATGAATTTTGAAAAGTGCTAACAAAATTCGTATTTGTATGCTTTCTTGGAAATGCGAACATAACTTGAAATATGTTAATATTTTAAAAATTGTGAATAAAATGGTGACACCACGAACATTTTCTGAAGCATGAACATTTTTCTGAATAATTGTGAATAAATTTTAAAAATGGGAACATAATTTGATATTCCTGAATAGCTTTTGAAACATGAAGATATTTCTTGAAATTGTGAACATATTTTGGAAAGGAGAACAATTTTTGAAAATCCTAAACTTCTTGGAACACGAACATTTTGTGAAAATTGTGAACCAAATTTTGAAAAGGAGAACATTTTTTGAAATTTCTAAACTTCTTGAAACACGAACATTTTTTGAAACTGTGAACAAAAATTTCAAACCAAGAATATTTTTTGAAATTCCAAAACTTTTCGAAACACGAACACATTTTGATATTGTGGATAGAATATTGAAAATTAGAACATTTTTTAAAATTCTTGAACATTTTTTAAATTTTTTGAACAAAATTTGAAAACAAGAACATTTTTTAATATTCAGATTTTTTCTGAAAATTCGGACAAAATAAACACGAAAAAGAAAAAAAAGAAAAATAAATAAATAAGAAACATAGAGAAAAAGGAAAACCGGATCAGGAACCTTCTAGAAGGTTCCCAAAACCGGAAAAACCCGCCCAGAAACCTTTAGAAGGGTCCCAAAACCAGGATCGCTGAAGCGATTAAACGGGCCGGCTATCCTTGTGCGGAAGCCCGACAATTCAACGCAATGAGCGTCAGCTAGGGAATTCCCGACTTTGAACTAACTTTAATACAAAGAGTACATGGTTGAGTCATCTATTTTGGAACGAAGGAAGTAGGGGATAATAACCAGGTTGGCCCATGAAGAGTATTGATGGAGAGAGAGAGAATGCCATTTCGTATTCCATTTGCATTGTACTAGTATAGTACTGGAGTACACTAAAAAAATTGAGATGCGTCCTCGCCACCATCGTATTAACCCGACTCTGCGTTTGGACTTTGCTGGTTCCTTACTGTCTAATCGGTTTCTTTCGCACGTCTGAAGCGCCAATCCATGACAGCCGCTCAGATGAAATCCCGCCTAATTTCTTGGATCACGAGACTGGCTCCATACACGCGATGCATCTTTCACCTGCACGATCCAAGATAACATGCCGCGTGAGCTCAGTGCTTCCGTCAGGTCACGACCTCTTCTGCATGTACAGTATACATGTACATCTCGGCTGCCGGCTGGGTAACACGTATCGCATGTTGGAAACCATGCATACAATTTCTCTATACTAAAACCAATCCAACTATAAATTACTGGAGACCGATCGAGCTAGCTGGAGATTCTCTTGGGGTTTCGATCGTTCAAGTCTCATCGTAATCCTACGACATCACATGTGGTGCGATTCCGTCCAGAATGCTCCGCCATCGGAAAGAAAATAACAACTTTCCGTCAAGGGAAACAGCAAGATGCATGCTTCGGAACCGTACAAACAGGAAGCGAACGCATTGGCGAGGAAAAAAGGGAACGCACCACAGCTCTAGTGGTAGTGGGAGTCCGCTTTGTGCTCCCACTTCACGGTCAGCGAGAGATGGTTTCTGTACTGCTACCATGCATCCCAGGAGCGCATGGGCATGTCTTCCGAAAGTTTCATGGAGGTACACTTCACATTTCGGGATGAAATCAAGACGGGGAGCCCTCCACGATCGATCCTGCACATGATCTCACATGACTGGCGCCCGGCCAGTGCCTGCCAGCAGTCCCGTTCGCGTCGATCTCAGCCGTTTGCAACGTAGCATCTGAAGATAACTTAATCTAACTCCTCTACATGTCAGCGGAGAGAGTAGAGGCCAGAGAGGGATCAATCAGACCGAGCACGTCAGGACAGGGGAATGGATTGCATGCTTTTTACAAAGAAAAGAAAAAGGGATTGAACGGAGTCGCGTTGATTTGGTTGTACATAGCCTGGTGAGAACGTCTCTCGATCACAAGAATCGCACAAATTGGTCCCGTGGCAGCAGCAAAGGTCAACAACATACCGACCGTGCGCTGCCACTGAGCACAGGCAGGGACGCGGCAGCGATGCGTACACCCTCTGTCGTCCGTAGAGCCGTAGAGGCTTCGAATGCCTACAGTGCCACCGTACCGAACGGAAAAAAGAAACCGTCCCGGGCCGACGACCGGTCAAAGCAACTCCAACACGGCGATCTAAACGGACGACAATTTTATTTATTTATTGTCCGTTTGGTTTGCCCAACAAACACCCATGTCTACTTTCACGTTTGGGTCAACGCTTGCGTTCAACACTGACCTGACCCATTTTTGAGGTGGCGCGAAAAAATATACCGCAAACATTAATGCCGGCCACAAAAGCCGGCGAGAGTCCACGAGTCCACCTTACATTAAGAAAAACATTTAATAAAACTAAAAACCAGAAGGCGGGCTGCCCTTGGCGTCCTCGTCGTCGTCGTTGGAGCCGGTGAGGTCGACGAGCGTCGGCGCTGGGCTAACCCAGGGGAATGCAGTCTCCCAGGCTACGACGACGTTGTCCGCCGGTGGCTGTACCACCGCTGGACGGGTTGCGCCACCGCGGGCACGACGCTCCTCCTCCGCCGCCTCGGCACTGCGCTCCAACTGCTCGAGCCGCTCGCTCTCACAATGCTCTCCTCCGCCAGCCTGTGTTGCCGCCATTTCTCCAGGTACATCTGCTCCTGGACCGGCGTCGCCCCAAACCAGACGGGCGGTGCGCTGAACCACTCGCGCACGTACCCGTCCCGCGTGTAGCGCTCGGGCTTGACGGGAGCCGGCATCGGCTCGGCCTTGGCGGGGGATGGCGGGGCCAGCAACGGCACGACGCAGTCGCCGGCAGCGGAGAGCGCCATGTCCTCCGGCAGCCGCGCTGGTACACCGCCTCCTCCTCCTCCTCCTTGCCCCGCTCCTCCTCCTTGCTTTCACGGAGGACAGCCGCCAGGGTCGCCTGTTAGGCGGTCTCCACCTTCTCGTCCTCGTCGCGCACGACAAGGGGCGGCGGGGGTGCCAGCCCCCACGTCGCGGACGTCGCGCCGACGCTCCTCCTCGTGCTCCAATGCGAACCAGACCTCCTAACCGGGAGAGTCTGATGCGTAGGCGGGGTTGAGGCGCTGCTCCGGCGTCAGCTGCTACCGCCTGCACCGCACCTCCTCCACGTGCGCCCGCGCCGCTCGCGGCACCGCCGACACTGGAATCCTCTCCGGATCCAAGTGCCAGTCATGTGGCAGCGTGACGTCGGGGTAGGGAAGGGGGCTGCGGTGCTCCCAGTGCCACTTCACCTGGTGCACTGTGGAAGTGCTAGTTATCGATTAGAGGGGGGTGAATAGGCGATTTTTTATGAAAGTCTTCAAGACAGGCAATGTCTTCGAAGACAGACAACCAAATACAACCTAAATAGTATGCAGCGAAAGATAAACTACACTAGACAAGTCATAATCAAGGAATCCACACAAGGTAAGCATGAAGACAAATAGCAGCTAGGTAGAACAGATCGGAATAGGAAGACAGTATGAAGCCAAATATGGAAACAGGGAGAATGTCTTCACACAGTCAAGTCAAACAAAGCAGGCAAGCAATGACTTCACGAAGCTAAACAGTAAGTAAAGGGCTAAGTGATAGAACCAGATGCTTGATGAAACACAGGATTTGGTAGACCAGTTCCAGTTGCTGTGACAACTGTACGTCTGGTTAGGCTGAGATTGAACTCAGAAGACCGCGTCTTCACCTTATTCCCCTTGAGATAAGAATACTTAGTCCTCGCCCAATCACTCGGGTAAGTCTTCAAGGTAGACTTCCAAACCTTCACAGACTTAGTTCACCGGCGATCCACAATGACTCTTGGATCCTCAGAATGCGACGCCTAACCGACTGGAAGATACACAGTCTTCAAGTATAATCAGTCTTTAGATCACGCAGACAGAAAGACTTCAGTGATGCCAAACACTCTTTGGGCTCTGGGTGTTTTGGGCTTTGTCCTTGCAAGGATTCTCTCTCAAAGGCTTCGGAGGTGGGTTGCTCTCAAACGACAAAAGTTGTGCACTAACTCTACGCAGCCATCGATTTATGGTGGGGGGTGGGCTATTTATAGCCAGGAGGCAACCCATCATGATATGTCTGAAATGACCCTGGGTCACTAAGGAACCGACACGTGCCCAACGGTCGGATTTGAAACACACGCGACAGCTTGTCTTGGGCTACAAGCAAAGCTGACTCATCCAACTCTGGATTTTTCTCTCATTGTCTTCATTCGAAGACATAAGATTTGGGTTGAGCATCACATCAGTTTTTCTGACTTTGTTCACTTGGACCCCACTTAACAGCTTGGTGGTTCCTATGACTCAAGAAAGAAGAAAATGAAACTACGAAAGAAACTTTGTCTTCGCACTCCATTGTCTTCAAGTGTCACTACAAAAAAAATACACTTCCGTGATGATACATGTTTGTCACAGTAGGTCACATTTTCTGTCATGCATGTACATCAATGACTATGACAGAATCAAGATAGTCATACATGTGCAATCGTAGAAGTGTTCCATGACATTACCAAGATACCATCACAGAAGTGTCAACTTTCATGACGATAAATTGCGCATCATAGAAGTGCCTTCGTCGAGGGTAACCGACACATGGCATCCACCGTAACGGGTCACTGTTAAGCTATCGGGTTCCGGTTTGGATCCGATAACACGTTAATAGCCCGGACCAATGACAATTTTCCACGTGTCAAATTCTCATTCGTCGATAATCCACGTGCCAGCTCAGCGTTGGGACAGATGTCAACCATCCATTTGACAAGAATCGGCAATGAAACATTGACACATGGGACGACCCAATAGAGGCCCGTATAGGTTTAAAAGCTGGCCTAGGAACAGGCCCACAAGATTTCATCAGATCTAATGGGCCGGCTCGTTAATAGCCTAACATTTTCTGGACCAAATTATAGCCCACATCAGATACAGGCCGTTAAATGACTGCAATATTCTGGGCCAGTTTACGACCCATATCAGATCCGTCCCGTTAACAGCCTGCAATAGTTTTGGCCCAATTACGGCATATACCTGATCCTTCCCGTTAACTGACTTCCATTTCTTGGCAAATTACGGCCCATAACAGATACAGCCTTTTAACAACTACTATGCCATTGGGCCCAATGAGAGCCTGATTTGCTCTTCGGCCTCTTAATGGCTCGTTTAATAGTTTGGTCCGATATTAGTTTCGGCCTGTCAGCGGCCTTGTCTACATATGGGCCTCTTTCGGCCCGGTTTCACTTTCAGCCATTTAAAGGCCCGAGTTGCACCTGGGCCCAATTATGGTTCATATTTACTTTCGTCCTCTTAACGGCCCGTAGTATTCATGGATACATTCTAGCCCAAACTGCCTATCGGCCCGTTAAAGGCCCTTGAGAGTGTTGGGCCTAATTTTAACCCGTTATACATCCGGCCTGCTTCCCGCCTGCCATGTAATTGGGTTAGCCAAGGCCCAAAAACATTTCATCCAATTAATGGCCTCTCACTCGAATGGGCCAATAATGAGCCGATTTATATAACAACACGTTGTTGGTCCATGATTTGTTCACCACAATTAAGGCTGAATCTAGTTTCAACATGTTAAAAGCCTATTTAATTTTCCGGCCCAATTAAGGCAAGCGGTTTACTCGGCCTTTTAAAGGCCTGAAACCAATAGTGGGCCAGATCAAAACTAGACCTAACTAATGGCCCAAGATGATTGTAGGCCCACGGTTCGGCCCGTACTAGCGATTGGCGACCGACCATTTTTAGTATAGAAAGTATTATTTTATAAACATAACCTATTGGCTCATTGCGCACCGATCAAAGATTACAACCTTTTCTCAGAGCGACGATAGAATGAACAACAAATAAATTACAACGTCGTGACGAAGAATAAACCTAGACTATACAACAAAGAAATTGCAACATATTACATCCCCTAGGCATCAAAAGTTCACTGTCAGTGATAATAAAGGGCAACCAGACAGGAGATTCCATAAACTGTGCAGGTCGCCATGAGTGGAAGTTAAAAGGCCGACAAAATAATAGACAGGAATGACAGCACTTCAACATAGTTCAAGAAAGGTTAGCTCGGCCCAAGAGCTGCAGCGCAAGCAACTTGGCAACCTGATGAGACTGCGCTTCTTTGACGCTTATATCCACCAACTTAAGCTACATAACATTAATAGATGTCCTGTACTTATGGTTAATCTTGCATATAGATTGGTGTTCTAGTCGGGTTTGAGCGGAAGCATGTTTAGCTTGAATTTCAGACTGAAGAAGTCGGACAGATTCAGGCGGCGACTTCATCGAGCTTGTGTCACTGAGTAAGTTTGACACTACATCAAGGTACGGCTTTGTGGTTGTATCCCTACCCCTCAAGATGTGTTGTCATCTTCTCTAGAATTCCACACACATACGCCAAGTGTCATTCTTCTTAAGCACCAGCACCAGATTAAGCAACCACTCAGGATGAAAAACTTTAACAATGAACCCAGCCGCCAAGAGCCGGGCCACTTCTTCACCAATGGCATTACTCCTCTCCTCACTGAAGCAACGAAGGAATTGCTTGACCGGCTTAAACTTCAGATCAATATTAAAAGTGTGCTCAGCGACTTCCCTCGGTACACCCGGCATGTCAGGAGGTTTCCATGCAAAGATGTCCCGGTTCTCATGGATGAACTCATTGAGCGCGCTTTCCTATTTTGGGTCCAAGTTAGCACTGATACTGAACTGCTTGGATGAGTCGCCAGGAACAAAGTCAACCAACTTAGTGTCATATGCCGACTTAAACTTCAACACCGGATCATGCTCTATAGTTGGGTTTTTCAAAGACGCCATATCTGCCGGATCAACATTGTCTTCGTAAAACTTCAACTCCTCTGTTGCACAAATTGACTCAGCATAAGCAGCATCACCTTCTTCACACTTCAAAGCTATTTTCCTGCTTCCATGCATCGTGATGGTTCCCTTGTAACTCGACATCTTAAGTTGTAAATAAACATAACACGGCCGTGCCATGAATTTGACATAAGCTGGCCGTCCAAATAGAGCGTGGTATGGGCTTCTGATCTTGACCACTTCAAAGGTTAAATTTTCAGCTGTGGAATCGTGCTCATCTCCAAAGGCCACTTCCAGCTCAATCTTGCCTACAGGGTACACCGACTTACCAGGCACCACTCCATGGAAAAAAAGTATTGGACGGTTTAAGATTTTTATCGGTTAACCCCATGCGACGGAAAGTTTCATAATAAAGGATATTAATGCTGCTACCTCCGTCCATGAGTACCTTAGTGAACTTGTATCCACCAACTTGAGGCACCACCACCAAAGCCAAGTGACCCGGGTTATCAACCCGGGGTGGGTGATCCGCTCGACTCCACATAATGGGCTGCTCAGACCATCACAAGTAATGGGGAACAGCCGGCTCAACGTCGTTCACATCCCTCTTATGAAGCTTTTGATCCCACTTACATAAACTTGTGGTGAAAACATGATACTACCCACTATTCAACTGCTTTGGATGACTTTGATATCCAGATTGCTGCAGCTGCTGACCCCCCCCTGGCCGGATTATTGATTGTAACTGCCTTGATTGCCTTGATGATTTTGATGACCCTGGAAACTGGAGTTAGAACCGCCACCTCCGTAACCCGGGTCATGAGAACCGCCGCCCGGCCCATGGTGGTTTTGGAATGAATTAGAATTTTTAAAAGCCCTCATGATTGTACAATATTTCCAAAGGTGAGTGGATGGTCTCTCCTGCGTACCATGCTTTGGGCAGGGCTCATTCAGCAACTGCTCAAGAGTGGGATTTGAATCACCTGTCCGAGGAGGCATCCTTCCCTTGTGTCGCTGACCATTGTTCTGCGTATTGATATTAGCTACAAAATCTGAGTTACCATCAGCCTTACGCTTGCCGTTGCCCCCCTGATTCGCCGGGTTTTGCTGCGGACCCTTAGCGTTGCCACTCTTCTTTCCCTTTCCTGTCTTTTCATCATCAGACTCAGGGTCCTTGGTACCATCAGAGTCGGCATATTTAATTAGAGCCACCATCAGCTGCCCCATATCATTACAATCGCGCTTGAGCCGCCCCAGCTTCTGCTTAAGAGGCAAAAAACGACATTTTTTCTCTAACATCAAGACTTCAGAGCCGGCATTGATATTGTCAGATGAGTGTATAATAGTCTTGACCCGACTCACCCAATGGGTCGTTGATTCACCCTCCTCTTGGGCGCAAGCAGATAAATCCACAATTGACATGGGCTGTTTGCATGTATCCTTAAAGTTCTGGATAAACCGGGCCTTCAGCTCACCCCATGACCCGATGGAGTTGGCAGGCAGCCCCTTTAACCAAGTACGTGCCGTCCCATCCAGCATCATGGTGAAGTATTTAGCACACGCAACATCACTGACCTCCAGTAGTTCCATGGCCATCTCATAACTCTCAATCCATGCCTCGGGGGGTAAGCCGGCTGTGTAGTTAGGCACCTTGCAAGGTCCTTTGAAATCCTTGGGCAAACGCTCATTACGCAGAGCCGACACCAAACAGGGTACACCTGTTGTTCTAGAGGTCACACCTGCCTCCAGTGAAGTCGTTGGATAAACCGAAAGGGCATGGTGAGCCGCCCGCTGAGCCGCCTGCTCAGCCTCCTGACGCGCTCTGTCTGTACCAACCAAGTCATGAGATCCATCATGCGTCGGGTCATGCCCACGTGGCTAGTTGCGGCGCTGTTCATTGCTTGAAACAGCCGGCGAGTCCATGTGTCTGCTATAACTCCAGCTTGGGTGAGGGGTCGAATGAATCCTGTCCCGACTGTAAGAATATGCATCCTGCTGCACCAATGCAGTCTAAAGAAGCTCCCTAGCCCTTCATGTTTCAACCACCGCCGGAGAGTCGCCATCTACTGGGAGAGCCGCCAGTCGTGTCACCGCAGCGATCATGTTATCCAAAGGGTTAGAGTAATGACCCGGTGGTGTTGGCACATGCTGAGGTGGAATATTATTCAAACGAGGTGGCTCCGTCACGCGTGGCTGAACCGGCGTTCCGGCCCCAGGTGCTGCCACAACCCGGTTTTTCTGTGGCGGGTTACTGGTCCCCGCTCCAGGTATGCAAAAGAGGTTTCTCGCCTCATAAACCGGAGGTAGACGAGACTTGTGCCTCCTCCTCATGATTTCATTTGAAGCGTTTTGATCCATCGTAAGCCGGAAAGCCTCTCACTGAATCCGCTGGGCCTGAGCATCCAGGGCAGCCCGCTCTGCGGCTATCCTGACGTCCTCTGCCGCCATGTCTTCCTTGGCCAGTGCCACCTCATCATGTAACTTTGCAATCTCTGCATTGTGCTGAGCTTGATTCATCGGGTTGACCTCTCCTGTCAACAGATCTGTCAGTTTATCCATTAAACTCGTCAAAACCTAAGCCGGCGGGCACACAGGGCCTCCTGCTCCGACCACTGTTTCCGCTGCTGACCCGGAGATCATTGTCGTTGCAGTTGAAGAGTTCTGACCAGGCTGTGTACCCGCCATGAAGATCCCGACCCTGTTTGGTGGCTCATAGGGGTCCAGAATACTGTTGCCATCGGAATAGTCCCCAAGCCTGCCATCTTGCAGTTGATACAATGAAGTAGTCTCGCGGTGGACGACTCACCATCAGAATAGATGGCCGTCTCACCTCCAGACATAGATCCTTCATCAAATTCCGCTCCATGGATGAATCCCACGAAGGCATGTTTCACAGTGAGCTAAGCTCGGGCGGGTCTTGCACGCTGAGCCGTCTCGATGATGTCGGTGCAGATGTCCGGCTCAGGGCCCGGCTCGCCGATCTTACCGATGAAGACGTGGATTCCGCCGAAGGGGTCCTGGTACCCGTACTCAATTGAGCCGACCTCGGGACCCCAGCCTGCATTGTCGATGTAGAGCTTGTCGCGACGACTCTTGGTCATCTGGACCACAATGTATCCCTTGATCCCTTCGAAGCTGGCCTTCAAGAACTCGAAACCACTGTGCGCTGGCCCCACGTTGGGCGCCAACTGTCGTGGAATAGTCATGGCAGATGTCCTAGAAAGAGGACTTAGTCGTGGAGCCATCGTAACTAGGTTAGCTTAAAGGGGTTAAACGGGACAAAGGACGCAGGAGCTTATACTGGTTCGGCCCCTTGCGGTGAAGCTAAAGGCCTAATCCAGTTTGAGGTGGTATTGCTTATGTCTCGATTACCAGGGAGCGAATCTACTTGACCTAGCTTTTGATCTGTTGTTTCTTGCCCTGAACCGTCGTCCGGTCATCCCTTTATATACACAGGTTGATGCGCAGTGACTCACGGAGTCCCGGCCGGCTCATAGACAACGTGTCCGGCTCGGTGACTATCTATACATGCCTTACAATACAAGTCTCATACATATGGCGGTTTACTTCTACGGGCCCTAAGTCGCCCTTGGGCCTTGGGCCCTTGTCTGTGAACCACCATCTTCAACATCCTTGTGGTCTTCATATCATGAATCGCAATTGGTATAACCCGGCCCCTCCTTGGCGGGTCATACCTAATAGTTATATCCCCAACAGTCATCATCCTTATATTCATCATGCTTGCTATAAGTCGCAGCCGATGCTATATAGGTCCGTCGGATCTTACATCAAGATCCGTGCAAAACTTTCTTTTCAGATTTTCATTTTTCTCTCTTAAATCTCAGTCCAGTGAGACATAGCCGCGCCATGAAACAGGGGCTCGGGTGCCATAATGGAGACATTGGGAGGGAGGTGCACGGCGGATAGAGGTCAAAGGGCTCTCCTCCCGATGAGCACGTGTAGTGGTCTGATCGCACGCCTCCCGTACTCAAATAGCTACCTCGCACAACACCTTCTATCCAATAAAAAAGGGGACGCGTGGCAGCAAGTAATTGGTAAGTAGAACGCCCACGATTTCAAAAATAGTTGTGTTTCCGATTTGTAACATGACAACACTTGTTCCAAAATGACTTTGTTGATTGTTAATGTGTGCGCCTTCGCAAATCAGACAGAAAAATTACCACAACATGTTGGTGCCATGTCATGACACCATGCCAAGTTTCATGATTTTTAGGTGTGTTTTGGATTTACATGAAATAAAAAACCAAGTTTCTCAATCTTTCCGGCCGAGCCAGGATGCCCAGATGTTTGAATTTCATTCCCATTTCTTGCATGGGACCTATAAATTCACCCAAGGACACACATGTGATTTTTCAACTAACTTTGGTGCATTGGAGCATGTGCATGTAGTTCAAATTTGAATTATGCACATTAAATGACCAGAAATCCAATTAATGTATAAGAAAGTCCAAATGAACCCGGAATAATTCCAAATTTTAACACATCACTCATATAGTTCTATGTTGCCTTTGTAAAAAAACAAGGGGGGAGGCAGCGTATATCATTTCGCACACAAAGGTGACACGTCCCCCCTCGGGAACCACAAGTCTTCTCAAGAGAAGCTTCAGTTTGCAAGAAACTTATACCAAAAACTTGTCCAAATGCGACCAATTTTTTACCATAGCATGATGGTGCCATGAAATGACACCATCCCAAGTTTCATGATTTTCAAGCGAGTTTTCGATTTCCAGGAATTTAAAAACAAAGTTTCTCAATGATCCCGGCCGAGCCACGACACCCACATGTTTGAATTTCATTCCCATTTCTTGCATGGGACCTATAAATTCACCCAAAGAAACACATGTGATTTTTCAACAAACTTTGGTGCACTGAAGCATGTGCTTGTAGTTCAAATTTGAATTATGCACATTAAATGCCGAGAAACTCAATTAATCCATAAAAATGCCAAACGAACCCGAAACAATTCCAAATTTAAACACGACACTCATGTAGTTGCATGTTCAATATACATAAATGTTCTAACAATTAAAACACCATCCTTTCCCTCCGTAAAACCATTATGTCTTTCAAAACATAATGAAAAAATCAGGTATACCACAAACAGTTTACTAGAAAGAATCGTGTGGGATGCGATATAAAATATCTTGGCGCACCGTCTTGTCTAGCTTACGTAGGATGCTTCGTCATCTACAGTCCATTGCCCCCGCTTGAACCACACTTGCGCGCCAGTTTCTCACGGCACCGAGTGAAAAAAATTTGCCAACGCGGAAATATCTAACTCCCCACCCCCTCCCTCCTACCAAAAGCCACATTTCCACTGTTCCTCCTTGCTTTCCAAGTTCAAACCTTCACTGCTTCTTACTGGCAGCTCAGCCTCCTCGCCGGTGGGTCTTCTTGCAGCACCGCCTCCTAGCCAGCTACCCTTCTTCTTGCAGCGCTGCCTCCTCACCAGCGACCCTTCTTCATGCAGTGCCGCCTCCTCGCCGACGACCCTTCTTCTTGCTGCACGGCCTCCTTGCCGCTGACCCTTCTTCTTGCTGCATGGCCTCGTCGATATGGTCAGGATATCCACACCCCACCCACACCATCCTCCTCCTTTCCTGTCGCACATGCCCCGACCGATGGTGAGACACCTTCCGCCGAAATCACTGTCCCCCTCCTTCAATTAAGCATCACCCACAGCCATTTTGCACGCAATATAACGTGGACCTTAGTAGCATCTGGCAGTGGAGAAGCAAATCATGGCCGCACGTGCGCACGATGTCGCTATGGCTGCCATGTGTGCCGACCGCCAGATCTTGGAGGAGCACCTCGTCTTCGAGGCCACCGTCGACACCGCCACGCGGTTGTCTACTTTAAATACAATTTGTGATGTTTTCTCGAGGCCACCGCTAGTGCCTTCTAGTGATTTGTCCTCTGTAATGTTAATATGCAATCTGATGTTCAGTTAACAGTTTGGTCTTATGAAATGTAATATTCAGTTAACACTTTGGTCCTCTGAAATGTAATGTTCAGTTAACAGTTTGGTCCAACAATTGCTACATTTCGTAGTTGCGTTCTCAAGCATTCTTTGTTTTGTTAACTATCTTATCTTCTATTACATGTTTCTATTCAGCAATGTCATGCTCAGTTAACTATTTTGGTTCATTTGGTCTCCTGTCCATTTAACTGTTTGGTTCAGTTCCACAATTCGATTTTCATTTGCTGTGGGTACAATTTTGTATTGTTATGCATGTGAAATAAATCGAATTTGTCTATACTCAATACATTTTCTACTGATAGTATGGCAACTCTCAGTTAACCTGATCAAGATCTTCCTTATGTGTGTTGCAGGGAAACAACGGGAGACACTGCGGCTTACCATCGAGGTTTGTTCAAGCATGGTCCTTTGGTTAATAGCACATTATTGTGTAGTTGCAGGAATCATTCTAATATTTAGGTTTCTTAGAATTTGGTATTGCACATGTAGGTCCTATAGTCAGAGGCTTAGACCCACTGTTCGACCCATTTTGCATATGGGGAAATGAGATGTCCATGAATATCAGTCAAGTCAAGAAACTCAGAAAGATTGTTAGGATGAAGAAACTTGCGATGAATAACAACAAGATCTTTGTTTGCACAATGAAGAAGACATCAGTCAACTATAGGATGGTACTAACTCTTTTACCTTGTTTACCCCTTGCACCATTTCAAAATTGATAACAGCGATTTATGCATATCTTTGTTTTCAGTACTTTTCAAAGCAGTTCACCGATGATTACCTCTCAAACCACCTGGATTGTCAAGACGCGAGGAAGGTATTCATTCAACACCCACGGTACAATATTGAAGTCTTGCTGAAGAGGACGAAGGTTGGACAGGAAATTATCCATAGCCACTCGCCTAAAGTTGCAAGGACGTTCAACATCACTGAAGGCTCAATATTTGCCTTCTGCTTCTGCAGTTTCCGAGATGAGATTCATATGTCTATTTATCATGTATGATGCTACTTTCCAAAGGTTTTTGATGTTGCATGTGAAACTTGGTGCTGTTGTGTAATGGCATAACTGAGTGCCAAAGCTATCTGATGTAATTCGATTATGAAATCCTGGTTGCTTTTATACGGATATGAAATATATGGTGTGTTTTATAAGAAATATCAGTTTGATTAGTACATGGATTATCAATAATTCGCTAATTACCCTGCTTATTGGGGTTTTCTATTGCAGACGGTTACTCAGACAACACCGTGGGTGATGAACTCAAACAACCCGCACAGTTTCTAGAAAATAGGCGTGTTCGATCAACTAATAATCACACACGACTTCCGAAAGAGAACTGTTTGCGTTAGGCCACCTCGCACAAACGTTTTCACACAAAAAACCGTGTGTGATATACATACGAACGAAAATATTTTTCTGGGATTCACCGTGTGGGATGTACATACGAACGGAAATAATTGGGTTTTGATGCCCCGCCAGATCGCACACGAGCACATTTTGCCCCTGCCTATGTGCCAGGAGGGCCTATCCCCGACGGTTTCTGGGTCGTGTGGGAAGGACCCCCTAACACCCACACTCACCTAGCAACGGTTCCTAATGCCATCGTGGAAAGGGGTTAAAAACCATTTGTATAACAGGTCTTTGCACCAGTGTTAGGATACTCGGCTTCTATTAGCAATGGCTTCATCATGCTTAGCATTTGACTCATGTTCGGCTCTGGCTTCTGGAAGATGCTTTCAAGTTCTTATTCAAAGTGCTGGCAACCTGGCTCATAGAGATCGCCAGGAGTGGGAAGGGAAGTAAGCTCAATGATATCTTGAGCTTTGGATTCATGATGTACTGATGTACATCACCTGACATCCACTCAAGGATCCATGTCCTCGGATCCCTGTTGAAGCCTCAGATATGAAGAGTGGCATAAAATTGAAGCAGGAGCTCTTCATTCCAGTGCTCCTTGTCGACGAAAAAAGGGACCAAGACAACTTCTCAAAGCAATAGAGGGCTTCTTCAAGACACATATGTCCAACAATGGCATCAAAACATAGGCGCCTGTGTGGGGAGATTATGTCCTGGTTAAATAAAATGCATGAGTAATAGCTTCTTTGCTGATGACTCAAGAACCTGTCAGAAGGTATCTTGGGTGTCTTGTAAGGATTATTGGCCTTGTCAAATAATGTGTTGTGCTCTCTGAAGCCAAAGACACTGAACGAGCTCGAAGTGGTGATAACACTTGGAAGTGAAAGTGCAACTAATCGCCGGGTGGTTTTGGTAATTTATAACAACATATAGCTCACTGAACTAATATCCATTCAAGTTTAATATTTTAGAAAGTTCAATGAATGACATGGCATGGACTAGAAATGTGGACCCCTCAAAATGCTAAGGACACATATTGGCAAAAGCTGAAGACTCTTCATTTTACTTTTAGTGATCCAAGATCACATTGAGTCCATAGGAAAGCCAATACTATTAGAAGGGTATGATGTGTTGCTTAATGGCTTGCTTTCTCAAAGTGCTTGGTGATATTGCTCCAAAGCCCTCAACACCTTTCTCATTCCAAATATGTCCAAAACTCAAAGTCAAACTCGGCCCCATCAATTCTTTCTACCCAGAGCCACCGAGTTCATTAGCCAATGCCAGAAACCCTAACAGTTCAGTCCCACCGATACGGATCTCGGTCTCACCGAGATGGCCTTGTCAACACCCTGTAACTTGTTGCATTTATTTCGGTCTCACCGAGTTATGCAATCGGCCACACCGAGTTGACTTAACATTTGTTTTGTTGTCCGTTGCTTCACGTAGGTCTTACAGAGTTGATGCAATCGGCGCCACCGAGTTGATGTTTGCCCTAATCCCTAGCACACCGGTCACGCGGAGTTGTTATAGTTGGTCCCACCGAGATTCCTAATGTTCACATTTTGAACTGAATTGGTCTCACCGCGTTCTTCTATTCGGTCTGACCGAGTTGGGTCAAATGTGTGTAACGTTTGGATTTTGTGTGGAGGCTATATATACCCCTCCACCCCTTCTTCATTTATGAGAGAGCCATCAGAACGTGCGTACACTTCCAGCATACATTTTCTAAGAGAGAACCACCTACTCATGTGTTGAGACCAAGACATACCAATCCTACCACAAGAATCTTGATCTCTAGCCTTCCCCAAGTTGCTTTCCACTCAAATCATCTTTCCACCGTATCCAAATCTGTGTGAGAGAGTTGTGTGTTGGGGAGACTATAATTTGAAGCACAAGAGCAAGGAGTTCATCATCAACACACCATCTATTACCTTTTGGAGAGTGGTGTCTCCTAGATTGGTTAGGTGTCGCTTGGGAGCCTTCGACAACGTTGTGGAGTTGAACCAAGAAGTTTGTAAGGGCAAGGAGATCACCTACTTCGTGAAGATCTACCCGAGTGAGCCAAGTCCTTCGTGGGCGATGGCCATGGTGGGATAGACAAGGTAGCTTCTTCGTGGACCCTTCATGGGTGGAGCCCTCTGTGGACTCGCACAACTGTTACCCTTCATGGCTTGAAGTCTCCATCAACGTGGATGTACGATAGCACCACCTATCGGAACCACGCAAAAAATCTCCATGTCTACATTGCCTTTGCCTTCTCCAAACCCTTCCCTTTACCTTCATATGAAATGCTTTACATTCCGCTGTTATACTCTTAGAATTGCATGTGTAGGTTGATTGCTTGACTTGTGCTAGTTGCTAAAATCTGCCCACAACTAAAATTGGGAAAAGGTTAGTTTTTTATTTTTTTTCAAGTAGTCTAATCACCCCCCCCTCTAGACCTACTTTCGATCCTACAAGCAGTATCAGAGCTTTGGTCTCCATTAGCCTTGATTTCCATAGCGTTGGTGATCATAGCCTTGGTTTCACAACCTAGGAGAGTATGGCGTCTAGCAAGGGAAATTACCACTGTAGAGGTCCTTACTTTGATGGTACTAATTTTGCAAGTTAGATGCATAAGATGAAAAATGCATATTCTTGGTCGTAACCCCGCTGTTTGGGATGTTGTGTGTATTGGATTGCAAGGTGATTTCTTTGAGGATGGAAGAGAACCGGATCATGAAGCGACAACCAAAGAAATGAAGATGTTACAATACAACGCTCAAGCTTGTGATATTCTCTTCAATGGATTGTGCCCCAAAGAATTCAACAAAATCAGCCGCCTTGAGAACGCAAAGGAAATTTTGGATACTTTGGTTGATATGCATGAAGGTACTGAGTCCTTCAAGGAATCCAAATTGGATGTGCTTCAAAGTCAACTTGACAAGTTCAGAATGAAGGACAGTGAAGGAGTCGCCGAGATGTACTCTAGGCTTGCTCTCATCACAAAATGAGATTGCCGGCTTAGGAAGCGAAGAGATGACCGACAAATTCATCATCAAGAAGGTCCTAAGAGCCTTGGATGGAAAATATGATACCATGTGCACCTTGATCCAAATGATGCCCAATTACAAAGATCTCAAGCCCACGGAAGTCATTGATAGAATTGTTGCTCATGAGATGTCATTCAAGGATAAGCAAGATCTCCACAACAAGTCCACTGGTGCTTATAAATCTTCATGTGATGCTCCTACAACATCAAGTGAGAAGCAAGTATCCAATTAAGAATTGAGCATAATGGCGAAGAACTTCAACCAGTTCTACAAGAATAGAAGCAAAGAGAGAAGCTCCAAGTCAAGATCCTACAATGACAAAAGATCTTCTAGTCGTGATTGCAATTGCTACAATTGTGGAAGACCCGGACACTATTCCAATGAGTGTACGGCTCCCTACAAGAAAAGATAAGACTCGCCAAAAAGGAGAAGTAGAAGATATGAATCACCTCCAAGAGAGAGAAGGAGTAGAGATGATCGTTATGAACGAACACCCTCTCATACAAGCAAGGATTCGGAAAGGAAGGACAAGTCATCAAAGAGCTACACAAGTCGAAGCCATCAGTTGGTGAATGGGTATCCGGTTCCGACTCTGACAACTACTCCGAGAGAAGCAATCACTCTAACTCCGAATATAATCAAGATGAAGGTGTTGCCGGTCTTGCACTTGTGTCATCCAACTCCTACGACATATTTGACTCACCAAATGAAGGAATTGGAAGATGCTTCATGTCCAAAGTCCCTAAGGTATCACACCCCAAGTATGTTTATTTCAATAGTGATGAATATGATTTTCTAGTTGATCGATGATGATTTACTTGTTGACAACACTAGTGATGAAAACTATGACGAACTTGCTAGTAATCTTGCTAATCAAGATGAAATGAATGACAATGATAGGAAGGAGATTGAGCGTCTACTAAAGAACTAAACACTCTTAAGTTAGCTCATGAAACAACTCTAGAGGATCATAGAGAGCTCCTAAGAACTCATGAGAAGCTACGCTTCGAGAAGCTAAATTTAGAGCAAGAGCATGGGTTCCTAAAAGCTATCAATGATGGTCTTCGTAAGAAGTGTTCTTCTTACATTGCAAAGCGTTTACTCTTGTCTACTTACATGCCACAAGTAAAATCTAGCAACAAGAGCAAGAAAGATTCTTCTTCTAGTAGTAACAATAATCATGCTAAATCCAATATTGTTGCTTCTAGTAGTTTTCTTGATTCCACTAATGATTCTCTTAACCAAGTTACGCTTGAGCAACAAAATATCTTATTGAAGGGAATTATAGAGAAAGGTGTTTACAAGAGTCTTGCCGAAAGTAAACAATTTGAGTAAACTATTCGCAAGCAAGGAAGGCACCGGAAGAATCCAGGTGTTGGTTTTGAACGAAAGTTCAATGACAATGAGGTTGAGTGGGAAGAAGATCAATACCCCAAGACGAAGTTTGTTACTCAATAAGAGAAGTATGACCCCACTTCTATCAAGGGAACACAAGCTCAAGATGATCGTCCACCACAAGACCACAAGCTAAAAGGCAAGGACGAGCTTCAAGAAGAGATTGACTCATTTGAAGAAGCTCCCAAGGCCATGGTCAAGTGGGTTCCCAAGACTACATCAAGTTCCACTTCATCAAGTTCGACTACAACTCCAAAGATTCCCATCAAGTTGGTGTGGATTCCAAAGAGGAAGAACTAGAGAGTTCTTGAGGGTGACTCCGCCAACATACTTCACTCATACTCATTTTGGCAAGAACATGTGCAATCAACTTTCATATCTTGCACTAGTTCATGGAATCACAAACCCTCTTGTTGGTAAGATAAGGGACAATGTAACCTAATGCTTTCATGGACATCATCATGTTTGTCTTTCACTCTATGTCTATGGATATTCTTGCATGTTCCTTGTGAGACTGACCCATGTAGGTATTGGAAGTGCAACACTCCAATGGATTGCTCCGAATGATCTACATCAACATTGAGCATCCACATCTTAACTATCTACATGAGGTCATCATCGACAAAACCCAAGGTTAGTTCATCCCTCTTGGGGGGATATCACATCTAGGAGGAGATTTGCTCTACAAATTGAGCTAAAGCAACTCTAATGGTGTGAACACAACAATGCTTTATGTAAAAGTGGTAACCCCACTTGTGCTTAAACGACGAGTATGACCTATGATCAAATTTTCTCATTTGACTCCTAAGTCAATATACTCATATATAGATGACATAGTCATCGCAAATTTCTTGATAGATGCTAGAGTGTTTGTGCATGCTTTGTCACGTGTTTTATTTGCTACCTTATTGTGTGAGCATGTTGGTTGCATAATTTTCTCCATTTGAGGACATCCATTTGTTGTTTTGCTTGTTTGGTCTTTATTTGCCAAATGGATGGACAAGAATGCCTAAGAACCTTCTCTAGCTCTCTATGCTTTTTCTCGTCTCAAACTCTATTCATGCTACATCACAAAATTTGAAAAAGTCTTTTTCGGACCCTCCGAGTGAGGAGCAGTCGGAGCCACCGATCCGTCAAAGGGCTGACTTCCAAAACCTTCTAATGCATTTCAGCCTGACCAGCCATTCCAACTCGGTCTCACCGAATGCAATATGCTGATCTAGGTTTTCTATCTCAGTGCAACCGATTAGATCCACTCGGTCTCACCGAGTTACTGTATCTGTCTATAGTTTCACATCTCGGTGCCATTGATTAGATCCATCCGGTGCCACCGACAGCGCCTGCATATATATATCTTGCGTACCCGTACAGCTAAAACTTCTTCAAACTGCACGAGCTCGCGTGCCAGCACTGCCTCCCCTTGGTCTCCAGATCGTCGCCGTCTCTGCTAGTGTGCCTCCGCCGCTGGTCTTTGCTGCCGTCAATGGATTTCTTCACCGTTGTTGCCGTCGTAGCAAACCGTCACCAAGTTAGGGTATAGATTTGACCACTTTGCGCTTATTCCTCAGTTTGATTCGTTGCACAAAGTAAAATGCCCGTATTCTTCACATGTATGAAATCATTCTATCTAGCAAAGAAATTCTTTAGAATAGATTTGATGCAAAATCTTAGGGTTAGGTTTCCGCCGAACCAATCTCGTACCGAGCGATCTTATGATTTCGGTCACACCGATTGGCCCTGGCCATTGCACTAAGTACAACACGGTCTGACTGAAGTGTACTGATCAGCGAGACCGAAAGTAGTTTCTGAGTGAAACCCTAGAATCTCAGAGTCACCGAACTGCAACTCAGTCTAACCGAACCTGCATGTTTAGACTCTGTCAGTGCTTCGGTGTCACCGAGAATATCAAGTCGGTAGCTCCGAAATGTTTTCTGCAAAAAACTAAAGTTAAGATTTTGAATCAATTTTTGCAAAAAATAATTGTATTTTGTGATGCTCATCCACTCTACCTAGATCCATCTATTCACAACGTCAGTTGTACAGATGTCAGAGGCTAGTGATAGCCAGAACAGGTCAGAAGAGGAAGTTAACCTTAGTGAGGGCTCTAGCCCTGAAGGTAGTAGCTATGACGAGGGTAGCAGGAGCACCCCAAGTAACTTGCCAAAGGCTGCTACCAGAACAAGGAAGAAGAAAACCTCAGATAGTGAGGATGAGGATTTTGTTGCTGATGAGGCCACCTCTAAGAAGAGAGTGTTGAAGAAAGAATATGGCATTGCTGCCACCACAAAGCCAGGTCTCAAGCAAAAGCAACCTGCTAGGAGGAACCCAATGTCAAAACCCAGAAAAGTTCCAACTCAAGAAACTATGCAGTTTACACTTGAGCAATATGATGATGTTGAGGCTGCTGGAGATGGAAAGAAAGAGAAGAGAGCCAGAACTACTACTGCCAGAGCGCTTGGAAAACCTTCCATGAGAAGAAGTGGTGATGAGGAAGAGGAAGAACAGCATGTTGCACCTCCTACCAAGTCACAAAAGTTGATGGCAGATGCCATCAAAACTGGTGCTGCTCCTTCCAAGCCCAAGTCTGCTCCTAAACCTACTGCACCCAAGCCTAAAGCTTCAGCTCAAGCACCCCAGCCTTCTGTTCCAAAGAGATCTACTAGGAACATCCCTGCTGCAGAGAAGAACAAGGCCCCAGTGCCAGAAGTTCAGGAAGATGATGAGCCACTAGTGCTCACGAAATTGAAGCCCAAGATCCCAGATCATAATGATGATCATCCAGCGGTAGAAAACATGAAGTTAAGGTAGGATCATAGCCTGAGATATGGAGGTAGAATGATCCATATGCCACAAGGAGAAGGACTGTTGTGGACTACTGTTTTCACACCGTAGCACAACAGGACTTCTATGAGACTGTCTTGTTGGAAAAGAAGCCCATAGTTTATGATATGAAATTGGTGGATTGGGAATACATTGATGACAATGAAGACTATTTTCCCCATGTGCATGAGAGCTTCAGGTTGAATGGAGTTGATAAGTTTGTTGGACAGAAATTAACAAAATGGAACAATGAGATGATCATGCAGTTCTACTCTACTGCCCACTTCTCACAGATGGTAAGATAGTGTGGATGAATGAGGGCACCATATACCAGTCATCAATCTCTGAGTGGTCCAAGCTTATCAATGCTCCCAAGGAAAGCGAAGATGATCTTAATGTGTATGGAAAACATAGGAAAGATCACAACTCAATGGCCAACATGTACAAGTGTGGCACCCCGGCTCAGAGCAACCGGTTTACCTTGCATTGCCAACCCAGAGATCATGTCTTCTGGCAATACACAACATCTTGGTACAGAAAATCACCACTTTATTGAAACTAGCGGAAGCATAGTGCAATATTACATCAATTAGCGAGGCCCAGGGGCACACTTGGTGCGGCTGAACAATATGTACATTATTTAGTGAACATAAAGGGGCCTCGAGCACGACATCTACACGGTAGTGGAACATCGACGCAGCGGGACTCCATGGCATAGGGACACCAATGTGGACACGATCTAGACATGGCAGCACTCCGATCCAGTTAGACTTTCCTGAAATATGGCATAACACGCCAGGTTAGTACATTGAATGTACTTGCAAGCTCACAACAAGCATAACCATAATGAAAAACAATATCATGACATTTAATCAAGTTACATGCAAACAACAACATGCTACTCATGCAGTGAAACCAAACTTGTGTACTAAGTCACTCAAACTCTCTCTTACCAACAGGTTGCCTTGCAACCGAATGGTGATCATGACAGATCACAAATAGAACCATACTCAGTTCAATGGGTTACCTTGTAACCAAAGGGTGATTACTCACGGATCACAAATGATACCACAATAGTCAGCCTCACTGACATCATCATGATTCAACCAGTGCAAAGCACATAACTTAGTGTGCAAGATTTCTTTATAAACGTTGATCCATGGTGTGACTTACTTACGAACTGGGCCCTTATCCGCAGGCACGCCTATTGATAGATTAATAAACTCTGCAGAGGTAGCACACTTTACCCACACCACGGAACACATGTCCTCGCACTCCCATTCGGGTGGACCAATGGCATTCCGACAGAACTCTCCCATTGCCATGACACTCTTTCAGCCACTCCGACCAACTCTCCGCTGGACTTAGTCATGGGTGGCCCAGCCTACCAAAGGCAAAACGGCCACCATCATGGCAAATAAACGGTCCCAAACAGGGACAAGGTACCATAACAACAACAGGCTCACGAGGTTATGTCTGCTTACCGGGCCAGGATAACACATGCCCATAACCTTCCCTCATTGGAGGCACCAACAAAAGGCATGACAACGGGACATCTAACGACCTCCCCATACTAACGCAAATGTGGTTGCACTTGTCAGCCCGATTCAGTGGCACCATGACCCGACCAACTTTATGTTCAAGTTCAATTATCATCAGGTTTAACTTGAAATAAAATGCTCGAGTCACTATATGCCATGCTTATGCAACCATATATCATGCATCACATATCACTTAGAAACAACAGATCAACCATATTCAAAGTTCTACTTGCACAAACTCATCTTTCAACATTTCTGGTCCTTCTTACTGGTCATCTAGATTAATCACTGTTTAGTTGGCATTTATCATACAAAACTCATCATGCATATAAGGAAAATAATACCAATGCTCATATTACCATAGTCATGACAAACTCACTTAGTTCAACTACTCAAGCTATATCTCACTAGTTCAAGCATTCATTTCTGTTAACTAAGCATCTTGATCATGACAAACTAAATAACACAAGCATTATTTATTTTAATACTATATGCAATGAATATCATATATATTCAAGTGGAAATCATGGATAATGCAAAGACACCATGAAAATGTTTTTGTGGCTTGCCTTAGTGCAGAGGAGCTTCGCACTCCTCCTAGATGCCTTCAAGACAAGCTTCACCTTCTGAAAATAAATCAAATGATAAAAAGAAAATATCAAGAACACTTCTAAAAATTACCAGAAATTCTAGACAACAGAGAAAAATCTCATCTTGGGTGTGCTGCTAGGATTTTCTAGTAAGAACGCAATGCAAAAGTATCAACTCATTTGTACTTGTAGAATAAAAGTTACAGCTAGTCAAAGTTTTGGTCAAATTTGAATTAAATTTGAATATAAGAAAAAGCAGAGGGGGTGGGGTGACGTTGAAGGCGTAAACCAGCAGGGCGCCACCACTCATACTGTTCCGAGTGCACCCTGAGTGGCTAACAGGGGGCCCCAGTGGTCAGGTCAGAGGGGGAGGGGGAGAGAAGCAGAGTCGGGCGGCGCGGCGGCGATGCTTTCTCCAGCAAGGAGTGCCCGGCGATGAGATCTGAGAGGATAGGAATGGAGAGAGATCGAGGCGCACCTGCCCGTACCGGTAGCATGGCTAGGGGTGGCCGGATGGGGTCGGAACGAAGCTCTTCAGCGGTGGCAGCGGGCGGAGCTTGTCGAAGATGGTGATTTCGGTGAAGCAGGGCCAGTCCAGCAGCTCCAACAGCACCAGCATGCACCAATGGACCTCCACGGACACGCCGGAGAAATTAGTAGAGCTCAAGCGGCTCTGGAGAGGGAGGGGGCAGTGGACGGGGATCGCCGGTGAGCTTGGGGCAGGGACGGCGGCTATAGGCCTACACGGCCGGGCTATGGTTCCTACGATGTTGTGGAGGTGTGTTGAGAGCATGTGTGGAGAGAAATGAGCTTGGGGGGCTCTATTTATAGGCGAGGCCGAGGCGGGGATCGAGAGCTCGCTGGAGCTCTCTGGAGTGGTGCCCGGCGATGAATGGCGTCAGTGAGAGGGGAAGAAGGCGCCGGAGATCACGCGGGGACTGTAGGCGAGCAGCGACGAGCACAGGAGCGCGGTACGCAACAAGCACAGGGGCACGAGCGCACTATTGGCTTGGTCGCGCTGTGCTCGTGCTCGCTGCGGTGAGATCCGGCATCAGTGAGCGCCAGGGCAGAGTTAAGGAGGTGCAGACAAGGATGGGGCACGGTTTGGCAAGGTGCGACGGTCGGGGCAGCGAGCACACGCAAAACAAAGACGCCGGCGCACTGCAGAGCGCGTCCGCCGCATGCCAACCCCCTTGGACGAACGTGGTCACTGCGTGAACTTTGGCATCAGGCTGAGCTAAGTGCAAACTGTTGGGGAACGTAGCAGAAAATCAAAATTTTTCCTACGAATCACCAAGATCTATCTATGGAGAGACCAGCAACGAGTAGAAGGAGGAGTGCATCTACATACCCTTGTAGATCGCTAAGCGGAAGCGTTCAAGTGAACGGGGTTGATGGAGTCGTACTCGTCGTGATTCAGATCACCGATGATCAAGTGCCGAACGGACGGCACCTCCGCGTTCAACACACGTACAGCCCGGTGACGTCTCCCACGCCTTGATCCAGCAAGGAGAGAGGGAGAGGTTGAGGAAGACTCCATCCAGCAGCAGCACAACGGCGTGGTGGTGGTGGAGGAGCGTGGCAATCCCGCAGGGCTTCGCCAAGCACCATGGGAGAAGAGGAGGAGGGAGAGGGGCAGGGCTGCACCAACGAGAGATCAAATCGCGTGTTATGGGCAGCCCCTAGGCCTCATATATATAGGGGAAGGGGAGGGCTGCGCCCCCTTTAGGGTTTCCCACCCCAAGGGGCGGCGGCCAGCCTCCAGATGGCATCTGGTGCGGCGGCCAAGAGGGGGGAGGAGTCCATCCTCCCCAAGGCACCTCGGAGGTGCCTTCCCCCTTGAGGACTCTTCCCTCTAGGGTTCCCTAGGCGCATGGGCCTCTTGGGGCTGGTGCCCTTGGCCCATGTAGGCCAAGGCGCACCCCCTACAGCCCATGTGGCCCCCCGGGGGAGGTGGCCCCACCCGGTGGGCCCCCGGGACCCTTCCGGTGGTCCCGGTACAATACCGATGACCCCGAAACTTGTCCCGATGGCCAAAACAGGACTTCCTATATATAAATCTTTACCTCCGGACCATTCCGGAACTCCTCGTGACGTCCGGGATCTCATCCAGGACTCCGAACAACATTCGGTAACCACATACAAGCTTCCTTTATAACCCTAGCGTCATCGAACCTTAAGTGTGTAGACCCTACGGGTTCGGGAGACATGCAGACATGACCGAGACGTTCTCCGGTCAATAACCAACAGCGGGATCTGGATACCCATGTTGGCTCCCACATGTTCCACGATGATCTCATCGGATGAACCACGATGTCAAGGACTCAATCGATCCCGTATTCAATTCCCTTTGTCTATCGGTATGTTACTTGCCCGAGACTCGATCGTCGGTATCCAATACCTTGTTCAATCTCGTTACCGGCAAGTCACTTTACTCGTTCCGTAACACATCATCCCGTGATCAACTCCTTGGTCACATTGCGCATATGATGATGTCCTACCGAGTGGGCCCAGAGATACCTCTCCGTTTACACGGAGTGACAAATCCCAGTCTCGATCCGTATAAAACAATAGATACTTTCGGAGATACCTGTAGTGCACCTTTATAGTAACCCAGTTACGTTGTGACGTTTGATACACCCAAAGCACTCCTACGGTATCCATGAGTTACACGATCTCATGGTCAAAGGAAGAGATACTTGACATTGGCAAAGCTCTAGCAAACGAACTACACGATCTTTGTGCTATGCTTAGGATTGGGTCTTGTCCATCACATCATTCTCCTAATGATGTGATCCCATTATCAACGACATCCAATGTCCATAGCCAGGAAACCATGACTATCTGTTGATCACAACGAGCTAGTCAACTAGAGGCTCACTAGGGACATATTGTGGTCTATGTATTCACACGTGTATTACGATTTCCGGATAATACAGTTATAGCATGAATAAAAGACAATTATCATGAACAAGGAAATATAATAATAATACTTTTATTATTGCCTCTAGGGCATATTTCCAACAGTCTCCCACTTGCACTAGAGTCAATAATCTAGTTCACATCGCCATGTGATTAACACTCACAGGTCACATCGCCATGTGACTAATACCCAAGAGTTTACCAGAGTCAGTAGTCTAGTTCACATCCCTATGTGATTAACACTCAATGAGTTTTATGTTTGATCATGTTGCTTGTGAGAGAGGTTTTAGTCAACGGGTCTGAACCTTTCAGATCCGGGTGTGCTTTACAAATCTCTATGTCATCTCCTAGATGCAGCTACCACGCTCTATTTGGAGCTATTCCAAACAACTGTTCTACTTGGAGCTATTCTAAATTATTGCTCCATTATATGTATCCGGTCTCTCTACTCAGAGCTATCCGGGTAGGTGTTAAGCTTGCATCGTCGTAACCTTTACGACGAACTCTTTCACCACCTCCATAATCGAGAAAATTCCTTAGTCCACTAGTTACTAAGGATATCTTTGACCGCTGTCCTGTGAGCCATTCTTGGATCACTCTTGTACCCCTTGACCGACTCATGGCAAGGCACACTTCAGGTGCGGTACACAGCATAGCATACTGAAGAGCCTACGTCTTAAGCATAGGGGACGACCTTCGTCCTTTCTCTCTATTCTGCCGTGGTCGAGCTTTAAGTCTTAACTTCGTACCTTACAACTCAGGCAAGAACTCCTTCTTTGACTGGTCCATCTTGAACACTTTCAAGATCATGTCAAGGTATGTGCTCATTTGAAAGTACCATTAAGCGTTTTGATCTATCCTTATAGATCTTGATGCTCAATGCTCAAGCAGCTTAATCCAGGTTTTCCATTGAAAAACACTTTCAAAATAACCCTATATGCTTTCTACATCATCTCTGATCATCAATATGTCAACAACATATACTCATCAGAAATTCTATAGTGCTCCCACTCACTTCTTTGGAAATACAAGTTTCTCATAAACTTTGTACAAACCCAAAATCTTTGATCATCATCAAAGCATACATTCCAACTCCGAGATGCTCACTCCAGTCCTTAGAAGGATTGCTGGAGCTAGCATACCTTTTAGCATCCTTAGGATCGACAAAAACTTTCTGATTGTATTACCTACAATCTTTCCTCACGAAAACTGGTAAGGAAACTCGTTTTGATATCCTTCTGCCAGATTTCATAAATACAGCTAATGCTAACATGAATCCGACGGACTTTAAGCATCGCTACGGATGAGAAAATCTCATCGTAGTCAACTCCTTGAACTTGTGAAAAACTTTTCGCCACAAGTCGAGCTTCATGGACGGTGACATTACCACCCACGTCCGTCTTCTTCTTAAAGATCCATTTATCTTAATGGCTTGCCGATCATCGGGCAAGTCCACCAAAGTCCATGGATCCGTTCTCGGATTTTATGGCCTCGAGCCATTTATCGAAATCCGGGCCCACCATCGCTTCTCCATAGCTCGTAGGTTCATTGTTGTCCAGCAACATGACTTCCAAGACAGGATCACCGTACCACTCCGAAGTAGTACGTGTCCTTGTCGTCCTACGAGGTTTGGTAGTGACTTGATCCGAAGTTTTATGATCAATATCATAAGCTTCCACTTCAATTGGTGTAGGTGCCACAGGAACAACTACATGTGCCCTGCCACACACTAGTTGAAGAGACGGTTCAATAACCTCATCAAGTCTCCACCATCCTCCCACTCAACTCTTTCGAGAGAAACCTTTCCTCGAGAAAGGACCCGATTTTAGAAACAATCCATATTGCTTTCGGATCTGAATTAGGAGGTATACCCAACTGTTTTGGGTTTCCTATGAAGATGCATTTTATCCGCTTTGGGTTCGAGCTTATCAACCTGAAACTTTTTCATATGAGCGTCGCAGCCCCAAACTTTTAAGAAACGACAACTTAGGTTTCTCTAAACCATAATTCATACGGTGTCATCTCATCGGAATTACGTGGTGCCCTATTTAAAGTGAATGTGGTTGTCTCTAATGCCTAACCCATGAACGATAGTGGTAATTCGATAAGAGACATCATGGTACGCACCATATCCAATAGGGTGCAACTATGATGTTCGGACACACCACCACATTATGGTGTTCCAGGCGGTATTAATTGCGAAACAATTTCCACAATGTCTTAATTGTGTGCCAAAACTCGTAACTCAGATATTCATCTCTATGATCATATCATAGACATTTTATCCTCTTGTCACAATGATCTGCTACTTCACTCTGAAATTACTTGAACCATTCAATAATTCAGACTTGTGTTTCATCAAGTAAATATACTCAATATTTACTCGAATCATCTGTGAAGTAAGAACATAATGATATTCACTGCATGCCTCAGCACTCATTCGACTGCACACATCAAAATGTGTTACTTCCAACAAGTTGCTATCTTGTTCCATCTTACTAAAAATGAGGCTTTTCAGTCATCTTGCCCATGTGGTATGATTTGCATATCTCAAGTGATTCAAAATCAAGTGAGTCCGAACGATCCATTTGCATGGAGTTTCTTCATGCATATACACCAATAGACATGGTTCGCATGTCTCAAACTTTTCAAAAACGAGTGAGTCCAAAGATCCATCAACATGGAGCTTCTTCATGCGTTTTATACCATTATGACTTACATGGCAGTGCCACAAGTAAGTGGTACTATCATTACTATCTTATATCTTTTGGCATGAAAATGTGTATCACTACGACCGAGATTCAATAAACCATTCCTTTAGGTTTAATACTAATCTTGATGGTAGAGGGAGCGTGCGATGTTTGATCACATCAAACTTGGAAACACTTCCAACACATATCGTCAGCTCACCTTTAGCTAGTCTCCGTTTATTCCGTAGCTTTTATTTCGAGTTACTAACACTTAGCAACCGAACCGGTATCCAACACCCTGGTGCTACTAGGAGTACTAGTAAAGTACACATTAACATAATGTATATCCAATATACTTCTATCGACCTTGCCAGCCTTCTCATCTACCAAGTATCTAGGGTAATTCTGCTCTAGTGACTGTTCCCCTTATTACAGAAGCACTTAGTCTCGGGTTTGGGTTCAACCTTGGGTTTCTTCAATAGTGCAATAGCCGATTTGCCGTTTCATGAAGTATCCCTTCTTGCCCTTGCCCTTCTTGAAACTAGTGGTTTCACCAACCATCAACAATTGATGCTCCTTCTTGATTTCTACTTTCGCGGTGTCAAACATCGCGAATACCTCAAGGATCATCATATCTATCCCTGATATGTTATAGTTCATCACGAAGCTCTAACAGCTTGGTGGCAATGACTTTGGAGAACCATCATTGTCTTATCTGGAAGATCAACTCCCACTCGATTCAAATGATTGTTGTACTCAGACAATCTGAGAACAAGCTCAACAATTGAGCTTTTCTCCTTAGTTTGCAGGTTAAGAAAGTCATCGGAGGTCTTATACCTCTTGACATGGGCACGAGCCTGAAATCCCAATTTCATCCCTCAAAACATCTCATATGTTTCGCGATGTTTCAAAAACGTCTTTGGTGCCTCAACTCTAAACCGTTTAACTGAACTATCACGTAGTTATCAAAACGTGTATGTCAGATGTTCGCAACAACCACAGACAACGTTCGAGGTTCAGCACACTGAGCGGTGCATTAAGGACATAAGCCTTCTATGAAGCAATGAGGACAATCCTCAGTTTACGGACCTAGTCCGCATAATTGCTACTATCAACTTTCAACTAATTTTTCTCTAGGAACATATCTAAACAGTAGAACTATAGCGTGAGCTACGACATAATTTGCAAAAGGTCTTTTGACTATGTTCAAGATAATTAAGTTCATCTTATGAACTCCCACTTAGATAGACATCCCTCTGGTCATCTAAGTGATCACATGATCCGAGTCAACTAGGCCGTGTCCGATCATCACGTGAGACGGACTAGTTAACGTCGGTGAACATCTTCATGTTGATCGTATCTACTATACGACTCATGCTCGACCTTTCGGTCTCCGTGTTCCGAGGCCATGTCTGCACATGCTAGGCTCGTCAAGTTAACCCTAAGTGTTTTCGCTGTGTAAAACTGTCTTACACCCGTTGTATGTGAACGTAAGAATCCATCACACCCGATCATCACGTGGTGCTTAGAAGCGACGAACTGTAGCAACGGTGCACAGTTAGGGGAGAACACTTCTTGAAATTTTGTAAGGGATCATCTTATTTACTACCGTCGTCCTAAGTAAACAAGATGCATAAACATGATAAACATCACATGCAATCAAATAGTGACATGATATGGCCAATATCATTTTGCTCCTTTTGATCTTCATCTTCGGGGCTCCATGATCATCATCGTCACCGGCATGACACCATGATCTCCATCATCATGATCTCCATCATCGTGTCTTCATGAAGTTGTCACGCCAACGACTACTTCTACTTGTATGACTAACGCGTTTAGAAATAAAGTAAAGTAGTTTACATGGCGTTCTTCAATGACACGCAGGTCATACAATAAATAAAGACAACTCCTATGGCTCCTGCCGGTTGTCATACTCATCGACATGCAAGTCGTGAATCCTATTACAAGAACATGATCAATCTCATACATCACATATATCATTCATCACATCCTTTTGGCTATATCACATCACATAGCATACCCTGCAAAAACAAGTTAGACGTCCTCTAATTGTTGTTTGCATGTTTTACGTGGCTGCTATGGGTTCTAGCAAGAACGTTTCTTACCTACGCAAGACCACAACGTGATATGCCAATTGCTATTTACCCTTCATAAGGACCCTTTTCATCGAATCCGTTCCGACTAAAGTGGGAGAGACTGGCACCCGCTAGCCACCTTATGCACCAAGTGCATGTCAATCGGTGGAACCTGTCTCACGTAAGAGTACGTGTAAGGTCGGTCCGGGCCGCTTCATCCCACAATACCGTCGAAACAAGATTGGACTAGTAACGGTAAGCATATTGAACAACATCAACGCCCACAACTACTTTGTGTTCTACTCGTGCAAAGAATCTACGCAATAGACCTAGCTCATGATGCCACTGTTGGGGAACATAGCAGAAATTCAAAATTTTCCTACGTGTCACCAAGATCTATCTATGGAGAAACCAGCTACGAGTAGAAGGAGAGTGCATCTACATACCCTTGTAGATCGCTAAGCGGAAGCGTTCAAGTGAACGGGGTTGATGGAGTCGTACTCGTCGTGATTCAGATCACCGATGATCAAGTGCCGAACGGACGACACCTCCGCGTTCAACACACGTACAGCCCGGTGACGTCTCCCACGCCTTGATCCAGCAAGGAGAGAGGGAGAGGTTGAGGAAGACTCCATCCAGCAGCAGCACAACGGCGTGGTGGTGGTGGAGGAGCGTGGCAATCCCGCAGGGCTTCGCCAAGCACCATGGGAGAAGAGGAGGAGGGAGAGGGGCAGGGCTGCACCAACGAGAGATCAAATCGCGTGTTATGGGCAGCCCCTAGGCCTCATATATATAGGGGAAGGGGAGGGCTGCGCCCCCTTTAGGGTTTCCCACCCCAAGGGGCGGCGGCCAGCCTCCAGATGGCATCTGGTGCGGCGGCCAAGAGGGGGGAGGAGTCCATCCTCCCCAAGGCACCTCGGAGGTGCCTTCCCCCTTGAGGACTCTTCCCTCTAGGGTTCCCTAGGCGCATGGGCCTCTTGGGGCTGGTGCCCTTGGCCCATGTAGGCCAAGGCGCACCCCCTACAGCCCATGTGGCCCCCCGGGGGAGGTGGCCCCACCCGGTGGGCCCCCGGGACCCTTCCGGTGGTCCCGGTACAATACCGATGACCCCGAAACTTGTCCCGATGGCCAAAACAGGACTTCCTATATATAAATCTTTACCTCCGGACCATTCCGGAACTCCTCGTGACGTCCGGGATCTCATCCAGGACTCCGAACAACATTCGGTAACCACATACAAGCTTCCTTTATAACCCTAGCGTCATCGAACCTTAAGTGTGTAGACCCTACGGGTTCGGGAGACATGCAGACATGACCAAGACGTTCTCCGGTCAATAACCAACAGCGGGATCTGGATACCCATGTTGGCTCCCACATGTTCCACGATGATCTCATCGGATGAACCACGATGTCAAGGACTCAATCGATCCCGTATTCAATTCCCTTTGTCTATCGGTATGTTACTTGCCCGAGACTCGATCGTCGGTATCCAATACCTTGTTCAATCTCGTTACCGGCAAGTCACTTTACTCGTTCCGTAACACATCATCCCGTGATCAACTCCTTGGTCACATTGCGCATATGATGATGTCCTACCGAGTGGGCCCAGAGATACCTCTCCGTTTACACGGAGTGACAAATCCCAGTCTCGATCCGTATAAAACAATAGATACTTTCGGAGATACCTGTAGTGCACCTTTATAGTAACCCAGTTACGTTGTGACGTTTGATACACCCAAAGCACTCCTACGGTATCCATGAGTTACACGATCTCATGGTCAAAGGAAGAGATACTTGACATTGGCAAAGCTCTAGCAAACGAACTACACGATCTTTGTGCTATGCTTAGGATTGGGTCTTGTCCATCACATCATTCTCCTAATGATGTGATCCCGTTATCAACGACATCCAATGTCCATAGCCAGGAAACCATGACTATCTGTTGATCACAACGAGCTAGTCAACTAGAGGCTCACTAGGGACATATTGTGGTCTATGTATTCACACGTGTATTACGATTTCCGGATAATACAGTTATAGCATGAATAAAAGACAATTATCATGAACAAGGAAATATAATAATAATACTTTTATTATTGCCTCTAGGGCATATTTCCAACACAAACACCATGTCTGGCATGTATTCCTTAGTGGTTTTGGTTGTTTTGCACGGTTTGCTGGGTCACAGGTGAACTGTGTGAGTGGGTTTCTTCCTAGCAAGTTTCTGGACAGAAACTTGTGAGCTTCACTGAGAAAAATCTAGTGAGAACTAAAGGTTGTGCTTTAGGGTTTAGCAATCTCTTAGGAGGGTAATGAAGCTCAGAAAAGATCATCCCCAAAAGATCAACGAAAAATATACTTGTTGTGCAATGCGGTCATTCTGTCCAGAACAGAAATGATTTTCAGTAGCAAAAATATTCCAAAAAGTTATGCAACATTTTTGCTCAGGGAGGTGCCCTAGGGTTCAAATAATATTTGTGAGTTTATTCAGGATTTTAGGAGCAAGAAAACTAGGGGTTGCTTTGGAGCATATTTCTTTAAAGTGATTTTCAGGGAAGAAAATGAATATTTTTCTTTTATGAAAAATATTCTTTGGGCTTTCGTTGGAGTTTTTCAGAGAAGGAAAGATGAGCTAGGGGTGGATGGGTCACTCGGGTGAAAATCAAGGGTTGGCCCAAGTGATCAAGTCCAATTGAATTGATTCAAAACTCCAAATCCAAAGCAAATGCAAAAGAAAGTCCGGAAAAAGAGAGAAGGCAAATCCAGGCTGTCACAAACCTCCCCCACTTAAGATGAATCTCGTCCTCAAGATTCAGTTGCTTGGGAAAACAATTCTAGGTAGGTTGTCCTTAAAAGCTTCCCTCTTTCCCAGTTTGCTTCTTCTTCAGTGTGATGCCCCCACTTGACCTTGTAAAACTTGATCGCTTTGCTGCGTGTGAGCCTTTCTGCCTCATCCAAGATTCTGAACGGTCTCTCCTCATAAGTTAAACATTGGCAAGCTCAATCTCTGACATATCAGTCCTCTTCTCAGGTGGTGAAATACACCTTCTCGGGTGGAACATGTTGTGTACTTCCGACAATTCTGGTGGCAATTCCAACTGATAAGCGACTGTGCAAACTCAGGTCATGACTGGGAATGGACCAACATATCTTGGTGCCAATTTTCCTCGGGTCTGAAATCTCTTGATTCCCTTCATGGGTGTGACTCGAAGATACACGTGTTCACCAGGCTCAAAACTGACTTGCCGATGTTTGGCATCATAATAACTCTTCTTCGGGACTTAGCCAGTTGCAGTCTATCTCGAATTTCCTTGACTTGTTTCTTTGCCTCCAATATCAAATCAGTACCAAAGATACAGTTGTCTCCGGTTTGAGACCAATTTAAGGGAGTGCGGCACTTACGACCGTACAAAGCTTCAAATGGTGACATCTTCACACTGGTTTGAAAACTGTTGTTGTATGAGAATTCCGCATACGGAAGACAATCTTCCCATTTGGGCCCATGGGCTAAAGCACATGCTCGAAGCATGTCTTCAAGGATTTGATTTACCCGCTTAGTCTGACCGTCTGTTTGTGACATAGGCGGTGCTGTATTTGAGGGCGGTCCCCAAAGCCTTGGGAGGCTCTGGGGGTTGCGTCTCTTTGAGGACCATCTCCATCTCCGCCAGGACCGCGTTGTCTCTGGCCTCCTGAGCTGCCAGAATGCTCTGCAGAAGACGCTGGTGAGCGGCATCCGCATTCGGCAGGCCAAAAGGCATGTGAACTTAGCTGTGCAGCAGACCCTCGCAGCGTCCCACACGCGAGGGCCAGAAGCGCTCCTAAGACGCGACTCGGCTGAGCCCTGGGTAGTCGATGCAGACGCGCAACCCACCATCCTCACCTGGATGGGGAGCTACGCCAGGTAGGCGGCGATCGCCACGTATGACTCTTGATTCTTGAAGCTCCTGAGTGGCCTTGGTGATGAACTCCTGAGGGTTGGCCCCTCCTTGCCCCATGCCTTCCTGAGGGAAATGTGCCGCAAAGCACGCCTCCAAGTGGTGCCCGAGCGCCTCCCTCGTGATCTTGGCAAAGTCTGAGGCCCTCTAGGAGAGAGCCCCCGAGCCTTGCCCGAGGAGGGCGTCGGGCGCGCCTTCCTATGCAACGGTGGGAGGCGCCCCTTGCTCGGGCGCGGATCCTGAAGCGGCGCCTCCGGAGATGCCAACCTCCTGAGGCCTTGAGCTGGGTGATGTCTTCTTCTTCTTGGGAACTGCCTCGGGAGGGTTCCCACTCTTGCTGTCTCGGTCCTCGATTGATGCAGCTTGGAAGGCACGCTCGAGAGAGCACACCCCATCCTTCTCTTCGCAGGGGACTATGATGATTCCACCGCTTCTCGGCATCTTGAGGACATTGTAACCATGGTGAGTTACCGCCATGAACTTGGCCAGGGCTGAATACCCGAGTATGGCATTGTATGGCAGGTGAATGTGGGCAACATCGAAGTCGATGAGCTCGGTACGGTAGTTCTTGCGTTGTCCGAAAGTGACAAGGAGGCGAACCTGCCCTATCGGAGTGGTGGAGCCATCAGTAACTCCCGAGAAAGGCTTGGTTGGCTGAAGTTGATCATAAGGCACTTGGAGGTTTTTGAACGTCTCGACGGACAGAATGTTGAGCCCTGCACCGCCATCGATGAGGGTCCTGGTAACTTGCACATTGCTAATGACTGGGGAACAAAGCATTGGGAGGACACCAGCTGTAGCCGCACACTTGAGATGATCCACTCAGCTGAACGTGATGGCGCACGTGGACCACCTAAGAGGGCGCGTGGCCTCGAGCTTGGGAAGGACTGCGTTCACCTTGCGAGCAAACTACTTGAAGATGCACTAAGAGGTTGGGGCCTGCGTGCCGCCCAAGATGCAAGTGATAGCACGCGGCTCCTGGAAGCCCCAGCCCCCTTGTCCTGGTGGTGGTCGTCATTCCTTCTTGGCGGTGGTGGCAGAGGAGGAAGGCCTATGTTGCCCTGCGGGCGATCCTCGCGAGGCTGATCCCTCCAAGCCCCCTCGTGAGGTTGGTCCTGCTAGCGATCGTCGCGAGGTCAGTCACGCCACTCCTGGTGAGGTCCTCGGTCGTCCCATCATCCTCCACCTCTTCCTCCTCCTCGGCCGTAGCCTTGGTCTTTGCGCTCGGGGCGTCGACCGATGCGTCCTTCTCGAACAGCTCTGAGCTCCTGGCATTCGTTGGTGTAGTGGGTGTAGAGGTTGTGGTAGGTGTAGAATCAGTTGCCCTTGGACGACTCCAGCTAGTCCCTGCCGTGCTTCGTGTCTGGTTCTGCTGCGAGCACGGCTGCTCCTTTGCGCTTCACGTCCTTGGCCTTGGCTTTCTTCTCTTATGGGTTAGCAACTGGAAGCTCGAGGAGGGAGAGGCACCCCTCCTCAGCTCTTGCGCACTTGATCGCCAGGTTGAACAGCTCCCGGTATGTGCACAGATCCTCGTGGATGGCGAGCTCCTCCTTCATCTTCACGTCACGGACGCCGTCAGAGAACGCTGAGATGATGGCCTCCTTGGTCACCTTGGGAATCTTGAGGCGAGCGTTGTTGAAGTGCTGGATGTACTTCTGCAAGGTCTCTCCCGGCTACTGCTTGATGCGATGCAGGTCACCTACAACTGGAGGACGATCGCGAGTGCCCTGGAAGTTGGCGATGAAGTGGCTACGCATCTCGTTCAAAGAGGAGATCGAGCCGGGAGGCAGGTTCAGGAGCCAGGTGCGGGCACCATCCTTGAGCGCCATGGGAGACCAGTTCGCCATGACCTTTTCGTCTCTGTTGGCCGCCTCGATGCCCAGCTTGTAGAGCTGCAGGAACTCCACAGGGTCAGCAATGCCGTCGTAGCAAGGAGGCAGATCTGGCTTGAACTTGCCCGGCCAGGCGACACTGTGTAGCTCGGTGGTGAATGCGCGGTAACCTGCGGTGGCCATCGGAGCCCTTTGCAGACGCGGGGCCTGCTCTTGGAGATTCCCGCGTGCCGCCGCCAGGGGCAGCGCGGGGACTTAACGCGCTGGCGCAGGAATGCGGTCTTGACGTGCTGGAGTAGGGAGCACGCGAGCGCCTTCTTGGGGCTGAGGGATTTCTTGGCAGCTCCTTTCTTGTCGCGCGGGCGCTGGACGCGGCGGGTCCCGTCTAAGGGCCATGCCTTGGAGCCAGGGCACCTTCTTGGGGAGGAGGTGGCGGAGGCGCCTCCTGAGCTGCATCACCCACGCAGGACAAAGGGCGAGGCAGCGAGAGGGACGGCGCAGCAGAGCCCCCTGCGGCGCTGACGAGCTCGGCGATGCGAGCGAGCCACTCCTCGTAGAGGTCGTTGACGGGGTGGTAGTGCAGGAGCTCATGTGCCAGGAGCAACACGGCCTGCGCGTCCATGGGAGCACGACGAACATGAGACGATGAACCAGCTGGGGTTAGTGACGGAGTGGCGGTGCGGCCTTCCCGCCGCACCGAGGGATGCAGCGACGACGCTTGCTGCTTGTTCCCCACCGGGTCGGTGGCGGCTTTGGCGGCAGGCAATGGAGAACGATGAGGAGGCCCACCGACAGGAGCCGTCTGGGTGACGCGGGCGGCGAGAGCAGCCGGACGCTCGGCGCGAGCACGACGAGCGTCCGCCATGGATGCGATGAAACGATGGAACGCGGAACCGTGGAAAGAGGATTTCGGTGCACCCCTACCTGCCGCGCCAAATGTCAGATATCAGGTTCCGGCAAAAACCTTAAGGTTCGAACTCTGGGTGCGCACGACGATCTTCTCCCTACCGATCCACGTCCCAACGCCTCACCGCGGATCTAAGCTACACGATGAACAACAGGAGGGACACAAGGTTTATACTAGTTTGGGCCACCGTTGTGGTGTAATACCCTACTCTAGTGTGTGGTGGTGGATTGCCTCTGGGGCTGATGATGAACAGTACAGAGGAAGAACAACCTAGCGAGGGGTGTTCTTGAGCTGGTGTGCTTGGAGAGGAATGGCTCCGTCTCTGTTGGCTCTAGGTGAGATCTAGACCTTCTACCATGGTGGCTATCTCTATATATAGAGGCCCTGGTCCTCTTCCCAAATATTGAGCAGGAAGGGAGCCAACAATGGCCATTTTGAAGGGGGATAGCTAGTACAAGTTATCCTGACTAAAGTTGGTCTTCGACTGCCAAAGGCACTGGCGATGACGCCGTCTTGGGCTCCACGGTGACCTCCGTCCTGCCGTCCTGCTGGTCTTGGTCTCGTTGCACCGATATGGTAACCTTTGCTTGATGCCTCGGTACTCCACACCTGCGCTTGCCCCATTTGCACCAAAGAGGAAACGAGGACACTGCGCAGGCTGGCGCTCGCCTGGCGTCCGCCTGGTCTTGATCGTCATGGCTTGCGTCATGAGCACCTCGTGAGGGACTCCTTGCCTTGGTCTCTCCACCTCCTCGCGAGCCTGCCTGTTGAGGCCGCCCCCGAGGAAGCCTTGCATCGTCTTCCCCCCTAGGCTTGTCCCCTCGCGAGGGTCTTGAGCTTGGGCTGATGAAGACGGGCCGTACTGGGCCACTGCTTGAGCCACGCCGTAGGCCGCAGGCAGGCAAGTCTAGGGACCCCCGTTCCCAGAACACCGACAGACTCGTGTGCTTCTGCCAAAATTTTCTTTCTCAATTCTGCTTGCGCAGGTATGCATATCCATCCTTGAAACCTGAGTGTACCCAGTGGGTCCTCAGAGAAATCCTGAGTCTTGCCTTCTCGCAAACGTTTTGCAATGTCCTTGCAGAATCTTGTCGTCAGCCTGTGCCATGCAAATCTCCTCCTTGAGAGTAGGAGTTACTTCCAAAATATTTGCAAGACCGGCATTTACAATTACCAAGATGAGCTGAGCGATCTCTTGTTGGAGTTCCGGAGGCAAGGATTGCATCATGGCATTTAAACTGGCAGGCTTGCGACTGAGGGCATCAGCAACCATGTTGGCTTTTCCCGGATGGTAATTTATTCCCCTATCATAGTCCTTGACCAACTCGAGCCATCTTTGTTGTCGAAGGTTTAAGTCTGGCTGGGTAAATATATATTTGAGACTCTTAGCTCGGTAAATATTTGACATCTTTTTTCAATGAGGTAATGTAGGATAATTTATTGACGGTTAGCAAGCATTGTATTGGTCATTTGAACAATTCATGAAAGAATATTGAAGGAAGAGAGATTTCACATATAAATATATTATCATAGACATCTTTTATAATTGTGAGCACTCATTAAGTATGACATGCTAAAGAGTTGATGTTGGACAAGAAAGACAACGTAATGGGTTATGTTTTCTCGCATCTCAGTTAAAGTATATTGTCACGGATCATTCAAACATCTTGAGCTTGCCTTTCCCCCTCATGCTAGCCAAAAATTCCTAGCACCAAGTAGAGATACTACTTGTGCTTCCAAGTATCCTTAAACCCAGTTTTTGCCATGAGAGTCCACCATACCTACCTATGGATTGAGTAAGATCCTTCAAGTAAGTTGTCATTAGTACAAGCAATAAAAATTGCTCTCTAAATATGCATGACTTATTAGTGTGGAGAAAATAAGCTTTGTACGAACTTGTTGTGGAAGCAATAAAAGCGACGGACTGCATAATAAATGTCCATATACAAGGGGCAACATAAAGTGACGTTCTTTCGCATTAAGATTTTGTGTACACAACCCTAAAAGCGCATGACAACCTCTGCTTCCCTCTGCGAAGGGCCTATCTTTTACTTTATGTCTTTTACTTTATGCAAGAGTCAAGGTGATCTTCACATTTCCCTTTTTCATTTTATCCTTTGGCAAGCACTTTGTGGGGTGATCCTGATATATATATCCAATTGGATGTACGTTAGCATGAACTATTATTGTTGACATCACCCAAAGGTGAATACGTTTGGAGGCAACATTATAAGCCCCAATCTTTCTCTGTGTCTGATTAAAACTTCATAACCACAAGTATTGCGTGAGTGTTAGCAATTGTAGAAAACTATATGATAGTTGAGTATGTGAAGTTTGCTAAATCAAAGCTCTAACATAGACTCTTCCTGAAAATAAGATGAATTGCAATTGTTTTGATGACTAAGAATGAAGTTTGCTAGTTTTCAAGAATGTTTATGGTCTATGCTTTGACATGTGAATTGCTTGTTACTTTATCGTGAGAAGTTTTATGAGATGAACAACTGTTATGACATATTATCATGCTAGTAAAGGTGACTGAAATTATCATTGATCAAACTTGTGCACCTCTAGCATTCACACTTCATAAATTCTTTCTTTATCATTTACCTACTCGAGGAAGAGTAGTAATTAAGCTTGGGGATGCTTGATACGTCTCCAACGTATCTATAATTTATGAAGCATTCATGCTATTTTACTATATGTTTTGAATGATTATGGGATTTATTATACACTTTTATATTACTTTTGGGACTAACCTATTAACCGGAGGCCCAACCCATATTGATGTTTTATTGCCTGTTTCAGTATTTCGAAGAAAAGGAATATCAAACGGAGTCCAAATGGAATTAAACCTTCAGCAACGTGTTTTTCTGGAAGATTATCATCTTGGAGGCTTGGAGATCAAGTCAGAAGATCCTCGAGGAGCCCAGGATATAGGGGCGCCCCCCCCCCCCTACAGGGCGCGGCCCCCTGTCTCGTGGACCCCTCGAGCACCCCCCGACCGACTTCTTTCGCCTATATAAGCCTACGTACCCTAAAAACATCGAATATCAAGATAGATCGGGAGTTCCGCCGCCGCAAGCCGCTGTAGCCACCAAAAACCTCTTGGGAGCCCTTCCTGGCACCCTGCCGGAGGGGGGATCCCTCATTGGTGGCCATCTTCATCATCCCGACGCTCTCCATGATGAGGAGGGAGTAGTTCACCCTCGGGGCTGAGGGTATGTACCAGTAGCTATGTGTTTGATCTCTCTCTCTCTCTCTCGTGTTCTCTCTCATGTTCCCTCTATGGCACGATCTTGATGTATCCTGAGCTTTGCTATTGTAGTTGGATCTTATGATGTTTCTCCCCCTCTACTCTCTTGTGATGAATTGAGTTTTCCATTTGAAGTTATCTTATCGGATTGAGTCTTTTATGAGAACACTTGATGTATGTCTTGCCATGCTTATCTGTGGTGACAATGGGATATCATGTGCCTCTTGATGTATGTTTTGGTGACCAACTTGCGGGTTCCGCCCATGAACCTATGCATAGGGGTTGGCACACGTTCTTGACTCTCCATTAGAAACTTTGGGACACTCTTTGAAGTACTTTGTGTTGGTTGAATAGATGAATCTGAGATTGTGTGATGCATATCTTATAATCATGCCCACGGATACTTGAAGTGACAATGGAGTATCTAGGTGACATTGGGGTTTTGGTTGATTTGAGTCTTAAGGTGTTATTCTAGTACGAACTCTTCAATAGATCGATCCGAAAGAATAACTTTGAGGTGGTTTCGTACCCTACCATAATCTCTTCGTTCGTTCTCCGCTATTAGTGTCTTTGGAGTGACTCTTTGTTGCATGTTGAGGATTGTTATATGATCTATCTATGTTATTATTGTTGAGAGAACTTGCACTAGTGAAAGTATGAACCCTAGGCCTTGTTTCCTATCATTGCAATACCGTTTACGCTCACTTTTATCGCTTGCTACCTTGTTGTTTCTATAATTTAAGATTACAAATACCTTTATTTACCATCCATATTGCACTTGTATCACTATCTCTTCGCCGAACTAGTGCATCTATACAATTGACCATTGTATTGGGTGTGTTGGGGACACAAGAGACTCTTTGTTATTTGGTTGCAGGGTTGTTTGAGAGAGACCATCTTCATCCTACGCCTCCTACGGATTGATAAACCTTAGGTCATCCACTTGAGGAAAATTTGCTACTGTCCTACAAACATGTGCACTTGCAGGCCCAACAACGTCTACAAGAAGAAGGTTGTGTAGTAGACATCAATATATCAGCATCCCCAAGCTTAATTCCTGCTTGTCCTCGAATAGGTAAATGATAAAAGAAAGAATTTAAGAAGTGTGAATGCTAGCAGGTGCACAAGTTTGATCAATGATAATTTCAATCACCTTTTCTAGCATGATTATATGTCATAACAGTAGTTCATCTCATAAAACTTCTCACGATCAAGTAACAAGCTATTCACATGTTAAAGCATAGACCATAAACTTTCTTGAAAACTAGCAAACTTCATTCTCAATCATCAAACAATTGCAATTCATCTTATTTTCAGGAAGGGTCTATGTCAGAGCTTTGATTTAGCAAACTCCACATACTCAACTATCATATAGTCTTCCATAATTTCTAACACTCACGCAATACTTATGGTTATGGAGTTTTAATCGGACACTGAGAAAGATAGGGGCTTACAATTTCGCCTCCCAATGTATTCACCTTTGGGTGATGTCAACAATAATAGTTCATGCTAACTTACATCCAATTGGATATATATATCAGGATCTTTCCAACATGAGGTGCTTGCCAAAGGATAAAATGACAAAGGAAAGGTGAAGATCACGTTGACTCTTGCATAAATTAAAAGACATAAAGTAAAAGATAGGCCCTTCGCAGAGGGAAGCAGAGGTTGTCATGCGCTTTTATGGTTGGATGCACAAAATCTTAATGCAAAAGAACATCACTTTATATTGCCACTTGTATATGGATCTTTATTATGCAGTCCGCCGCTTTTATTTCTTCCATAACAAGATTGTATAAAGCTTATTTTCTTCACACTAATAAGTTATACATATTTAGAGAGCAATTTTTATTGCATGGACCGATGACAACTTACTTGAAGAATCTTACTCAATCCATAGGTAGGTATGGTGGACTCTCATGGCAAAAACTGGGTTTAAGGATATTTGGAAGCACAAGTATCTACTTGGTGCAAGGAATTTTGGCTAGCATGAGGGGGAAAGGCAAGCTCAACATGTTTGAATGATCCATGACAATATACTTTAACTGAGATGTGAGAAAACATAACCCATTATGTTGTCTTCCTTGTCCAACATCAAATCTTTAGCATGTCATACTTAATGAGTGCTCACAATTATAAAAGATGTCTAAGATAGTATATTTATATGTGAAATCTCTCTTCCTTCAATATTCTTTCATGAATTGTTCAAATGACCAATACAATGTTTGCTAACCTTCAATAAATTTACAACCTCTACTTCTTAGATGTGAAGTCATTACTCCCTATGGGATAAGAAAATGATACATATACAATTTCATATTTATGACATTCAACTCATTCAACCATTTACTCATAGGATATAAGTGAAGCACACGAGTAAATGACAAACTACTCCAAAAAGATATAAGTGAAGATCAATGAGTAGTTAAATAATTATGTAGCTATATGAAGACTCTCTCTCATTTAAGAATTTCAGATCTTGGTATTGTATTCAAATAGCAAGAAAAGCAAAATAAAATTACATTTCAAGGATAGCACAACTCATGTGAAGAAGCAAAAACTTAGGTTCAACCGATACTAACCGATAATTGTTGAAGAAGAAAGGTGGGATGCCTACCGGGGCATCCCCAAGCTTGGATGCTTGAGACTTCTTGAAATATTATCTTGGGGTGCCTTGTGCATCCCCAAGATTGAGATTTTAGGTCTCCTTAATTCCTTTTATATGTTGGTTTCCTAAATCTCGAAAGCTTCATCCACACCAAACTCAACAAGAACTCGTGAGATAGGTTAGTATAAACCAATGCAAAAACCTTATCATTTTCTACTGTAACAAATCACTAAAATTATTATTCAACATTTAATACTAAATGTCTCTGCATATTTAATACTCCTATCCTCAAATAGAATCATTAAACAAGCAAACATATGCAAACAATGCAAACAAAACAGCAATTTGCCAAAACAGTATAGTCTGTAAAGAATGCAAGATTCATCATACTTACCTAACTCCAAAAATTATAAGAAAACTACCTTACTATATAAGATTTATCAGATCTTAATATGCAAAAAGTTTCAACATTATATCATTCTCTAACTTTTCTAGGGAATTTTTGCAACAGCGGTAAACTTTCTGTTTTCAAACAGCAACATGTATACTAGCAAAATAAGCATGGAAAAGGCTATCCTTGACATTTTTATTGAAAATAAAGATGCAAAACTTTATTATAAATAAAAGCAAGCAAATACTGACAAAATAAAGTGATGATCCAAGCAAAACACATATCATGTGGTAAATAAAAATATAGCTCCAAGTAAAGTTACCGATGAACGAAGACGAAAGAGGGGATGCCTTCCGGGGCATCCCCAAGCTTAGGCTCTTGGTTGTCCTTGAATATTACCTTGTGGTGCCTTGAGAATCCCCAAGCTTAGGCTTTTGCCACTCCTTATTCCATAGTCCATCGAATCTTCACCCAAAACTTGAAAACTTCACAACACAAAACTCAACACAAAACTCGTAAGCTCCGTTAATATAAGAAAATAAAACCACCACTTATGTACTGTTATGAACTCATTCTAAATTCATATTGGTGTAATATCTACTGTATTAAACCTTCTCTATGGTTCATACCCTCCGATAGTACTCATAGATTCATCAAAATAAGCAAACAACACATAGAAAACAGAATCTGTCAAAAACAGAACAGTCTGTAGTATCTGTATCAAACGTATACTTCTGGAACCCCCAAAATTCTGAAATAAATCGGTGGACCTGACGAATTTGTCTATTAATCATATGCAAAAATAATAAACCTAAAATCACTCTCCAGTAAACAATGGCAGCTAATCTCGTGAGTGCTAAAGTTTCTGTTTTTTACAGCAAGATCATAAAGACTTCACCCAAGTCTTCCCAAAGGTTCTACTTGGCACAAACACTAATTAAAACATGAAACAACATCTAACCAGAGTCTAGATGAATTATTTATTACTAAACAGGAACAAAAAGTAAGAAACAAACATAACATTGGGTTGTCTCCCAACAAGCGCTAACGTTTAACGCCCCTAGCTGGGCATGATGATTTCAATGATGCTCACACAAAAGATAAGAATTAAAGTATAAAGAGAGCATCATGAAGAATATGACTAGCACATTTAAGGCTAACCCACTTCCTATGCATAGGGATTTTGTGAGCAAACAATTTATGGGAACGATAATCAACTAGCATAGGAAGGCAAAACAAGCACAACTTCAAGATTTTAAGCACATAGAGAGGAAACTTGACATTATTGCAATTCCTAAAAGCATAGGTTACTCCCTCATAATAATTTTAAGTAGAATCATGAACGAATTCAATATAACCAGCACCTAAAGCATTATTTTCATGATCTACAAGCATAGAAAATTTACTACTCTCCACATAAGCAAAATTCTTCTCATTCGGAATGGTGAGAGTATCATAGGAGACTTGAATACTATAAATTGTTTCCACATTAAAAGAGTAATGTTCAGAAAAAGGGTAATCATAATCATGACAAGTTTTATAAATATAATCATCACTACTTTTTATAGCATAAGTTTCATCACAATAATCATCATAAGTAGCAACTTTGTTCTCGTCATAATCGATTGAAACCTCTTCCAAGATAGTGGAATCATCACTAAATAAAGTTGACACTCTTCCAAATCCACTTTCATATTCATCACAATAAGATTCAACATCCTCCAAAATAGTGGGATCATTACTTCCTAAAGTTGACACTCTTCCAAACCCACTTTCATCAATATAATCGTAAGTAGGAGGCATGCTATCATCATAACAACTTTGCATATCAAAAATTGGGAGGCTAAAAATATCATCTTCATTAAACATAGCATCTCCGAGCTTGGGACAAACATTAATTTCAGCAAATATATTCTCAATATGTCATTCTCATCAAACATAGCTTCCCCAAGCTTGGGCTTTTTCATATCATAAGCATAATCACTCCCATCATTAATAGTATGGATAGCACCAATAGTATAGCAATTATCATCATCACAATGAGTAGTAGGAGTGCTACGTCTTGAGCTTGCGTTGGTTTTCCTTGAAGAGGAAAGGGTGATGCAACAATTGTAGCGTAAATATTTCCCTCAGTTTTTGAGAACCAAGGTATCAATCCAGTAGGAGGCTCCTCAAAAGTCCCACGCACCTACACGAACAAACAAAGAACTCGCAATCAACGCAATAAAGGGGTTGTCAATCCCTTCACGGCCACTTGCAAAAGTGAGATCTGATAGAGATAGTATGATAAGATAAATATATTTTTGATATTTTATAATATAGATGCAAAAAGTAAAGATGCAAATAAAAGTAGATTGAAAGCTTATATGATAAAAGATAGACCCGGGGGCCATAGGTTTCACTAATGGCTTCTCTCAAGATAGCATAAGTATTACGGTGGGTGAAAAAATTACTGTCGAGCAATTGATAGAAAAGCGAATAATTATGAGATTATCTAGGCATGATCATGTATATAGGCATCACGTCCGTGACAAGTAGACCGAGTCTTGCCTGCATCTACTACTATTACTCCACACATCGACCGCTATCCAGCATGCATCTAGAGTGTTAAGTTCATAAGAACAGAGTAACGCATTAAGAAAGATGACATGATGTAGAGGGATAAACTCAAGCAATATGATATAGCCCCATCTTTTTATCCTCGATGGCAAAAATACAATACGCGCCTTGCAACCCTTTCTGTCACTGGGTAAGGACACCGCAAGATTGAACCCAAAGCTAAGCACTTCTCCCATGGCAAGAAAGATCAATCTAGTAGGCCAAACCAAAATGATAATTCAAAGAGACTTGCAAAGATAACTCAATCATACATAAAAGAATTCAGAGAAGATTCAAATATTTCTCATAGATAAACTTGATCATAAACCCACAATTCATCGGATCTCGACAAACACACCGCAAAAAGAGTTTACATCGAATAGATCTCCACAAGAGAGGGGCATAACATTGTATTGAGATCCAAAAGGAGAGAAGAAGCCATCTAGCTAATAACTATGGACCCAGAGGTCTGTGGTAAACTACTCACAACTCATCGGAAGGTCTATGGTGTTGATGTCGAAGCCCTCTGTGGTCGATTCCCCCTCTGGCGGAGCGCCGGCGAAGGCTCCAAGATGGGATCTCGCAGATATAGAAGGTTACGGCAGTGGAAATTGTCTTTCGATGGCTCCCTGGATGTTTTCGGGGTACGTAGGTATATATAGGAGGAAGAAGTACATCGGTGGCCGCTCGAGGGGCCCAAGAGACAGGGGGCGCGCCCAGGAGGGGTGGGCGCGCCCTCCTATCTCATGGTCGCCTCGATTGCCTCTTGACTTGCACTCCAAGTCCTCTGGATCATGTTTGTTCCAAAATTCACGCTCCCGAAGGTTTCACTCCGTTTGGACTCCGTTTGATATTCCTTTTCTTCGAAATACTGAAATAGGCAAAAAACAGCAATACGGGTTGGGCCTTTGGTTAGTAGGTTAGTCCCAGAATGATATAAATGTGTAAAATAAAGCCCATAAACATCCAAAACAGGTAATATAATAGCATGGAACAATAAAAAATTATAGATACGTTGCAGACGTATCACGCATCCCCAAGCTTAATTCCTGCTCGTCCTCGAGTAGGTAAATGATAAAAACATAATTTTTGATGTGGAATGCTACCTAGCATAATTCTCAATGTATTTCTCTTTACTGTGGCATGAATGTTCAGATCCAAATGATTCAAAAAAAGATCATATTGACATAAGAAATAGTAATACTTCAAGCATACTAATAAAATTAATCATGTCTTCTCAAAATAACATGGCTAAAGAAAGTCAATCCCTACAAAATCATATAGTTAGGCTATGCTTCATTTTCGTCACACAAAAATGTTCCTAAATTCTACACCCCCGATGACAAGCCAAGCAATTGTTTCGTACTTAAATAATCTCAAACTTTTTCAACTTTCACGCAATACATGAGCGTGAGCCATGGATATAGCACTATGGGTGGAATATAATAATGATGGGGATTGTGTGGATAAGACAAAAAAGGAGAAAGTCTCACATTGACGAGGATAATCAACGGGCTATGGAGATTCCCATCAATTGATGTCAACATGAGGAGTAGGGATTGCCATGCAACGGATGCACTAGAGCTATAAATGTATGAAAGCTCAACAAAAGAAACTAGTGGGTGTGCATCCAACTTGCTTGCTCACGAAGACCAAGGGCATTTGAGGAAGCCCATCGTACGAATATACAAGCCAAGTTCTATAATGAAAAATTCCCATTAGTATATGAAAGTGACAACATATGAAACTCTCTATATGAAGGACATGGTGCTACTTTGAAGCACAAAATATGAGACTCGCTATATGAAGAACATGGTGCTACCTTGAAGCACAAGTGTGGAAAAGAGATAGTAACATTGCCCTTTTTATTTATTTTCTTTTTTTTCTTTTTCTTTTTTTCTTTTTTTTTCTTTTCCTTTTTTGGTCCTTTCTTTTTTTTCTTTTGGCCTTTCCTTTTTTGGGGGCAATTCTCTAATAATGATGATCATCACACTTTCATTGATTACAACATATGAATTACAACTCGAAACTAGAACAAGATATGACTCTATATGAATGCCTCCGGCGGTGTACCGGGATGGTGCAATGAATCAAGAGTGACATGTATGAAAAATTATGCATGGTGGCTTTGCCATAAATACGATGTCAACTACATGATCATGCAATGACAATATGACAAAAGTAATGTATGGCATGATGATGATGAACGGAACGGTGGAAAGTTGCATGGCAATATATCTCGGAATGGCTATGGAAATGCCATAATAGGTAGGTATGGTGGCTGTTTTGAGGAAGATATAAGGAGGTTTATGTGTGATAGAGCGTATCATATCACGGGGTTTGGATGCACCTGTGAAGTTTGCACCAACTCTCAAGGTGAGAAAGGGCAATGCATGGTACCGAAGAGGCTAGCAATGGTGGAAAGGTAAAAGTGCGTATAATCCATGTACTCAACATTAGTCATAAGAACTCATATACTTATTGCAAAAAATTAGAAGTCATCAAAAACCAAGCACTATGCGCATGCTCCTAGAGGGATAGATTGGTAGGAAAAGACCACCGCTCGTCCCCGACCGCCACTCATAAGGATGCACAAGCCAGGTACACTTCATGTTTCAAATTTGTTACACAACTTTAACCATACATGCATGCTACGGGACTTGCTAACTTCGACACAAGCATTCTTTAAATTCATAATAACCCAACTAGCATGACTTTAATATCACTACCTCCATATCTCAAAACAATTATCAAGTATTAAATTGATCATAGCATCCAATTCACTTCCTATGATAGTTTTTATTATACCCAACTTGGATGCCTACCATTCTAGGACTAATTTTATAACCATAGCAAATACCATGCTGTTCTAAAAGACTCTCAAAATAATATAAGTGAAGCATGAGAGATCAAAAATTTCTTCAAAATTAAACCACCGTCGTGCTCTAAAAGATATAAGTGAAGCACTAGAGCAAAAACTATCTAGCTCAAAAGATATAAGTGAAGCACATAGAGTATTCTAATAAATTCCAATCAAGTAGGCTTCTCCCAAAAGGTGTGTACAGCTAGTATGATTGTGGTAAACTAAAAAGAAAAGACTAATATCATACACGACACTCCAAGCAAAACACATATCATGTGGCGAATAAAAATATAGCTCCAAGTAAAGTTACCAATGAACGAAGACGAAAGAGGGGATGCTTTCCGGGGGCATCCCCAAGCTTAGGCTTTTGACTATTCTTGAATACCTTGGGGTGCCATGGGCATCCCCAAGCTTAGGATTTTGCGACTATTTATTCCATAGTCCATCAAAGCTTTATCCAAAACTTGAAAACTTCACAACACAAAACTCAGCAGGAAATCTCATAAGCTCCGTTAGTGAAAGAAAAAAAACAACCACATAAGGTACTGTAATGAACAAATTATTTGTTTATATTGGTGTTAAACCTACTGTATTCCAAGTTCTCTATGGTTCATATCACTAAATATTAGCCATAGATACATCAAAATAAGCAAACAACACACGAAAGGCAGAATCTGTCAAAAACAGAACAGTCTGTAGCAATCTGTAACTAACGCAAACTTCTGAACTTTAAAAACCCTACCAAAATAGGACGTTCTAGGCAATTTGTCTATTGATCAGAAGCAAAAAGAATCAATGCAAAAGCTCGTTTCTGTGATTTATTGAGTTTTTTCTCGTGAGCGCAAAGTTTCTGTTTTTCAGCAGAATCAAATCAACTATCATCATAGATTATCCTATAGGTTCTACTTGGCACAAACACTAATTAAAATATAAAAACACATTCAAATAGAAGGTAGATGCAAAATTTATTACTAAACAGGAACAAAAACAAAAAACACAAAAAAAATTGGGTTGCCTCCCAACTAGCGCTATCGTTTAACGCCCCTAGCTAGGCATAGAAGCGAAGATAGATCTAAGTAGTGCCATCTTTGGCACTTGATTCATAGGTAGCTCGCATGATAGATTCATAAGGTAATTTGACTTTCTTTCTTGGAAAGTGCTCCATTCCTTTCTTTAATGGAAATTGAAATCTAATATTCCCTTCCTTCATATCAATAATCGCACCAATCGTTCTAAGGAAAGGCCTACCAAGAATAATAGGGCAAGAAAGATTGCAATCTATATCAAGAGAGATAAAATCTACGGGCACCAAATTTCTATTTGCAACAATGAGAACATCATTGATCCTTCCCATTGGCTTTTTAATGGTGGAATCCGCGAGGTGCAAATTTAAAGAGAAATCATCAAGATCATGGAAACCTAGAATATCACATAAAGTTTCCAGAATCGTGGAAACACTAGCACCCAAATCAAACAAAGCAAAACACTCATGATCTTTAATTTTAATCTTTATAGTAGGTTCCCACTCATCATTAAGTTTTCTAGGTCTAGAAACTTCCAAATTAAGTTTTTCATCAAAAGATTGCATCAAGGCATCAACAATATGTTTGGTAAAAAATTTATTTTGACTATAAGCATGAGGAGAATTAACAACAGATTGCAACAAGGAAATACAACTTTCTAAAGAACAATTATCATAATCAAATTCCTTGAAATCCGAGATAGTGGGTTCAATACTATTTAAAGTCATGACCTCTCCAATCCCACTTTTATCAAATTTAGCATCAAGATCTAAAAACTCCGAATTATTGGGACACCTTCTAAATAAAGTTGAATCATCTCTAGTCCCATTATTATCAAGATTCATATTGCAAAACAAAGATCTAATAGGGGACACATCAATAACTTTAAGATCTTCATCATTATTTTCATGGAAACAAGAAGAACACGCTTTTACAAAGCAATCTTTCTTAGCACGCAATCTAGCGGTTCTTTCTTTGCACTCGTCAATGGACACTCTCATTGCTTTGAGGGACTCATTGATATCATGCTTACGGGAAGTAGATCTAAGTTTAAGAGAATCAGTATCAAGCGAAAGTCTATCAACATTCCTAGCCAAATCATCAACTTTGAACAATTTTTCTTCAAGCAAAGCATTAAAATTCTTTTGAGAGACCATAAATTCTTTCACATTATTTTCAAAATTAGAGGGCATCTTATTAAAATTACCATAAGAATTATTGTAGGAATTTCCATAATTATTAGAAGAATTGCTAGGGAACGGTCTAGGATTAAAGTTTCCTCTATAAGCATTGCTTCCAAAATTATTCCTACCAATAAAATATACATCCATAGATTCATTATTATTCTCAATCAAGGTAGATAAAGGCATATCATTGGGATCAATAGAAGCACCCTTAGTAGCAAACAATCTCATAAGCTCATCCATCTTTCCACTCAAAACATTAATTTCTTCTATAGCATGCACTTTTTTACTAGTAGATCGTTCGGTGTGCCATTGAGAATAATTAGCCATAATATTATCAAGAAGTTTTGTAGCATCTCCTAAAGTGATTTCCATAAACGTGCCTCCGGCGGCCGAATCTAAAAGATTTCTAGAAGCAAAGTTTAATCCGGCATAAAATTTTTGTATGATCATCCATAAATTCAAACCATGAGTAGGGCAATTGTGAATCATTAATTTCATTCTTTCCCAAGATTGGGCAACATGCTCATGATCAAGTTGTTTAAAATTCATAATATCGTTCCTAAGAGTGATAATCTTAGCGGGAGGAAAATACTTAGAGATAAAAGCATCTTCGCACTTGTTCCAAGAATCAATACTACTTTTAGGCAAAGACGAAAACCAAACTTTAGCACGATCTCTAAGTGAAAACAGAAATAACTTCAATTTAACAATATCATTATCCGTATCTTTTTTCTTTTGCATCTCACACAAATCAACAAAGTTGTTTAGATGGGTAGCGGCATCTTCACTAGGAAGGTCGGAGAATTGATCTTTCATAACAAGATTCAGCAAAGCAGTATTGATTTCACAAGACTCAACATCATTAAGAGGAGCAATCGGAGTACTAAGGAGATCATTATTATTGGTGTTGGAGAAATCACACAATTTGGTATTATCTTGCGCCATGACAACAAGTAATCCAACACACAAGCAAACAGAAAAAGGCAAGCGGAAGAGAGAGGAAGAAGAAGGCAAGCGGAAAAGAGAGGAGATTGGGAAAGAGAGGGCGAATAAAACGGCAAGGGTGAAGTGGGGGAGAGGAAAACGAGAGGCAAATGGCAAATAATGTAAATGCGAGGGAGATGAGTTTCTGATGGGTACTTGGTATGTCTTGACTTGAGTGAACACCTCCCCGGCAACGGCGCCATAAATCCTTCTTGCTACGTCTTGAGCTTGCGTTGGTTTTCCTTGAAGAGGAAAGGGTGATGCAGCAATAGTAGCGTAAGAATTTCCCTCGGTTTTTGAGAACCAAGGTATCAATCCAGTAGGAGGCTCCTCAAAAGTCCCACGCACCTACACAAACAAACAAAGAACTCGCAACCAACGCAATAAAGGGGTTGTCAATCCCTTCACGGCCACTTGCGAAAGTGAGATCTGATAGAGATAGTATGATAAGATAAATATATTTTTGGTATTTTATAATATAGATGCAAAAAGTAAAGATGCAAATAAAAGTAGATTGAAAGCTTATATGATAAAAGATAGACCCGGGGGCCATAGGTTTCACTAGTGGCTTCTCTCAAGATAGCATAAGTATTACGGTGGGTGAACAAATTACTATCGAGCAATTGATAGAAAATCAAATAATTATGAGATTATCTAGGCATGATCATGTATATAGGCATCACGTCCTTGACAAGTAGACCGACTCCTGCCTGCATCTACTACTATTACTCCACACATCGACCGCTATCCAGCATGCATCTAGAGTATTAAGTTCATAAGAACAGAGTAACGCATTAAGAAAGATGACATGATGTAGAGGGATAAACTCAAGCAATATGATATAAACCCCATCTTTTTATCCGCGATGGTAACAATACAATACGTGCCTTGCAACCCTTTCTGTCACTGGGTAAGGACACCGCAAGATTGAACCCAAAGCTAAGCACTTCTCCCATGGAAAGAAAGATCAATCTAGTAGGCCAAACCAAACTGATAATTCGAAGAGACTTGCAAAGATAACTCAATCATACATAAAAGAATTCAGAGAAGATTCAAATATTTCTCATAGATAAACTTGATCATAAACCCACAATTCATCGGATCTCGACAAACACACCGCAAAAAGAGTTTACATCGAATAGATCTCCACAAGAGAGGGGGAGAACATTGTATTGAGATCCAAAAAGAGAGAAGAAGCCATCTAGCTAATAACTATGGACCCGAAGGTCTGTGGTAAACTACTCACAACTCATCGAAAGGTCTATGGTGTTGATGTAGAAGCCCTTCATGACCGATTCCCCCTCTGGCGGAGCGCCGGCGAAGGCTCCAAGATGGGATCTCGCGGATACAGAAGGTTACGGCGGTGGAAATTGTGTTTGGTGGCTCCCTGGATGTTTTCGGGGTATGTAGGTATATATAGGAGGAAGAAGTACGTCGGTGGCCGCTCGAGGGGCCTAGGAGATAGGGGGGCGCCCAGGAGGGGTGGGCGCGCCCTCCTATCTCCTCGCCGCCTCGATTGCTTCTTGACTTGCACTCCAAGTTCTTTGGATCACGTTCGTTCCAAAAATCACGCTCCCTAAGGTTTCATTCCGTTTGGACTCCGTTTGATATTCCTTTTCTTCGAAATACTGAAATAGGCAAAAAATACAGCAATACGGGCTGGGCCTCCGGTTAGTAGGTTAGTCCCAAAAATGATATAAATGTGTAAAATAAAGCCCATAAACATCCAAAACAGGTAATATAATAGCATGGAACAATCAAAAATTATAGATACGTTGGAGACGTATCAAGGAGCAACATCATTTGGGAGAGATACCTTTCTACCTTTGCTGCTCCGTCTTTTCTTTTTCTTTTTCACATTATGTGTGGGTTCAACCTTCTTCTTTGAGCTCCTTATTAATGAGACTGGTTGAATAGAAGGCTCCTCCTCGTTACCTGATTCATCATAAGCAATGATAGGAGGATATTGGGAAGTCTCTTCCCTTTCATTAGTATTGTCATCATCTTCTATTTGCTTTATTTTCTTTACGTAATTGGCAATATAAGGATTTTCAATGCAATTCACTACACAATACATATAAACTTCCTCTAGATCAAAACCAAGGAGTTTCTTATGGGCAAATTCTGGAAGGTAATTAATTAAACGTTTCATTTCTTCATAACCCATAAGCAAACTAAGTTCATTATAATGTGCAAGGGAGATCAAATCATCACAACTTTTGGACACGATTCGATCATGAATTTTTTTGCATCGGAGATGTAAATGACCACTTTCATTGCAAAGTTCACAAGTACGGCAAAGGAAATATAAATTTTCAGCACTCACATTTAACCTTTCTTGCAACAATTTAGTTTCTAAATGCTTATGCCTCTTGCATATCTATCTTCTATATTTGGTGTGTACTTGCAAACCCAATGCACTCCACAAAAATTGACATGCTTATAGGAGACATTTTCATCATAACTAGTGCAATCATCATTGGTACTATGGATATTCAAGGAGTTCATACTAACAAAATTGCAATCATGCTCATCATTCAAATATATATTGCCAAACATTCTAATGCATTCTTCTTCTAGCACTTGAGCACAATTTTGCTTACCATCATTCTCACGAAATACATTAAAAAGATGAAGCGTATGAGACAAACTCAATTCCATTTTTTTGTAGTTTTCTTTTATAAACTAAACTAGTGATAAAACAAGAAACAACAAGATTCGATTGCAAGATCTAAAGATATACCTTCAAGCACTCACCTCCCCAGCAACGGCGCCAAAAAAGATCTTGATGTCTACTACACAACCTTCTTCTTGTAGACGTTGTTGGGCCTCCAAGTGTCGAGGTTTGTAGGACAGTAGAAAATTTCCCTCAAGTGGACGACCTAAGGTTTATCAATCCGTGGGAGGCGTAGGATGAAGATGGTCTCTCTCAAGCAACCCTGTAACCAAATAACAAAGAGTCTCTTGTGTCCCCAACACACCCAATACAATGGTAATTTGGATAGGTGCACTAGTTCGGCGAAGAGATGGTGATACAAGTGCAATATGGATGGTAGATAAAGGTATTTGTAATCTGAAATTATAAAAACAGCAAGGTAACAAGTGGTAAAAGTGAGCGTAAACGGTATTGCAATGGTAGGAAACAAGGCCTAAAGTTCATACTTTCACTAGTGCAAGTTCTCTCAACAATAATAACATAATTGGATCACATAACTATCCCTCAACATGCAACAAAGAGTCACTCCAAAGACACTAATAGCAGAGAACAAATGAAGAGATTATGGTAGGGTACAAAACCACCTCAAAGTTACCCTTTCTGTTCTATCTATTCAAGAGTCCGTAGTAAAAAAATATGAAGCTATTCTTTCCATTCAATCTATCATAGAGTTCATACTAGAATAACACCTTAAGACACAAATCAACCAAATCCCTAATGTCACCTAGATACTCCATTGTCACCTCAAGTATCCATGGGCATGATTATACGATATGCATCACACAATCTCAAATTCATCTATTCAACCAACACAAAGTACTTCAAAGAGTGCCCCAAAGTTTCTACCGGAGAGTCAAGACGAAAACGTGTGCCAACCCCTATGCATAGGTTCATGTGCGGAACTCGCAAGTTGATCACCAAAACATACATCAAGTGGATCACGTGAATATCCCATTGTCACCACAGATAAGCACGGCAAGACATACATCAAGTGTTCTCAAATCCTTAAAGACTCAATCCGATAAGATAACTTCAAAGGGAAAACTCAATCCATTACAAGAGAGTAGAGGGGGAGAAACATCATAAGATCCAACTATAATAGCAAAGCTCGCGATACATCAAGATCGTGCCATAGAGAGAACACGAGAGAGAGAGAGAGATCAAACACATAGCTACTGGTACATACCCTCAGCCCCGAGGGTGAACTACTCCCTCCTCGTCATGGAGAGCGCCGGGATGATGAAGATGGCCACCGGTGAGGGATCCCCCTCTGGCAGGGTGCCGGAACAGGCTCCCGAGAGGTTTTTGGTGGCTACAGAGGCTTGCGGCGGCGGAACTCCCGATCTATCTTCGTCTTCGGTGGTTTTAGGGTATATGGAGATATATAGGCGAAAGAAGTCGGTCGGGGGACGCTCGAGGTGCCCACGAGACAGGGGGGCGCGCCCCCACCCTCGTGGCCTTCTCAAAGCTTCCCTGGCTTGCACTCCAAGTTCCCTGGATTGCTTCTGTTCCAAAAATAAGTTTCCTGAAGGTTTCATTCCGTTTGGACTCCGTTCGATATTCCTTTTCTTCGAAACCCTGAAATAGGCAAGAAAACAACAATATGGGTTGGGCCTCCGGTTAATAGGTTAGTCCCAAAAAATAATATAAAAGTGTATAATAAAGCCCATAACTATTCAAAACAGATAATAAAATAGCATGAATGCTTCATAAATTATAGATACGTTGGAGACGTATCAATATCCTACTCATGCTTCCACTCATTGTTGGTTAATCTTAATGCATGTTTATGACTATTGTCGCTCTCTAGTTGGTCGCTTCCCAATCTCTTTCTAGCCTTCACTTGTACTAAGTGGGAATACTGCTTGTGCATCCACTTCCATAAACCCCAAAGTTGTTCCATATGAGTCCACCATACCTTCCTATATGCAGTATTTACCTGCCGTTCCAAGTAAATTTGCATGTTCCAAACTCCAAACCTTCAAATGAAATTATGTTTTGTATGATCGAATAGCTCATGTATCAACTATGGTTGTATATATCTTCCATGCTAGGTGGGTTATTCTCATGATGAGTGGACTCCGCTCATTATTCACGAGAAAATAGCTGGTAACCGGGATGCCCAGTCCCATGCTCAAATCAAATCAAAATAATTGCAAACAAAACTCACCCAAGATTGTTGTTAGTTGGATGGTACCCGTTGTTTTGGACCAGCCGTGGAATATGCTCGTTGGTGCTGGGGAGTATAAACTTTACTATTGTGTTTGGGAACCGCCTATAATGTATATAGCATGGAAGATATCGAGATCTCTTGGTTGTTATGTTGACGATGAAAGTATGCCGCTCAAAATATTATTTATCTCTGTTTCAAAACTCGAGCTCTGGCACCTCTTCAAATCCCTGCTTCCCTCTGCGAAGGGCCTATCTATTTACTTTTATGTTGAGTCATCATCCTCTTATCAAAAAGCACCAGTTGGAGAGCACCACTGTCATTTGTATGCATTATTATTAATTTACAATTGAGTATGACTGTGACTGGATCTCTTTTGCCATGAATTACAATGTCTAGTTAGTCCTTGATCTTCAGGGGTGCCCTGTATTTATATTTTGCGGTCTCAGAAAGGGCTAGCGAGATACCATCTTGTTATATCATATCATGATTGTTTTGAGAAAGTGTTGTCATCCGAGATTTATTATTATTGCTCGCTAGTTGATTATGCCATTGACATGAGTAAACATGAGACCTCAATCTTATTGTGAATATGGTTAGTTCATGATCTTGCTGAAAACTTGAATGATGGCATTACATATTTGCAACAACAAGATCAAACAGAGTTTGTAAAAGTTTTTCTTTATCACTTTCAATTTTTCAACTGAATTGCTTGAGGACAAGCAAAGGTTTAAGCTTGGGGGAGTTGATATGTCTCCAATGTATCTACTTTCCCAAACACTTTTGCCCTTGTTTTGGACTCTAACTTGCATTATTTGAATGGAACTAACCCGGACTGGCGCTGTTTTCAGCAGAATTGCTATGATGTTATTTTTGTGCACAAATAAAAGTTCTCGGAATGGCCTGAAACTCCACGGAGTCACGTTTTGGAATTAATAAAAAATATTGGAAAAAGAATCAACAGAAGGGGGCCCACACCCTGTCCACAAGGGTGCCCCCCTAGGATGCGCCCCCTGCCTCGTGGGCCCCCTGGACCTCCACCGACCTCAACTCTAACTCCATATATTCACATTGGGGGAGAAAAAAATCAGAGAGAAGGATTCATCGCGTTTTACGATACGGAGCCGCCGCCAAGCCCTGTTCTTCCTTGGGAGGGCTGGTCTGGAGTCCGTTCGAGGCTCCGGAGAGGGGAATCCGTCGCCATCGTCATCATCAACCATCCTCCATCACCAATTTCATGATGCTCACCGCCGTGCGAGAGTAATCCCATCATAGGCTTGCTGAACGGTGATGGGTTGGATCAGATTTACCATGTAATCAAGTTAGTTTTGTTAGGGTTTGATCCCTAGTATCCATTATGTTCTAAGATTGATGTTGCTATGACTTTCCCATGCTTAATGCTTGTCACTACGGTCCGAGTGCCATGATTTCAGATCTGAACCTATTATGTTTTCGTAAATATATGTGAGTTCTTAATCCTATCTTGCAAGTTATAGTCACCTACTACGTATTATGATCCGGCAAACCCCGGAGTGACAATAATCGGGACACTTTCCGATGATGACCGTAGTTTTAGGAGTTTATGTTTTCACTAAGTGCTAATGCTTTGATCCGGTGCTCTATTAAAAGAAGGCCTTAATATCCCTTAGTTTCCATTAGGACCCCGCTGCCACGTGAGGGTAGGACAAAAGATGTCATGCAAGTTCTTTTTCATAAGCACGTATGACTATATTCGGAATACATGCCTACATTACATTGATGAACTGGAGCTAGTTCTGTGGCACCCTATGTTATAACTGTTGCATGATGAATTGCATCCGACATAATTATCCATCATTAATCCATTGCCTATGAGCTTTTCACATATTGATCATTGCTAAGTTACTTCTCCGTTGCCACTGTTACAACTGCTACAAAACTGCTACTGTTACATTTGCCACAGTTACCGTTACTTCCATACTACTTTGCTATTAAATACTTTGCTGCAGATATTAAGTCTTTCACGTGTGTTTGAATGGACAACTCAGCTGCTAATACTTGAGAATATTCTTTGACACCCCTTGTGTCGAATCAATAAATTTGGGTTGAATACTCTATCCTCGAAAACTGTTGCGATCCCCTATAGGTTAGCAGGCGCGCTCATGCGCCTCCGTCGCCCGCATCCAGACCGGTGGTGCGCTAAACCACTCTCACACTACCCCGGTCCAGGAGTAGCGCTCGATGGGGTTCCGCTCCAGCTCGGCCTTGGCTGGGGATGGCGGGGCCAGCGGCGGCACGACGCAGTCGTCGGCCGCGGACAGCGCCATGGCCTCCGCCATGCGCGCCTCATACGCCGCCTCCTCCTCCTCCTCCTCCTCCTCACTGCGCCTCTCCTCCTCCTCGCTCTCCCGGAGGATTACCGCCAACCGACGCTAGGTAGGCGGCCTCCGCCACCTGGTCCTCGTCGGGCACGACGAGGGATGGCGGCGGGGGGCCATGTGGGACGTCATGTGTGCCGCGCCTCCTCGCCTCCTCGTGCTCGAAGGCAAACCACCGCTCCCAAGCGGGGGAATTGACGTCGTAGGCTGGGTCGCAACCCTGCTCCCGCGTCAGTAGCTGCCGTGGGCGCCGCAACTCCTCTGCATGTGCCCTCATCGACCGCGGCCCCGCCGGCACTGGGATCCTCTCCGGATCCAAGTGCCAGTCGTGCGGCGGCGTGATGTCGGGGTAGGGGAGAGGGACGCGGTGCTCCGAGTGCCACTTCGCCTGGTGCACTGGGACGGTGATCCGCTGCCTTGGCCGGCGGGAAGACAACGGGGAGGGATGGCGGGGCCCTTGCCCTTTCCCTTGCCGGAGAAGAGGCCCATTGCGATGGCTAGGGTTTGCTAGGTTGTCGCCGGCGGGGGAGCACACGGGTGGCGAGATGGAGACAGGGCTTCTGGAAGCAGACGAGGACGACCCCCCACCGCACGCTCGGAATTAAAAAGACCAACCGCCGTTGCTGACACGTGGGCCCGCGGTGGGTGACCGTCATTAATAAAGTTGACCGTGGTAGTTGGGCGGCCGCTAGGTGGGACGCGCCGACGCATTTCTGCCGTCAATGGGTCCGCACGGACGCGAAGCGGACGCGTTTTGTGAATGGGTCAGCGTGTTGGGCCAACATTTTTGTCCGCGTCGACCCAAACAAACGGCGGCAGAGGAAATGAGTACCTACATTGGAGTTGCTCTTAGAGGCGTCGTTGCCTGGATGGACAACTGAATCTCGGCCGCTTCCGGCTCTGGACATGTCCGTAAATGATTGTGGGGATACTCTGTACTGTATGGTCGGCTGGAGTTGTTTGCGCACCGGCGTGTACGTGTCGAAATGGTGGCCAGAGGCCGTGCGTTCCCCGGCCGGCTGGAAGGCTCCATTGGACAGGCACCGGCAGCCGGCCCGCGCGCCGTGTCCACTCGCCCAGGTCACGCGTCGCCGTCGAACGCCAGCCAAAAGATGGATAAATTGGGAGACACGGAGCAGTAGGAAAGACAGGGAAGGCATGTGCTGCTCTCGAAGGAAGAAGGAAAAGATCGAGACATACATGCGTGCATGTGATTGCCCCTTCTGAACTCCTCATCTCACCACGTATGGGTGTCTCGTCTCTGTCGATACGCCGAGTGAGATGAGAAATTTTGTCCAGTCGGTGAATGAAGAAAACAAAAGAGTGCGCATATACGCCCTCGTGTATATTTTGGCTCCGCGTTAAGTACAACTTTTTCTTTTCTTTTGAGATGGTGTTAAGTACAACTCTTGGTCAGCATCAATCGGGCGGGCAGCGAAGCCTACTACTAGAAAACAAGAGCTAGATTTTCAGATGAAGGAAGTGCATTCACACAGTGCGACATGTCAGGTTCCCAATAATGCAGCCAGCTTTCATGTGCAAAGCATTATGAGGACTATGCGTGATCAGTGCATACTCAGAACCGGCGCGGTTTTGGTTGCATAAAACCGCACCAAAACATTTTAATAGAAGATGCCTAGTACAACACAGAACATGGTTTGTCCCCTTCCTTCCTTCCAGATGAGAGAAAAGAAAAGGAAAAAAAGGTGGCATGATGGTTTATTCCTACCAGATTTAATTGGATTTTATTGCCTCCGACCGGTCAGATTTAGGATTTGTTAGAAAGTACTCCCTCAGTAAACTAATATATGAGCGTTTAGATCACAATTTTAGTGAACTAAATGTTCTTATATTAGTTTACAGAGGGAGTAGGTTGTTCTATGCGTTTATAATAATTGATTCTAATTGTATTAGTAAAAAAATTGCAGGTTGATTTTAATATTATTATGACAAAAGAAGATAGAAAAACCAATATTCTCCTCGGACCATATACACAACAAAATGGAACTGCCAATAATAATAGTAGCATGATGGCTCATGGCAGCCGTGTTTCGCGCTCGAACTAGCACTGACCAGTGCCAGCTACCCGCTCCTGCACAACAATTCTGTTATGTGAGCAGATGATAGAACAGAGTAGTGCTAAGCTTCACATAGTTCAATCAAGCAATGGTTGTTTAACGGACGACAGCGACATTTGCTTGGTCGCTGACGCCTGGATGCAACACAAAGTTCACGAGATTTATTATAAAAAAACGTACGTAGAAACATCTCAGTGTGATGCACCATGTCATAAAGTTTCTTTGTACTTGCAATGAACTTTGCACAAGTGGAGTATCGTGTTTGGAAAAGTAGTCAAGGTCGATCACTGTCTAGACCTAATACCAAACAAAAAAGGTTAGCGATAATCTTTTAAAGGCCTGAATCATTGCCTGCCTTAGAGTTTAGAAAATATTTCGAGATAGCAGCCCTGGTATAAAGAAAAACCACTATGTCAATCGTACGTAGCTGTTGGAAGAATACAAATTGTTAGCCTTGGATACACCTGCAACAACCCAGTGGTTACGTGGCAAATAAACTAGCTGTGCTAACCTAAGCTAACAACTCATTGGTGTACACGACAGCTGAGTGAGTCCATTATGGCGATGGACGAGTTCTAGTTCAGGTCAATTTCGGTTCCTTATCTGTTGGCTGGCCGCCTTGTGGCCGAATTTCGTGTTTTAACCCTTTTTGAAAAGGATTTTAGGATCTGACCTCTATTTAATTTTTTTTCGAGATTTGACCCTTTTGCTACCGCCAGGGCCTACGGCGGTAGGGTTAGACAGCCTACCGCCACGGCCCATGGCGGTAGGGGTGCGACGGAGGGGGACGGCGGCCGTTTGACTGCGCTGACGTGGATAAGTACCTACCGCCAGGAGGCCTGGCGGTAGGCTGTCCAAACCTACCGCCAGAGCACCTGGAGGTAGGGGCCTGTCTCAGTGTAACGATTCTGTAACGAAGAATTGAGTTGCCCTGGCGGTAGGCTGTCTGACCCTACCGCCAGGGGCCTTGGCGGTAGGGTCTTGTTTTTTCAGTGTAACAATTCTGTAACGAAGAATTGAGTTGCCCTGGCGGTAGGCTGCCTGACCCTACCGCCAGGGGCCTTGACGGTAGGGTCCTGTGTTTTATGAATTTAAGTTCATTTGCTTGCTTCTTTTCAAATTCAATATGACAATAATATTATAGCAATTTTCACAAATATGACAACAATATCACAGATCTCAAACAATTAAACTTGGGCATCACATACACATTAACAAATTTGAAGTGCATAGAACATTTCAAACGAACTTCAACTAATTAGTAAACGAAGTTCCACATAGTTTCACAAATAGCAAACACATAGATCCACAAATAGCAAACACATAGTTCCACGTAGCTTCATAACCACCCGAATAGTTCAATCAAATGAAGTTCAACGAAACTAAAAGAGCCAACTATCGAAGAGCATAATCAGTTGCTCCTTCCCCTCTTGGAGGTACGGTCCTCGTTACTCTTTGAACGATTCTCTTCGGTCTTCTTCTTGGGCCGTCGAGGAACCGGTCTCTGGAAAGGGTCCTGACTCAGCAAATCCTTCTTCTTCGGATTCCTCTTCTTCGGCAGCTGAGATGCTTGAGACGTTTGAGTTGCTGGAGGTCCATAATCTTCATCGTACTCCTCCTCCCCGTTGCTCTCATCCTCCTCCTCCCCTTCTTCATATATGGCCTCCTCCTCCTCCTCCTCCTCCTCTCCAACCAACCTAGACGACGAGGGAGCATGGCTCGATGAGCCGATGATACCCTGTGTGGCTACAGGCTGACGAGCTTCAACTGACCCAGCTCCAGCACACCCAAGCAGCCCTAGCAGCTTGCGACAACGCTGCACGAACTTCTGCACTCACAATGAAGCAAGGTCATAATAAGTTCAGATCGACTGACTGCAAGTGAACAAGATGCATCTGTTCCGAGGAGACTGAAATTGTACCTTCACCGTCCCCTGACTCTGGTCTCAGATTGTACGCTCCCGGGAAGATGACCTAGTGCATCTGAGGCTTCAAAGATGCATCTGTTCAGCTCACCGGACTGCAACGGCATAAGTCAGTCACGTTGACGAATAAAATATTTTAAATACGACCGTTGGTTCAAACGTACCACTCTGTTGATGAGGGGTGCAAACTCCCTAAATCCACTATGCATGTCTCTGATGCCCGTCTGGTATGCCTGTTCATCGGGGTCAGCCCACTCCAGCTCCGCGATGTCTTCCGCCGTCCATCGAGGCCTGAGACGAAGACGGTGCTTCTGGCCATCATCGTACCACCTCATGTGTCGGCCCAGGTAATCATCCCAGTTAGTCACTCTCCTCTCCACGTCTTTACGCCACCTCCGTCGGTTCCACTCCATCACATGAGTCTTATGCTCCTCTCCCCAGTCTGTGATCGACTGATTCTTCTGCTGGCTCATGCTGCAAGGCATAAGCAACAAGAATCATCATAAGCGCAATGAGATCATCATAAGCAACAAGAAACATGATAATCTCACGGAGAACAAAGAGCTCACAGGTGGAGCGCGTGGCCGCCGGTATCGGTGGGCTGGCCCGGTGGGGTATGCTGATAAATCCCAAACTGCGTGGCCACGCGTTGTGGCAAATGCCACTCGACGGCGTACACACAGATCATGGGCACGATGCACCGCCAGAGACCACGGTCCGCATCGCACATCACGTTCAGATCAAAGTCCCACTCTCGTTCTTGTCGATACGGCCACCAGATTACCTATTACATATACCTTGGTAAGTTCGCACTCTCGGTCAATAGCGGAATCAAAGAGAAAGGTGTTGGGCGAGTTCATATACCTGCGTATGCGTCAAAGCGTCCAACTCGTTGGTGTAGGTCTTGTACGAAGTCTTGTTTAGGCCCGTGTAGAGTTTGACAACGTCCCACTCGTAAGCTACGGTGGGGTTTCGAGTCTCGTCGCCTTCTTCGCCATAGTCTTCCCATGGGCGTCTTGGCAACTTCTCCGGACGCCCCACCGGCAGCCGCTCCCACATTCAAATGGAGAAGGCCCAGACAAAGTCACCCATATTGGACTTGTCTCCCGTCCTCTGCGTTGCGTCGTCAAGCTGCAAAACATCAAATGAGGATCAGATATAAGAAAATGTCATGGACACACTTTCGTAGGTAGGTACGCAATTAGACACTCTCTTACCGAACGGTATAGGTAGGCGAGAGATGCCGTCCCCTAACTGTACCCTGCATCCCAGTCCGCTAGGAAAAACAGATACGCCCAGTTGGCAGAGTTCCCGGAGCTGTCTGGAAACACGACCTCCGAGAGAATATACCACAGATAGGCCCTCGCGTATAACTCCACAGTCGCCTCATCTGCGCCTTGGGGGCATGTCCTCCGGTGCTCCGAGAGCCAGGGCAACGGCACACCGGATGTACGGTTACTCTTGGCACCGGGGCAGTCGCCGATGAGGGTGGTGACCCTCTCCTGCCAGTTGGCCCTCTCCACTCGACTGGTGAGTGCATGACCCTCGATCGGCATTGCAGTAATCATCCCCCAGTCCTCTAGGGTCACCGTCATCTCCCCGCATGGCAGATGGAAAGAATGGGTCTCCGGTCTCCAACGGTCAATCAGAGCTGTGAGAGCCGCGTGGACAAGCGTCGGCGGCTGACGCTTGAACTGCAGTACGAAACCCAACAGACGGGCTCTCTTGAAGAATGGCGCGTAGCGCTCGTCGTAGTCCATATGCCCATGAACCCCGTGACCCCTCATGCGCAGTGGCTGGAGCGTCTGTTAAAAAGTGAACGCCAAAAAGTTAGGAAATCATTTTCATCAATCCGAGAACTTTGATCAAAATTTCTTTCATATCACTTACCTCTCCGTTCTCTATGAAACGGGCACGATGACCCTTGTCGACTGCCCAGTCCAGCATACAGTACCGTGGGCCGATGTTGTCCGCAAGAGGTGGCCGCCTTAATAGAGTTTCATAAACAAAAGCACCATAAGCATAAGCATACACAAACAAACAATGAACTCAAATCATATCAAGATCAAATTTTAAGCATATTCCTCCAACAACATCGACTACACATGATGGATCAAATCATATCAACATGCATCATATAAAAAAAACCTCCAACATACATCATAGCTTCATATTTTTAAACAAAATTTTCCAAACAATATCTTCATATCATCATATCAACATGCATCATCAAACTAGGGTTCATCTTCACACTAGAGCATATCATCATATCAACATGCATCATCAAACTAGGGTTCATCCCTTTATCAACAATACATCATAATTTTTTTAACAAAAAAATTATGAACTAGGGTTCATCTTCACACTAACATATGAACTATTGATTAGAGTACATATCCAATACCACTACTTACTAAAGAACTAAGAACTACAACTACAATCAATCTTAGGTGAAAAAAAATCAATCTAAGTTCAAAAACATGAGGGATTTCAAGCAAATAATGCGTCGAATCGGTAGCAAGTTTGCAAAAACTAATTGGAGGGATCGGAGGAGCTTACGGTTCTCTCCTCGGGGCCATCTCGATCCGCCAAAACGGTGAAGAATCGGTGAAGATCCAAGGGGGGGAGTGGAGGAGATGAGAGAGGGAGAGAGGGGCGACTTGGGGGAGAAAGAAAGGAGAAACTGCCGACTTGGGGGAGGGGAGGGGTGGGGAGAAGGGAAGGGGCGCGGTCTCGGGCGAAATAACTGCCCCGCACCCTACCGCCAGGGCCCCTGGCGGTAAGGTTAGACAGCCTACCGCCAGTGCCCATGGCGGTAGGGTGCGATGGAGGGGGGACGGCGCCGTCTCCGCGCGCTGACGTGGATAAGTTTCCTACCGCCATAGGACCTGGCGGTAGGCTATCTAACCCTACCGCCAGATGCCCTGGCGATAGGCAAAAGGATCAAATCTCGAAAAAAATTCAAACCGGGAACAGATCCTGAAATACTTTCTAAAAAGGGTCAAAACACGAAATTCGGCCCCGCCTTGTTGCCTACTGTCGAGGGCAACGATGATTACCGGATGGTGATTTGTGCTCAAGGGACAAGGGACCATGCACAAACACTTTTCACATCATTATTACTACTAGGCAAAGTAATAATAAGCTATCGATCACAAGGTGGGCGTGGTGCGGTATTAAAATTTGCGCAGGCCCCAGCGCCGAGTAGACTTGCCAACCAAACCCGCACGTAAAGTGGCGGATCGGTCGATGGAGCTCTCAAGAAATCTTTTGCTTTGAGCATAGCACGTACTACTGTGTGCTCCTATGTCAAACAAGAAAAGTCAAAAAAGGAGACAAACCTCGCCTGCCGCCACTGAGACACTGGTTTGTGGCGGTATGAGTCTCCGCCTAGCGAGACATACTAGATACATAGGTCGCTGGGTCCAAAAACAGACGTGTCAAAGCAAGCAACAACAGTGAACCAAATCAAATCGATTCTGACCGGCCGGGCGGGCTCGGTGTCGAGCCACAGGAAGAAGAGCCAGCGGACATGCGTGCAAACTGTTTGCACGCAGTGCAGGTTTGGAAAAATGTCGCTCTCGGTTGATGAAACTCTCGACGATGTTCCTCAAGTTGCAGCCCGAGTCGTCGACGATCGTTACACCCCATGCCTCGTACGAACACAGGCCGGCCGGCCGGCCGGAGCATTAGATAGCTAGTCTAGTCGGCGTGCGAAGATTGACGGATTAAATGGCGACTGTGGTGCCTTAATAACTAAGAAGAGCGACGGGACGCGGTGGGAGATAGTACAGGGTTTTCGCGTGGAGAGAAAAAGGTGGTGTGGATGGATGGATGGATTCTGGAGGGAGGAAAGCTACAGTTTGGCGTAGCCAGCAAGCAGGCAGGTTCCTTTGTCTACCCAGGAGTAGTAGTAGGATTCGCTCGCTGAACGGGATAAGGAGGAGGGCCTGGCAACTGCGAGGTGGGTGGACGTAGCTATAGCCGAGCCGAGCGGAGCGTAGATGAGGTCGGCAGAAAGAACGCTAGTACTACTAGGCGATAGGACACCTTTTCCCACTGACCCAGCGGGGCCCGGCCAACAGCGGGGCTACCCCAGCCTAGCACGGACTGAGACCGGACGCCGCCGCGCGTGCGACCTCTCTGACCCTGAGCGAGTGCGAGTCCAACCCCGACCCACCGGGCTGGCTAGATCTCATCTAGTAATACTCCTACTAGAGTGTCTGACAGACTAACTGATGAAGTGGTTCGGTTCCGGTCCTCCAACGCCAGCCAGCTCGAGCCAAGCCAATGCCAAAGCCCGGCGCATAAATCTGACCCGCCATTCGCTCGCTAGCTCGCTAGCTAGCATGTCTGTCCCCTGTTACTCAGGACTTCAGGAGGAAAGGAGAGGGAACGCAGCGCAGCACAAGAGGTTTCCACTGACTAGTACTAGTACGGCCGTGGTTCTAACTAGCTAGCTGTTCCGCTGTTGCGTGGCGTCGCGTTCTTAAGGCTAGGCAACGCCAAGCAAGGAACCGCCGGGGCGCGCGCGAATGGCGGCCAAGCACTCGTACCCGCCCACGCGGGCCACGCGGAGCGCGCCGGCTCCCCGGCCATTGTCGCCCCTCGGGGAGTCGGAGCCGGCGGCGGCCCATCCCGGCGCCGACCCGGAGGCGCGCCGCAAGGCCAAGAAGCAGAACCAGGTGCTCCCTCCTTCGTTCCTTATTTTCTTGGACTGTGGATCATCGGTCGGGCGGTTTGAGGTTATTATTCAATTCGTTTTTTCTGACTGTAACGTACTATTTGATCCGGTTTGGCTTGGATTCCGCAGCTGTGGCCCAAGACGGTGCTGCGCAAGTGGCTCAACATCAGGTCGCCGGACTCCGACTTCAGCGCTGACGAGGGCGACACCGCCGACGAGGCCGACAGCGACTCCGAGTACGAAGGTGCACGATCCCCTCCCCCCCTGCCCCTCCCCCTTCACCTCCTCCACCATGGACTGCCTACCTGCCCCCCCGCCATCAAGTTATCATTCATGTGGCCTGGCCCCATCCTCAAATTAACAAATCGAAATTCGACGTCAAATTCCGTGAATCGGCCAATGCATCCGGGTTGGATTCATTCCAGTCCAGACTCCACACTGTTCGTTCGTTGCTTTCTGCTCTTCATCCTTAATTTTCCTCCCCGGCCCATTTCTTTCTGGCAAAAAGGAGTTGTTTGTGGGGGCAGGTTGATTCTTTTCAACCACCACCTGATCCATTTAGTTCGGCGATACGTCTCTTGTCTTTCAGGCCAAAAAATAAATACTAGTGGGAGAGCGGTAGATTTCAAGGAATTGTCAAATGTCCCTCCTTCTGTTTTGTCCATTCTGGTGTTGGCTTCCTAACTCCTAAGCCAATTCCCGGTCTCGGTATATTACTTCGCTTTCTTAGAATACACTAAAATAAACGCCTCCTCTACTATCTAAGAGTAAAAAACTAAAAAATGAAGTTCAAATGATAAGCTTTTCAGAGAAAGCAAAAGGAATAAGTAAGGAAATCAAGCTCTACTTGTATTGCAAGAGCATAGTCGCAACGCGTGCCAGGTTGCAGAAAGCAAAATACTACTTTTGAAAGAGGATGCATGGAAATTCTGTTGTCCATGCCTCTTTGGTCGCTTTCTTTTCTCGACTTCAGGTTTGCATATTGATATGGTCAACCAAAGTCTAATGGTTTTTCTATATATATATAATTATGTTGGTGCAGAGATGTGTGGATGGGAACGCCAGCGATATGATCAGGACCGGAGAATGCGTGGATTGGGTGCCCAGACTACTGGTAATTCGATGCTTTTCGTAAATTATTATCATGTTGTCTGCCAGCATATGTCATACGTAGTTTTCAAATGAACTATTTGAACTACAGAAGATGATTGTTGCACTGTTGGTTCTACCAAAGAAATATGCACATGAAAATTAGGCTCGAATCAAATAGGTGACCATAATGATTCATAGCTGCAAACTTAATTGCTCTCGAGTCTTCTTCCGTTTGTGACTGTTTCCCCTTGAATCGTCGTCTTAGTATTTCCATAGTGTACATTTTAAATTTGCTTCTGGATGTTTGCTTTGTTACGGACTCGGTGTGAATTGAAGTACTAGTGCTGGCAAACAATGCTGCAGACATATACCCGTATACTCTTTCACCAATTTTTGACTAGACCTATCTCTGGACCTCCTCTGGCACACCGTCTTGTTCTCAAAAAGGCGCGCTTAGCTTTCCTTATGTGGTGACACAACTTATCAATGCTGCAGATAGCCAAATGGAGGGTGTTCCATACGGTCTTCATAGAAGGCGCAAGTCAGAGACTCTTCGTGCTCAGTATATCGATGTCAAGGAACTGAGGCATGGATCTATGCTCCTTAATTTTTCGTATTTTCTAGGCCTCAATGTTTAACTGTTTATTTTTCTTATATGTTATAATATAAGTTAAATAACTGCTCATTTTTCGTTCAGATATCTGTGTTGCCTTGCAGCAAGACTTCAAAGCAGTAACATCTACTATGTTTGTTCTGTTTCTGTCATTTCTTATAGTCTGTTGGGTTTAATATTCAGGGTCTGCGTAGGAACATGGAATGTTGCAGGCAAACTTCCACCTCAAGATTTGGATATTCAAGAATGGTTGGATATGAAGGAGCCGGCTGACATATATGTTCTTGGGTAACTTGTTGAACCTCCCGTTATATTTCTGAAAACTGAACCTCCCATGTTACTGAATAAAAAGAATATCAAACCATGAGCTATCACTTTAACTCCAAATGATATGCGCTCCTATGAGTTTGATCACCTGGTCTTATTTTTTTCAATGTAATAACATTAGCACTTTTATGTGTTTCTTTTTATATTTCAGATTTCAAGAAGTTGTTCCATTAAATGCTGGGAATATATTTGGCGCGGAAGACAACCGTCCTGCTTCCATGTGGGAACATATCATTCGTGAAACACTGAATAAGATTAGTCCAGATAAACCAAAATATAAAAGTCACAGTGATCCTCCATCTCCATCAAGGTTCAAGCCATCTGATGACGCTCTTGCAATGGAAGACGAACTTAATAGCGAGTCTGACAGCGAAAGTGGTGGGGAAGTGCACCCATGGAACGAACAAGATTTAGTTGTTGTTGATGATGATGATAGTCATAGCAACAGACTTGAGCACTCCACTTCTGCTCCTGACGAATCTATTATACAGGCTGATAACTTCAGCAGGTTGCCTTCAATGAAGACTTTCAATAGATCCCATAACATAGTAAGTTTTAAAGATTACACCTCTCTTTTGGAAGAGCCGATCAACCAAAAGATGTTAACCAAAACACTCAGTCACTCAGAAAGGCTTGGAATGATTTGGCCAGAACAACCATTGGATATGTTGGCTCAGTGTCTTCCAGACAGCACACCACCATTTGCTTCCGGGAAGGCACTAAAAACATATTTGTCTTCCAAATCAGTTAATGAAGATTCATGTGCTTTTCCAGAGGATAGTGCACTTCATGGTTTAAACATTGGAAGTGTGGTAGCTAAAGGAAAAAGACCATACTTTGTAAGGATAATAAGCAAGCAGATGGTCGGGGTATTTCTCACAATATGGGTACGAAGGAGCCTGCGAAAGCGCATTCAGAACGTGAAGGTATCAACTGTAGGTGTAGGTGCTATGGGATACATTGGTAATAAGGTAAGTTTCTGTGGATCACATCACTCTCACTTATGTTGCTGCATAAACTGAGTTCCAAAATGCATGTACGTATGACATTCATTTAGAATTCCTTAGACATTAGGACAGTTTTATTCCTTAACTTATTCATATATGTTTTTACCACCTACCCAAATACTGCGAGGAAAGGACTGCATTCTTTTTTACACCGATGAATTTCATCTTGACCAGCTATCATATCATTTGTATTTACCTTCATCAGTATGTCTTGGTATAGGCCGGGGGTGATCCTTTTTTCTATTTTTTTTAAAAAGTATGTCTTGGTATTGATTATGAGGTGCTCCCTGTTAAAAAAAAGAAGTGCTGTGCTAATTTTTCTTACTTCAATATATGCTCCAGGGATCAATAGCAGTAAGTATGTCGATATATCAGACACACTTTTGCTTTCTTTGTTGTCACCTGACCTCTGGAGAAAAGGATGGAGATGAACAAAAAAGGAATGCGGATGTGCAAGAGATCCATCGAAGGACAGTATTTAATTCCAGAGTGAGCACGCCTAAGACAATATATGACCACGAGTAAGTTAAAAATATTTTTTCTTTCAAAAATTATATGCTACCCTCCAACTTCTTGAAGTTCCCCATGTGACCTAGACTGGTTGTCATCATGGTGAGCTCTTGGATGATTTATTACATGCAGATCACGACGTTCTTTTATATATGCTAGATAGACGTACACTGTGTGGATATAGGTTTGGCAAAAAAAACTAAATATAGACTCCAGTTTATACAAGGGATTGGTAATTTGATTGCTGAAGCACGCTCATAACTAATTTGAGTGCACCAAATTAGTTGGTTGGAGGAGTGGATGTACATTCCCACAACATCAGTTCAAGTCCTCACATATGCGAATTTGGGCTCCTATTTATGCTTAAGGGTCTCCCTTACAGTTCTCCTTCCAAAAACATTTGGGCGTGCCAAGCGAAAGTCCCCATCTGAGCTCGAGTCCGTATGAGCTCGCCATGAACAGTAAAATTGTAACGCCCTCGATGCGGCTATAGCTCCCACGTGTCGAGGCACGACTTAGAGGCATAACCGCATTGAAAGCAATGTCGCAAGTCGGGCAATCATTACAACATCCCATGTAATATATAATAAAAGGGGGAGATAACATAGTTGGCTTACACTCGCCACGTCACATCAGAGTACATAAATAACATCCATCAAACAAACACTCATGGCCCGACTACGGCGCCAAAATAGAAAAGACCCCCCAACATGCGACAAGGTCCTGAATCGATAACCCCAACTAGGCACCACTACTGATCATCTGGAAAGGACACGTAGTATCGCTGAGAGTCCTCGTCGAACTCCCACCTGAGCTCGCAATCGTCAACTGGAGCAGAATCACCTGGACCTGCATCTGAAGTTGTAGTATCTGTGAGCCACAGGGACTCAGCAATCTCACACCCACGCGATCAAGACTATTTAAGCTCATAGGAATGGATAAGGAAAATATATGTGGAGCTGCAGCAAGCGACTAGCATATGTGGTGGCTAACTTATACGCAAAAGAGAGCGAGGAGAGAAGGCGAAGCACGAGCGAGAATCTAAAGGAACATCCTGCGCAAGCATAACTCCAACACCGTGTCCACTTCCCGGACTCCGCCGAGAAGGGGCCATCACGGTAACACTCACGGTTGATTCATTTTCATTAAGTTTAGTTCAAGTCATCTACAACCGGACATTAACAAATTCCCATCTGCCCATAACCGCGGGCACGGCTTTCGAAAGATCAATCCCTGCAGGGGGGTCCCAACTTAGCCCATAACAAGCTCTCACGGTCAACGAAGGAATAGACCTCCACCCAAGACACACCGATCAGACTCGGTATCTCGGTACAACAAGATGATTCGACAGGTTAAAACAAGTCCAGCAACACCGCCCGAATGTGCCGACAAATCCCGATAGGAGCTGCACATATCTCTTTCTCAGGGCACACTCAGATGAGCAATCC